>NC_044032.1:34717914-35050919 GCF_901765095.1 Microcaecilia unicolor | reverse complement strand
AGCATCCTGTTTGCTTTTTTTCTGGCTTCTACCGCACACTAGGCAGAAAAGTTTAGCATATTATCTACAATGACACCTAGATCTTTTTCTTGAGTGCCTGTTAAAGGCAAACCAGGATCCAAGTTGGGACTGTACAGCCTTGTTATCAATGGATATAATAATTTTCATTTCACAAGTGCCTTGGATAAACTTGGCATTAATGGATTAATTGAGCAAAATTGTATGTGATGAATTGATAGATTCAACTTAAAGATACATAAGTACTTCACATTGAGACAGACCAAAGGTCCATCAAGCCCAGCATCCTGTTTCCAACAGTGGCCAATTCAGGTCACAAATACTTGGCAAGATCCCGAAAAAGTTCAATACATTTTATGCTGCTTCTCCCAGAAATAGCAGTGGATTTTCCCTAAGTCAATTTAATAATGGTCTATGGACTTTTCCTTTAGGAAGCCGTCCAGACCTTTTTTAAACCCCGATAAGCTAACTGCCTTTACCACATTCTCTGACAATGAATTCCAGAGTTTAATTACACATTGAGTGATGAAACAATTTCTCCAGTTCATATTAAATTTACTACTTTGTAGCTTCATCGCATGCCCCTAGTCCTAGTATTTTTGGAAAGAGTAACAAACGATTCACGTTTATCCGTTCCACTCCACTTATTATTTATAGACCTCTATCATATTTCCCCTCAGCCATATTTTCTCCAAGCTGAAGAGCCCTAGATGCTTCAGCCATTCCTCATAGGGAAGTTGTCCCAACCCCTTTATCATTTCCGTCGCCCTTTTCTATACCTTTTCTAATTCCACTATATCTTTTATAAAGATACGGCTTTATTATATGTATTACTTTTTTGAAAGGGTGGGCTATAATAATAAATCTAAATTTAAACTCATAATACTGCATAGGCAGTTGCAAGGGGCAGGAGTGTGCTTTGTTCCTGCCCCCAATGACCCTTTTAGGACCACAAGAAATAGAGGTGGGCCTGGGAGGGGGTTCTACCTATACCTCGAGGTGAGGGTGGGGTGGCTCATTCATTTCATTTGTATCCCACATTTTCCCACCTATTTGGTCAATGTGGCTTACATAGTACCGGAGAGGTGTTTGCAGACTCTGGTGAAACAAATACAAAGTGATGCTGTGGTAAGATGAAGTTCATGTGGCATAGCCACATTAGGGAAACGTACATCGGAAGAGTTGCATTTGTCCATTATGCACTTTAGTTTTGCTGTGTTGCAGGGATCAGCATTTAAGTTGGATGGTCGGGGGTATTCCTTTTTGAACAGGTTAGTTTTTAGTGATTTCCGGAAGTTTAGGTGGTCGTACATCGATTTCAAGGCTTTTGGCAATGCATTCCATACTTATGTGCTTATGTAGGAGAAGCTGGATGCGTAAGTTGATTTGTATTTAAGTCCTTTGCAGCTTGGGTAGTGCAAATTTAGATATGATCGTGTTGATTCTGAAGTCTTTCTAGTTGGTAAGTCGATCAAGTCTGTCATGTATCCCGGGGCTTCACCGTAGATGATCTTGTGGACCAGGGTACAGATTTTGAAGGCAATGCGTTCTTTGATTTGGAGCCAGTGCAGTTTTTCAGGAGGGGTTTTGCGCTTTCAAATCGCGCATTTCCGAATATAAGCCTAGTTGCTGTGTTTTGAGTGGTCTGGAATTTCTTTAAGGTTTGTTCTTTGCATCCTGCATAAATTCTATTGCAGTAGTCTACGGCTTAGCACTGATTGTATCAGGTTGTGGAATGTTTCCCTCGGGAAGAATTGTTTCAGGCGTTTGAGTTTCTACATTGAGTGGAACAATTTCTTTGATGTAGATTTCGCTTGGCTCTCTAGTGTTAAGTTACGGTCTATTGTAATGTTGAGGATTTTCAGGCTGTCTGATATAGGAATGGTGTAGTCTGGGGTGTTGATACTTGTGCGATTGTCCGTGCTGTGTTAATATCAGTTGCATTCTAATATATTGAAACTAAAAAGTATCTTCACATTAAATACATTAAAATTAAAAAACATCTTTCTCATCAAACAAAAAAGACTTTAATGCTTTCCTGAAGGAATAATATTGTGTTATTCTCTGAATTTCTAAAGGCAGTCTGTTTCAAAGCTTAACTCCCTGACGTAAAAAGGAATGCTCTAGCGTGGATTTCTTCTAAACACCCTTAAAAGATGGATAATTTAATTTCAAACAGCGTTCCAATCTACCTGAGGATAAAGATGGGAAATCTAGATAATTATTCAGTCTACCAGATCCGTCTCCGTACAGAATTTTGTACATCATACATGTTTGCTTAAACTTCAGTCTTGAAGACACTGGAAGCAAATGTAGCTCCTTCACCAGTAGAGATGCACTTTCATACTTTCCCAGGCTGTAAATCAATCATGCAGCTGTATTTTGTAGAAATTGAAGTTTTTATAACTTTTTTTTAGTAAAGCCCCCAAATAGCAAGTTACAATAATCTAAGTATTGAATCAGGATTGCCTGTGCCACTATTCTAAAGTTATCAGGGTGTAATTTAGATCGAATTGCTTTCAGCTGCCACAATTGGCAAAAATTAAATTTTAGATAAAGGCTTCTCATGTAATTCAAAAGTTAAGCCTGAATCATAATGGCTCCTAACACTTTTGAGTGGTCCTCAGTCATTAGTTTCTCACCTGTAACCAATTCCAAACACTTAGCTGTCAGTTTCTCATAATCTCAAAACCAAACAACTTTAGATTTTAGTCTATTTAATTTCATAAAATTGGCTTTAGCCCAATTATCAGTTTTGATGACAATCTCCCTCAAGAAAGTCATAGTATCTTCACACTTTTCTCAAGCTTCACACAGAAGAAAAAATGTCATCAGCATATGAGTAGATCAACACTCCCAAGGTGGACATAATTGAATACTCACAAGTTTAGCAAGCCATGGTATGCTTGCCACTGGTCTTTAATTTTCAGGCTGAAACAAATCATCCGTTGCAGTAGTCTGCATGACTTAATACCATTGATTGTATTAATTTGTGAAATATTTCCCTCAGGAAGAAAGGTTTTATGCGTTTAAGTTTCCACATTGAGTGGAACATTTTCTTTGTTATGGAGTTCACTTGGCTCTCGAGTGTGAGGTTGCGGTCGATTGCAACGCCGAGTATTTTCAGGCTGTTTGAGATGGGGAGGGAGTGTTCTGGGGTGATTAGGGTTGTGGGTTTGTACGTATTGTGTTGAGATGAGAGGATGAGGCAGTTGTCAGTAATCGTTGTCTAGGGTTTGTCCCAGGTCCAGTTTCGCAGAGGCAGTGGGTTCTCAAAGAATGCACAATCCACATGGGTTTGTGTGTTTTTTCAGTGCCAATTTCAGTTGAAAAGTGTTTGCCCATGAATTCATGGTGTTCAAACTGAGTTTGATTTTGCTGGTGATTTCTGTTAGGTCATGTCTGAAGGGGATATATATTGTGTCACCGTCGGGTCCCTTTGCTGGCGGAGGTCCCCAACCCCCGCCAGCCGAAGTCCTCCGGCGCAGCCGCATTGCTGATCTGCAAGGGCAGGCTTCTGTTTCTGTGAGTCTGACGTCCTGCAGGACGTCAGACTCACAGAAACAGAAACCTGCCCTTGCAGATCAGCAACGTGGCCGCGCCAGAGAAGAGGACTTTGGCTGGCGGGGGTTGGGGACCTCCGCCAGCAAAGGGACCTGACGGCGACGACGGGGGAGGATTGGTGGCGGCGGGAAGAGGGGATTGAAAGGGATGGTGCGGGGGGGTCAAAGATGGTGGTGGCAGTGGGGGGGGGTCACAAATGGCGGGGGGGGGGTAAAATGGCGGGGGGGTTGGCGGCACCAGTGGGGGCTAAAATGTGCCCCCTTACCCTCGGGCTCTGGACCCCCCTCCCGCTGAAGTCTGGCTACGCCCCTGCCTCAAACTCAGCACGCTGATAAGGTTCCTCCCTGACAGCATGTTGCAGATGCTGATGATGTCACAAGAGGCGGAGAGTCATGCCACACTGTTGGAAAAAGAAATGCCCCTGCCCACACAAAATCGCTTTGAATATTGGCCGACTTATATTTAGGGACGCCCACTAACACCATGTCAATAGCAAGTATAAATGCACACATCTAGTATGTAGCACTTAGGTAACTTACAGTATTTTGTAAGTTATGTGTATATGTGGGAGACATGCCCATTCTCTGATCATACTCTTCCCTCTTCCCATGCAATTAGAATCTAACGGTAGGCAATCTGTTATAGACGGAGGATATCTGCTTGCTATAGCCCTTCAGATAGTCCTGACATCCTGGTACAAGTTTACTCATAAGTACATAAGTATTGCCATATTGGGACAGACCAAAGGTCCATCAAGCCCAGCATCCTGTTTCCAACTGTGGCCATCCAGGTCACAAGTACCTGGCAAAATCCCAAAATAGTACAATATATTTTATGCTGCTTATTTTAGACATAAGCAGTGGATTTTCCCCAAGTCCATTCATGCTCATACCATCAAAAGCGCAGAACTGTGCATTGAGAAACAAATATGTGTAATTCATATTGTAAGGAAGCTGATAATCTGTAACATGATTCAAAGTGTGATCCAATCTAAAAAAAAAATCTGAATTAAGTTGATGAATGCAACTCTATCACAAGATGCAGGACCTCTTTATCATAGGTCTTAGTTGTTAGGGCATAGAAAAATCTACTAGAAAGTCATTTCAGTCACCAATTTGGGTGGATCAGATGAAAACCCTGAAACAGAGATAAATATTCTCTGTTAGTTGCAGGCTTTTTCTTTATATTTCAACAGTTAATGTAATTGCAATTACTACATATATGGTTATAAATAATATATGTTTCGGTTAGGGCATGGGACTACCTTATGTAGTAATACTCATAAACGTTTGTACAATTTAGCAGCTGCTTTTAATTCTAAGTATTTGCTGCTCTTGCTCAAGTCTACCTTTTGGATAGCATTCATAATGTGCTGTTATCTAACTAATTTATGTGGAATTGGTCATGCTACCAACTGCATTATTAAACAAGCCTAGTGAGGACACTTCACCATGTTCATTCAGATGATGTTGCATTGATTATTCTCAATTATATCCACTCACATGTACAGTCCCAAGTGATGTATCACCATTTAAATTGACCCCCAGCAGGAACATGTTTATCACTGTCACATGTGCAGGCAAGATATGATTATCTAGACTGCATGATGCATGTGCAGGAAACTTTGCTGCACTAACAAGTAATACACAGTTTGCAGATATAGCATCCACTTAATTGAAGAAATAAAATCAGGGAGCAGGAGCTTATGAACATGAACAGTCCAATGAAACCTTTTCAGCTAGGTCTACCAGAGCCATACATTTCTGGTCATTCATTCCTTATCATATGGGATGAGCTATTCCATGTTACATGAAGAATTGCTGCAAGGAAGCGCTTGCTTTAAGAAGTGCAGTCATGAGTTCAGCAGGACCAGCAAAAAGTAATTCACTATAATCTAAAATAAAAATATATAGTAGAGGAAAGCAGAGTTGAGAGGCCTGTATTTGCCAGGAATGTGGAGGAGTGGCCTAGTGGTTAGGGTGGTGGACTTAGGTCCTGGGGAACTGAGTTTGATTCCCACTTCAAGCACAGGCAGCTCCTTGTGATTCTGGGCAAGTCCCTTAACCCTCCATTGCCCCTGTAAGCCGCATTGAGCCTGCCATGAGTGGGGAAAGCGCAGGGTACAAATGTAACAAAAATAAAATAGATACTATTGGAGATTCTACATGGAATGTTGCTACTATTTGAGGTTCTGTTGCTACTTTTTGAGATTCTACATGGAATGTTGCTACTATTGGAGATTCTACATAGAATGTTGCTATTCCACTAGCAACATTCCAGTAGAAGGCTGCGCAGGCTTCTGTTTCTGTGAGTCTGATGTCCTGCACGTACGTGAAAGAAGGACAGTCCCTGCTCAAAGGAGCTTACAATCTAAAGGACCGAAATGTCAAGTTGGGGTAGTCTAGATTTCCTCAATGGAGGTGTAATGGTTATGTGCCGAAGGCGACATCGAAGAGGTGGGCTTTGAGTAAGGATTTGAAGATGGCAGGGAGGGGGCTTGACGTATGGGCTCAGGGAGTTTATTCCAAGCATAGGGTGAGGCGAGGCAGAAAGGGCGGAGCCTGAGTTGGCGGTGGTAGAGAAGGGTACTGAGAGGAGGGATTTGACCGGTGAGCGAGGTTGCAGGTAGGAATGTAAGGGAGATGAGGGAAGAGAGGGTAGTGAGGGGTTTCTCCGCAGTTCGTCTAAATCGCAAGGGGCATGTTGGGAGCATAATTTGGGCAGGCCCAGATTGTGGATATTTTTCAGGGATAATGGAACAAGACAAAAATGTCTAGGCCAAAAATTAGGATGTTTTTATCTGGACCTGTTTCAATCATGACTAAGTCACAAAAAGGTGCCCTACCGTGCCAGCTGACCACTGGAGATGATTAAGGCAGAACCCCCACCCCTTAATCACCCAATGATTACTGACCCCCCTCTCACCCCCCAAAGATGGGACAGTGACAGTATATACCAGGCTCTGTGACAACTTCAGATATTTTTTGCCTTAGTCTTTACAGAAGAAGATGTAAGAGATCTACCTGTACCGGAAATGTTTTAAAGTGTGAAGATGCGGAGGAACTGAAAGAAAGTTTGGTGAGCCTAGAAGATGTACTGAGCCAAATTGACAAGTTAAAGAGTGATAAATCACCTGAACCAGATGGCATACTTTCCAGGTTACTGAAAGAACTCAAACATGAAATTGCTGATCTGCTGTTAGTGATCTGTAATCCATCATTAAAATCATAGTACCTAAAGATTGGAGGGTGGCCAATGTAATGCCGATTTTTAAAAAGGTTTCCAAGGATGATCCAGGAAATTACAGATTGTAAGCCTGACTTCGTGCAAAATAGTGGAAACTATTATAAAGAATAAATTATGGAACACATAGACAAACATCTTTTAATTGGACAGAGTAAGCATAGGTTCAGCCAAGGGAAGTATTGCCTCACCAATTTTGTTTCAATTATAGAAGGCATGAATAAATATGCGGATAAAGGTGAGCCAGTTGATGTATTATATCTAGATTTTCAGAAAGCTTTTGACAAAGTTCCTCATGAGAGATTCCTGAGAAAATTAAAAAGTCATAGGATGAGAGGCATTGAGGGGCATAATCGAACGACGCCGGCCAAATAGCTGGCCGGCCATCTCCGGGGCTGGCGCCGTAAGCGGGCGGACCCAACCATATTTTTGAAAAAGATGGCCGGCCATCTTTTTCTTCGCTAATACTGTTGGGCCTAGCCAAATGTCACAGTTCGCCGGGTTTGAGATGGCCGGCATCGGCATATAATTGAAACAAATTGGTTTTCGGCCATAATGGAAAATAATGCCGGCCATCTCAAACCCGGCCAAATCCAAGGCATTTGGTCATGGGAGTTGAGCCAACATTTGTAGTGCACTGGCCCCCCTCACATGCCAGGACGCCAACCGGGCACCCTAGGGGGCACTTCGAAACATTAAAAATAAAAATAGCTCCCAGGAGCATAGCTCCCTTCCCTTGGTTGTTTAGCCCCCAATCCCCCCCCCCCAAAACCTACTCCCCACAACTGCACACCACTACCATAGCCCTTATGGGTGAAGGGGGGCACCTACATGTGGGTACAGTGGGTTTGTGGTGGGTTTTGGAGGACTCAACATTTACCACCACAAGTGTAACAGGTGGGGGGATGGGCCTGGGTCCGCCTGCCTGAGGTGCACTACACCCACTAAAACTGCTCCAGGGACCTACCTGTATATACTGCTGCAATGGACCTGAGTATGACATTTGAGGCTGGCAAAAAAAGTTTTTAAAGTTGTTTTTTTTTAGGGTGGGAAGGGGTAAGTGACCACTGGGGGAGTCAGGGGAGGTCATCCCCGATTCCCTCTGGTGGTCATCTGGTCAGTTCGAGCACTTTTTGAGGCTTGGTCAGTGAAAAAAAATGGACCAAGTAAAGTCACCCAAGTGCTCGTCAGGGACACCCTTCTTTTTTCCATTATCGGCCGAGGATAACCCATCTCTTAATCATGCCCAGTCCCGCCTTCGCTATGGTGCTGACACCCCCCCCCCCCCCCCCGTGAACTTTGGCCATCCCCGCGACGGAAAGCGTTGGGGACGCCCAAAATCATCTTTCGATTATGCCGATTTGGGCGACCCTGAGAGAAGGACGCCCATCTCCCGATTTGTGTCGAAAGATGGGCGCCCTTCTCTTTCGATTATGCCCTCATAGTCTTCCTCAGGGGAATAAGCTCACTGTCAGTGAATTAGGCTGCAAAAAAACAAATATATTCAAAAAACTGGAGACAAAATCAGCATATACAGGATAAAGACCTTAGCTAAAACCTCCTTTGTGCCCTTAGGGATAGATTCTATATACCATGCCTAAATCAAGGCATAGTTTACAGAATACACCCAATACTAATTATCTGTGACTGTATTTAGTCACAGCCATTTACACCAATAAAAACCTGGTGTAAATGCCAATACCAAAATTATACGTGGAAGAAACCTATTCTAAAACAGTGCACATAAATTCTAGAAATGCCCACCACCCATCCATGTCACTCTCATGGCCAGCACTGCATCTTAGAATTTACGCTCATCACTTGTTAGAAGACATTTGTGCACATAAAATCTAATCAATGCCAATTAGTGTCAATAATTTCATGTTCAGTTCAATTATTAGTGCTGATGTACAAATCCAGAATTGCGTACACAACTTAAGTTGCACTATATAGAATCCAGGGATTAGTGTTTAAATGCCAACATGTTCTTATTCCATAATAAAATCTAGGTGCTCAGATGCCATTATAAAATTTACACTCAGCTTACTGCTTTGGGTACCTAAATTTTAGCAACGTCAACCCCAACTAGCATGCAAGGTTTTAATTGTTTTTACTTGGAAAATCTATGCTATATTATTTAGGCATTTTACCTAAAAAAAAAACAACAATTTGAACATGTCCCTTCACTGAAAATTGTTGGTATATACTGTTAAGGGAGCAGGGTTGGAGTAGGACTGACCAGCTCCCTGAAGGGCAATTTCTGGCGTTCGAGGGCAGAGCTCCCGATGAAGCGTTTGGGAAACAGAAGCTTTCTGTCAAGCACACCCTCCAATCCACGCATAGCGCAGTTAGGTGTTATTATTCAGTATTTTGGTATTTAAGATAAATTAAAACCAGAGTTATAGTAATGACTATGTTTGCGGACGTTTTGACTAATGAGGAACCTGTATCATGATCTCGATGGTGGAATACGCTTGAGATTGATAACAGTCTGTAATTCACAAATATATACAGTGAATGCAGAGTTTCTGAAGTCTTTCCTCCTTAAAGAATTGCTCTCATCATTTTCCTTCTTATGCCTTTATAGTTTGGTATAATTCGGAGTCATCTTCGACTCCTCCCTCTCCTTCTCTGCGCATATCCAACAGACTGCCAAGACCTGTCGCTTCTTCCTCTTCAACATCAGCAAAATTCGCCCTTTCCTCTCTGAGCACACCACCAGAACTCTCATCCACGCTCTCATTACCTCTCGCCTTGATTACTTGCAACTTACTCCTCACCGGCCTCCCACTCAGCCATCTATCCCCCCTTCAATCCGTTCAGAATGCTGCCGCACGTCTTATATTCCGCCAGATCGGATATACTCAGTATCACCCCTCTCCTCAAATCACTTCATTGGGTTCCGATCAGATATCACATACAATTCAAGCTCCTCCTCCTTACCTACAAATGCACTCAGTCTGCGGCTCCTCACTACCTCTCCACCCTCATCTCCCCCTATGTTCCCGCCCGTAACCTCCGCTCACAGGACAAAGCCTTCTCTCAGTACCCTTCTCCACCACTGCCAACTCCAGGCTCCGCTCATTCTGCCTTGCCTCACCCTATGCCTGGAACAATCTTCCTTTACCCCATACGCCATGCCCCCTCCCTACTCATCTTCAAATCTCTGCTTAAAACTCACCTCTTCAATGCTGCCTTCGGCGCCTAACCGCTTGAGAAATATAGAATGCCCCAATCTATCCACCCTATCAGATTAACTGTTCACTCGTCCTCTAGATTGTACACTTGTCTTTAGATTGTTCTTTTGTCTTTTAGATTGTAAGCTCTTTGAGCAGGGACTGTCCTTCTATGTTTAAATTGTACAGCGCTGCGTAACCCTAGTAGCGCTTTAGAAATGTTAGTTAGTAGTTAGTAGTAGTAATTCTCAGGGGCAAGTATCAGCAATTGGGTTAAATTCATTATTTGGTATATACTGTTGCAATCTAATGTCAAAAAGGGATTTGAAAAGCACAAATTGTAAGGATCTCAGCTTATGTATGATATGCTTAAGGCATACCCTATTACCATTGTGTCTTTGTAGTGTTGTACCAGCTGCGTTGCTTTATTTATGTTTTACCATCTTAGAAAAGAGTAAAGTTTGTTAATGGAACTATAAAACTAATAATTACTTTTGGTGGAGGGGAATATAAATTGTTGCTCAGTAATGCAACACTGGTTGCATAATGAAGATCATCGTAGCCCAAAGTACTAGGGGATTACATATAAACTATTCAAATTGTGCTAACACTATATTGAATATTAAAAGTTCTGAAAGGTATATTGTTTATAATTGCCATTGCACTTACAACAACAAGACTTACATCGGTCAGACTTCAAGGAAGTTTAAGGTCAGAATGGGGGAGAACTGAAGCTCTTAAAAAAAATAAATAAAAGACTGCAAACCTAATATATCCTCAACTGCATTTCATCACACCAATCTTGGTATAATACAAGACACAAAACCACTCCAAGCATTTGCAAGGAAAGTAAAATGCTACCACAACAAAGCCCTTTTTATCTGACATATTAATTCTACCCTATGCATAGGCCGTAGTTTGACTATTTCATTTGGGGGGGGGGGGGGCAAAGGACGGGGGGGAGCATATTAGCATATTCATTTGCATATATACATATGCAAATGAATATGCTAATATGGAGGGAGGAATTGAAATTTACAGGCAAAATATCACAGATGCACATTTCAAAAAGCTGACATTTCAATTAATAAATTCTGAATAAAATACTTTTTTTCTACCTTTGTTGTCTGATCATTTAGTTTTTCTATTCGCTTTGGTCCCAGTATCTTCTGTTTTATGCAGTGTCTTCTTTCCAGTAGGCTTCCCTCTGCTCCCCACCCTCCCAGTCCCATCCATCTCCTGCTCCTTCCCTCTACTCTTCACTCCTCCCAGTCCCATTCATCTCCTGCTCCTTCCCTCTGCTCACCTCCTCTCCCAGTCCCATCCATCTCTTGCTCCTTCCCTCTGCTCCCCACCCTCCCAGGTCCCATCCATCTCTTGCTCCTTCCCTCTGCTCCCCACCTCTCCCAGTCCCATCCATCTCCTGCTCCTTCCCTCTGCTCCCCACCTCTCCCAGTCCCATCCATCTCCTGCTCCTTCCCTCTGCTCCCCACTCCTCCCAGTTCCATCCATCTTCACTCTGCTGCCCCCCCCCCCCCACGAGGTCCAGGATCGTGACTCGATTTATTCCCTCTCTTCCTCCCTCCTCCGGCGCAGGCAGCAGTCTTCTTCAAACTTTTTGTGCTCCTGGCAGCGGTAGCGACGTATACACGCTGCCTTCAGTCTGCCCCGGAAGCCTTCTCTTCAAGTTCCTGTTCCCACCTATGCGGGAACAGGAACTTGAAGAGAAGGCTTTGGGGCAGAGCCAAAGGCAGCGTATATGTCGCTACCGCTGCCAGGAACACAGAAAAGCGAAGAAGCATGCTTGCTGCCTGCGCCGGAGGGAGGGAGGAAGAGAGGGTAGATGGACAGGCTCGTCTCCATCCGCTTCGCTTCCCTGCCCTCTCTGTCTGCGTCCCACCCGAAAGGAAATTACATCAGAGGAAGGCGGGACGCAGAGAGGGCAGGGAAGTGAAGCGGACGGAGACGAGCGCGTGCCTGCTTTTTTTTTTTTTAACTACTGGCGCCAATCTCACGTCGTCGTCATTTGGGGGGGCATTGCCCCCCCTTGCCACCCCAGTCTACGCCCATGACCCTATGACAGGGTCTACAGAATATTGCCCCTCTCCCTTAAGGAAAGTCCCTCCAATAGCCAGGAACGCCTTAAGAGCATAAGATCTGCCCTGGGAGGAGGTGAGTTGGGAGGGGCGGAGCCCTTACCTGGGAATATAAAAGATAGGGTCAGGCTAAGCATAAGAGAGTCCAGGGAGAAAGAGGAGAAGCCCAGCTTTTGCCCTGACTGTATACATCTAAGTGCTGTGGTTGGGCTGAGGTAAGCCCTTGTTGCTAACTGATTGAACTTTGCAAATTTGCTAGAGGTCTGGCTGGAGCCAGACCTGACACAGAGTAAAACTGAAAAGCTGTGTTTGGGAAATGGCAACCCCATAAGCCACAGACTGTGTTTGAGCCTGCCTCCGGGGATTTCCCCATTCTATGACTAGGGCTCTATGAAGAAACAGACGTGAGGATACCTAAAAATAAATAATAATAACTTTGTTCCTGAACCGCAGAGTTTACCCTCAGTATGACTCAGACCCTGTGGAGAAACAGACCCAGGAATTCCTGTTCCTGTAAATAAATACTTAGTTATGCATTCCACCCTTTTGTTCAGCTGTATTTCCTCCGGCCATGCCCAACGCCTACTTGGGGTATCACATATCCCTTTGCTTTTACATCATTTTCTTTCCTCCCAACTATATAAAAATCAGCTAAAGGGAAGAGAAACATTTCACATGTAGTAAGGTTGGTAAGAGCTGGTCCAAGAGCATGCCCACCATCCCAATCATCAAATCCTAATGTCCAAGGTAACCAGTCCCAAATTTGTTCCCAAATATGAACTCTGCAGCAGAAATTGAAGGATTGCTCCTATTCTTTTCCTGATTCAAAACTATGATTTTTTTTTTTTTTAATAGTGACTTGAACTTTTTTTTTCTTTCTCTCCGATACTGATCCTACTATGGGGGTTTCTATTTGTCAGATTAGAGTTTTGTTGCGTGTCTTATACTTTCCGTTAGTAGAGGCAACTTAACTCTGCAGAACTTTGAGTTGAAATCAATTTTTGCAAAGTCCATTCAGCGTTTTATTAGGTTACTCTGGCAATGCCCTCCAGCCAATATTAATATAATATAGAACGCTATCTTCTTAATAACAGTGGTTACATCCACAACTGAATGCTATAGTACAGAACAATGGCCCAAAGGGGCAATACGACTAACAGGACCTTTTGTCTTCTATATCCACAGAGCCATAGGGTTATTAGATGGATTTAGATTTCAGAATACCCTAATAAAGCCATCAGTGTACTTGTCAGCCATAGGCTCTTATGCTACTTTAACGATTATCATTCTGAAGTCCTCTTTAACTGCTATTAATGCATTTCTTCTAACTTTTTTTTTTAATTTTCAGTCTAATAATTTTAAAGGATCTATATTAGACTTTATTTAGGGGCCCTTATACTTAGCTGCGCTAAAAAGTGGTCTGACTAGCACATGGGTTTCCTGCACGCTGAGGCCTCATTTAACATAACTGTAAAATGACCACATTTTCCCTTTTTGAACTAATGGCCATGTGCTAATTGTCCCATTATATACTTAAGTATTACAATATAGATCTGATTCAGAATGTGAGTGTTCTACAATAAGCTGAGTGAATCTCTAATATGCACCTGCAACCACTGCGTGTTAACGATTGTGTTGATAATGAAAGGAAAACCTCATACAACTGTGGCTCCGCCTGATTACTGTCAACCAAAAATAATTAGGGCTCACAGTGAAAAAGTAATCACAGGTGAAAAAACCTCTCAATGATCTAATGGTGACAAAATCATCAAAACCACTTATCTTGTGTCAGTGTTCAGTAGCTCCGTCGCTCCATGGATGCTTTGTAGGAATGAGGTCCCGACGGACCCGTTTCACTTTATCAAGGGTCCTCAGCATGCAAGCCTGGGAGCTGTTCTAGCGAATGGGTCGGGACCACTTTAAACAGACCTTCTTTTGCTGGTGGAAGTAACCAGAACACAGGGACTACATCGCGGGGTGTTTCTCCAAACAGCCGCCCCAGCAAGCAGTTCATCAGCTATACTTCCATGTCCAACCCCTCCAGCATACAGTTACCCTTTTCCCTCTTTTCCCCCTCCCCCCCTTAAAGTGAAAGTTCAAAATTCCTTTTTATCACTCAGTAATGTCTCTGGTATTCTCTGTCAGGTTCAGTCAATAACTTCACTCCTACTCAATTCCACACAGGAGTAGGAGACAGTTTCACCTCCCTCATTTGTCAGCCACCAACACTCTGACAACCACTCACAATGTTTAGACTAACCTGATCCAAGTAAATAGTTCTCACAATTCAGGAAAATAAGTCTTCTCATAGAAACTGCACCCTTGTGCCAGCAGACTCAGGCTTCCCTATTAAGTCTCTTTCCTTTAGCAGTCAGTTATTGTCCTGAGCAAAAAACTCCATTTGCTCCTCCCCAACTCCCTCCAACTCTCTCCCTTCCTCTTCAGCAAACTCCTCCCAATCCATCTCCCCCGCCTCCCCCCCCTCCAGGTGCTGCTCATTTCCTTGATTATCTTCCATCTCCCAATCCCCCCTCTGATCCTACTTCCTCCTCTATCCCCCAGAGGGCGCCTCTCCCTTTCCCGAGGTTTCTGGTTTTTGTAGTTCAGTACTCCGATATCCCCTTCTGCTGCCCTCCATGAGCCTCCTTACAATATGCTTAGGTTGAAATCGTAGTGCCTAAATCTATGTGCCTCCATTTACACCAACAAAAACACGGCGCAGAGGGCCATATTCAATAACTGTGCATGTTGGCGGGGGTTGGGGTCCCCCGCCAGCAAAGATAGGCGATGGCGGGTTGGTGGCGGGAGGGGGGGTGGAGAGGGTCGTCGGCAGGGGGGGGTCCAGGGCCAAATCAACGGGGGCTCAGGCCTCCATGGCCCCACGCAGATACGCCCCTGTCTGGATTGGGCATTGCTGGGAAAAGGATTCAAGTTTAGTCTGACCTGGTATGGCAATTCCTATGCTCTTATGTCTTTGGTATTAATATTTTTAACAACTAGGGATAATCTAAATCAAGACTGCTATTCCAAGGGCAAAGTATGGACTCTGGATCTTATTCTATGTATCAAACTTGTTTTGCAGTGACTGTTGGGCTCATTTTCAAAAGACAAGGATGCCCATCTTTCGACACAATAGGAAGACGGGCGTCCTTTTCCCAGGGTCGTCCAAATCGATATAATTGAAAGCCGATTTTGGATGTCCCCATCTGCTTTCCATCGCAGGGACGGCCAAAGTTCAAGGGGGCGTATTGGAGGCGTAGCTAAGGCGAGACTTGGGCATGCCTAATACATGGAAGTCCTCAATCCATAATGAAAAAAAAAGGACATCCCTGATTAGGGTTACCATATGGCTCCAGAAAAAGGAGGACGGATTGAGCCAGCCGGGTTTTACTTCCATTGCTTTCAATGGAAGTAATTGAGCCAGCCGGGTTTTACTTCCATTGCTTTCAATGGAAGTAATTGAGCCAGCCGGGTTTTACTTCCATTGCTTTCAATGGAAAGCAATGGAAGTAAAACCTGGCTGGCTCAATCCGTCCTCCTTTTTCTGGAGCCATATGGTAACCCTATCCCTGATGAGCACTTGGACGACTTTACCTGGTAGTGTTTTTCTTACAACCAAGGCACAAAAAGGTGGCTGAAATGACCAGATGACCACCGGAGAGAATAAGGGATGACCTCCCCTTACTCCCCCAGTAGTCACTAACCCCCTCCCACCCTCAAAAATATCTTTCAAAATATTTTTTGTCAGCCTCTATGCCAGCCTCAGGTGTTATACTCAGGTCCATCACATCAGTATGCAGGTCCCTGGAGCAGTTTTAGTGGGTGCAGTGCACTTCAGGCAGGCGGACCCAGGTTCTTTTTCCAGAATTGGTCCTTCTAGCTCACTATCCTGTTTTCAACAGTGGCCCATCCAGGTCACAAGTACCTGGCAGAAACCCAAATAGTAGCAACATTCTATGCTACCAATTTCAGGGCAAGCAGTGGCATCCCCCATCTCTGTATCAAGAGAAGACTATGGACATTTTTTCTAGGATTTTGTTGAAACCTTTTTTAAACCCAGATAAGCTCATTGCTGTTACCATGTCATCTGGCAACGAGTTCCAGAGCTCAACTATTCATTCAATGAAAAGGGAAAGGAAAATAGGAATTGATATACCACCTTTCTGAGTTTTTTTTTTTTTGCAACTACATTCAAAGTGGTTTACATATATTCAGGTACTTATTTTGTACCAGGGGCAGTGGAGGGTTAAATGACTTGCCCAGAGTCACAAGGAGCTCCAGTGGGAACTGAACTCAGTTTGCCAGGATCAAAGTCCACTGCACTAACCACTAGGCTACTCCTCCACTTTGTTTTAAAAATATTTCCATGTAATTTCATTGAGTGTCCACTGGTCCTTGTATTTCTTGAAAGAGTGAAAAATTGATTCACTTTTACCCGTTATAAACCACTCAGGAATTTGTAGGCCTGAATCATATCTCCCCTCAGCCATCACTTTTCCAAGCTGAAGAGCCCTAACCTCTTTAGCCTTTCCTCATATAGGCACACTGAGTGGAAGAGTGGCCTTATGGTCAGTGAAACAGGCCTTCATCCTGGCAACCTGGGTTTGATTCCCACTGCAGCTCCTTGTGACCTTGGGCAAATCACTTAACCCTCCATTGCCCCATGTACATACAGTTAAGACTGAACTCTCTAGGGACAGATAAAGTACCTGCATATAATGTGTATGGTGCTGCAGCTCCTTGTGACCTTGGGCAAGAACTTAACTCTCCATTGCCCCAGGTGCATAAAGTAAAACTATGAGCCCTGTAGGGAAAGAGAAAGTACCTGCATACAATGTGTAGAATGCTGCATATATCTAGCATAAGTACATAATTAATGCCACACTGGGAAAAGACCAAGGGTCCATCGAGCCCAACATCCTGTCCGTGACAGTGGCCAATCCAGGCCAAGGGCACCTGGCAAGCTTCCCAAATGTACAAACATTCTATACATGTTATTCCTGGAATTGTGGATTTTTCCCAAGTCCATTTAGTAGTGGTTTATGAACTTGTTCTTTAGGAAACCGTGTAACTCCTTTTTAAACTCTGCTAAGCTAACCGCCTTCACCACGTTCTCCGGCAACCAATTCCAGAGTTTAATTATGCGTTGGGTGAAGAAACGTTTTCTCCGATTTACTACACTGTAGTTTCATCACATGCCCCCTAGTCCTAGTATTTTTGGAAAGCGTGAAATGATTAGTAGGAGTTCCATCCCCTTTATCATTTTGGTTGCTCTTCTCTGAACCTTTTCTATTTTGAGATTCAGTGACTAAAACTGCACACTATACTCAAGGTGAGGTCACACCAAGGAGCAATACAGAGGCATTATAGTATTCTTGGTCTTATTTACCATCCCTTTCCTAATAATTTCTAGCACCCTGTTTGCTTTTTTGGCCTCCGCCGCACAATGGGCAGAAGATTTCAGCATATTGTCTACAACGACACCCAAAACCTTTCCCTTGGTTGCTGACTCCCATGGTAGACCTTAATATCAGGTAACCATGATTCGGATTATTTTTACCAATGTGCGTCACTTTGCATTTGTCTGCATTAAATTTCATCTGCAAGGTTGTCCTGCAATTTTTCACAGTCCACATGTGCTTTACTGATGCAAACGCCTTAATGTACGAGTTTTACGAGAGTTTAAGTCATTTGAACACAATATTCCCATCTGTTTTATGACTGACTGTGGAGTTAAATCAGTGTGCTATGTTTGAACGTCAGTGCAGACCGTGATCTTTGTTATTGATATTACCACATACAGTCTGGAGCACAGCAATCTCATTACACAGCTTAGAGATAATTCAAAGGCTTCCCTATAACAAAATATACTTGTGAGCCGAGCACGAGAACTACCATCAAGCTGAGCTGAACGTGGCCTACACAATGATACTGGGAATACATAAAATAATTAGAAGAAAATGTAAACCGAATCATCTTTAAAGCAGATGCAGTAGCCCTAGAAAACATGGTGTGATAGATGGCAGAACATAACATGTCTATAGCTGCACGATTTGAGTACAGTGTAAGGCAGAGATGGGCAACCACAATCCTCAAGGGCCACAACCCAGTGGGTTTTCAAGTTTTCCATAATGAATATATGCATGAGATCTATTTGCACATAATGAAAGCAGTACATGCAAATAAATCTCACGGAGGACCATGGTTGCCCATCCCTGGCGTAAGGAGTATTAATTATATTTTTGAATAGACAAAATGTTATGGCTATCTACATACATAAAGTAGATGCGTGTGTTTGTTTGTTTGTCCATGTCCGAACTCCTCTGGCCCCCCCCGAAAAGCTACGGCCACCAAACCCGGGGTGCAGACTCTACCCGCCGTTGCTGAGGTTATTGTGTAGTTTGAAGCGATTTGTTTTTATGGGGGCACTCAGGGGAGGTAGAGCAATACCTCCATCCGTTAAATGAATAGACCGCAGGTGGGAAAGGTTTTTCTTTCTGTTGCTAAGCAACAAACTGCTTGTGACAGGGTGAGGGCTCAGAGACTGGTGTGAAGAAACATGGGCCGCAACTTTGCAGTTGTCCCTCTCTCATTCTCTAATACCCTCTTTCCTAACAATTTCAGTACAAGGGAGTTTCAGAGACTGCTGGGAACGGGGTAGAAAGTATTGGGGTCAAGCTGGGAAGTGTGTGTGTGTGCATGAATTCACTACTCCGCCAAGGGGATGTTCCTTGAAAAAGGCGGGAAACTGAATTTCAAAAGAAGGCTGTGTTTTGACAGGAAAATGGTGAAAGCCAAACAGCAAGCACTTGCTAGATTGAAAGAAACAGCTAATCAGGAAAATCAACCTAAACAAATTGATCAGAAAAGAAAAGTTAGTGCTAGGTAGGGATCCAGTCTCCACATTTTCTGATTTAAGGAAGTGTTAAATTCAATGTCAATGTCATCCTTTCTCACATACCCCTCAGCAAAACACCTCAGTCACACTCACATTCTCACCCCCCCCCCCTTACTCACACTTAGGGTTATCATATGGCTCCAGAAAAAGGAGGACAGGTTGAGCCAATCTGGGTTTTACTTCCATTGCTTTCAATGGAAGCAAAACCTGGACTGGATCAATGTGTCCTCCGTTTTCTGGAGCCATATGGTAACCCCTACTCACACTCACCTATTCTAATATAGCACTCAGCAAAACACCCCACTCACACTCACCTTTTCTCACACACCCCTCAGTAAAACAACTCCAATCACACACCCCAGAATAGCACATCCCACTCCCACTCACCCTCACCCCTCAGTACCTTTACCCTCACTGACACTCAACCATTCTCACACACCCCTGAGTAGCACACCTCCATGCACACTCACTCCTCAGCAGTACACCCTCACTCACCATTTCTACATCCCCTTAGTAGTATACCCCCATTCACATTCTTTCTCACCCCCCCCCCCCTCAGTAGTACATGTAGAATTCTGTAACTCAGTAAAATCCATCAAATATATCCTTTAGTACATAAATGAAGGTTCAGATCAAGCAGTTTTTGTAGAAGAAAAAGATGGCACTATTAATGAGGTGGACCAATATCAAATTGATCAATATATCAGTAGCAATGAAGCAATTTGGCACATTTTTCAAGTTCCAGTGCATGAAAGCTACCCAACAGTCGTCCATCTAAGTGTTCACTTGGAGAACAGACAATGTGCCTACTTCAAAACTGAAAATCCTGAACAAAGGCTGGAGCAGCCAGCTGAAACCATTCTCACAGCATTCTTCAAATTATGCCAAAACGAATTTGCAAAGACTTTATTGTACCGTAATGTCCCAAAGTATTTAACATGGGACAAGTCTAAGAAAATGTTTAATTGACGGAAACAGGGGATTCCAGTTCCTGAACATCCTGGCATTTACAAAAGTGATGCTCTCGGATGTGTACTGTATATACAGTCCACCCCAATAATCTGAGTGCTATCAGCATCTGCTACTTCGTTATGTGAAAGGCTGTGCATCTTTTGAAACTCTCAAAAATGTTGATGGAAAACTATTACAAACTTATTGTGAGGCATGTTTTGCTCGAGGTTTGCTACAAGGCGACCAGCACTAGATAAACACAATGTCTGAAGCATCTGCAACACATTCTCCATCTAAGCTATCCTGTTAACTTACTGTAAAATAGCAAATCCAAAACAGCTATGGGATTTAAATAAAAAAAGTTTAACTGAAGACATTTACATTCAAGCCGACACTTTCAAAACTGATTATTTAAATTAGTCTACAAAACCCTAACACCTACACAGAAAATATGTTCAGTATTGCATTAATATTTATGGAAGACATAATTCTACAAATGATTAGAAAAACACTGGATGAAGTTGGACTAATAAGGCCAAAACGAATGTTGCCGAATCCAGAAGATCGAGAAACTATTCCAGAAACGACTATGACCAAACAACACTTCAAGATTTTGTTCACAAAAATGAACCTCGCTTGACTACAGACCAAAGCATATTCTTCAGTTTTACAGGTTATAGATCTACAAACTGGGGGGTCTCTTCTTTCTTAAGGCATCAGGAGGAACACGCAAAACGTTTCTCATAAATCTTTTACAAGCCATGGAAACAAAGGCTTCTTCTGATATAGCCTGCCACATTACTTCAAGGAGGCCAAACCACTCACTCAGCTTTTAAATTGCCTTTTAACTTAGCTCATAATGAGAACTCAGTTTGTTAAATAAACAAAGGAACGGGCCTAGCCAAATTATTACAACAATGTAGCCTCATTGTTTGGGATGAATGCACCATGCTCTAGAAGTGGTCAACCGAAGCCTACAAGACTTGAGAAGTAATGAGAATTTGGTGGGAGAAATTGTTACAGTCCTTTCTGGTGACTTTCAGCAAACACTGCCTGTCAAATACTTGAAAGGTATTAATCCGCAAAAAAATCTTTTCCGGACATGGGAAGGCGGTAGAACGAGAGGACATGAAATGAGATTGAAGGGGGGCAGACTCAAAAAAGATGTCAGGAAGTATTTTTTCACGGAGAGGGTGGTGGATGCTTGGAATGCCCTCCCGCGGGAGGTGGTGGAGATGAAAACGGTAACGGAATTCAAACATGCGTGGGATATGCATAAAGGAATCCTGTGCAGCAGGAATGGATCCTCAGAAGCTTAGCTGAAATTGGGTGGCAGAGCAGGTGGGGGGAAGAGGGGTTGGTGGTTGGGAGGCTAGGATAGGGGAGGGCAGACTTATACGGTCTGTACCAGAGCCGGTGATGGGAGACAGGACTGGTGGTTGGGAGGCGGGAAATACTGCTGGGCAGACTTATACGGTCTGTGCCCTGAAAAAGACAGGTACAATTCAAGATATGAGTTTATCTTGGGCAGACTAGATGGACCATGCAGGTCTTTTTCTGCCGTCATCTACTATGTTACTATGTTACTATATTCAAAAAGGTATGATGTATGATGAACTCAAAGCTTGCCTCAAGTCCTCCACTCATTTAAAACTGACCAAAAATAGGCAAACACTTTAGGTAACAAATCTGTTGAACTATTTTCAAAAAAAGCTTCTGGAGTTAGGAGAAGGAAAACTAAAATGTGATGCTGATGGACAGTGATGTTCCTTACTCTCTATTCTGTCATTGTATTATTATGGTGTTCCTTCCATACATGTTGTTAGCCGCAAAGAGCCTGCTATGTTGGGAATATGTGGGATACAAATGTTCTAAATAAATAACTTAAACGCCAGATTGATGCAACACCGAAGAAGAAAATAATAGTTCAAGGGAAAAATATTTCCAAACATTGCAAATCATTATCAAAACCACGAATGGTTATGCGAATGAGCAATTCTAGCTCTGAAAAAATTAAACGTCAATGAAATGGACAATGAAATCCAATAAATGCTACCAGGTGATACTAAAGAGTATTTGTCCATTGTCACAATGCAAGATACTAATGACATTCTAAGTTATCAGATTGAATTTCTAAATTTATTGCATCAACCAGGAATGCCACCACATCAACTACACTTAAAAATTGGTTCGTCAATCATACTGCTATGAAATCCAAGTGCTCCAAAGCTATGTAACGGCACACGTTTAGCTCTTAAAAGTCTGATGCCACACGTTATTGAAGCTACAATCTTGACAGGTTATGCCAAAGGACAGCACGTTTTTATACCTAAAATTCCTCTTATTCCATCTGACTATCAGATACAGTTCGAAAGACTGCAGTTTCCAGTTCAACTAGCCTTTGCAATGTTGATAAATAAGGCTCAAGATCAAACGTTAAAAGTCATATGGCCAATTATATGTCGCCTCTTCATGAGTTGGCTCAGATAAGTCTTTTGACATATATGCTCCAAATCGAAAAATAAAAAAATGTTGTCAATCAAAATGTGCTTGAATGAGAACTTATTACAAATTATATTAAACATATTTAAAATGTATCTACTCCTATGTGTTCTATTTCTGTTTGTACAAATAAATCTCTCTCTCTCTCTTCTTTGTGTTTCATTTCTCACATTAAAAATACATACTTATGCATTGTTATTATAGACAAATAAACCTTGCTTCTCTCAATTACAAAGTACTAACCTATCGCTGAGAAACACCAGCGGGGACAGCTAGTGCAATTCTTTTTTTTTGTTTTTTTAATTATCATTTTTATTTCAAGGCAATTCAACAAATTCAAACAGCTCAAAAGAAAATTACAACACAATGTTTGGCTTGCCTGAAAATTTTTAACATTTTTTTTAACTCAACCCCTCCCCCCCCCTTCCCCCTTCCCCCCTTCCCCCCTCCCTAACCTCTAACCCTATCTCCCCCCCCCCCCCCCCGGGTTTATCAGACTGCTTTCTAACTTAATTAGTATGCCCTTCTTTCCACTGATGAACATTTTGAAAGTAACATCAATTTGGGATGTTATATAATCAGACTATGGGGATTTTAGATGTAAGGTCCATGGGTATTTTCACTTTGAAAATATCAGAAGGAAAACTTACCCACAGAAAGTTGAACCTTTCTCTCTGGGTACTTTACTCCGAGCAAAACAACATGCGTGCTTTTTAAAATACAAAGGGGCCCTTTTACTAAAGGGTTGCCGTGCGGCAACTCAGAACTACCACTAACCCAATGCGGGTGCCGGCAGTAGTTCCGCCTCCACCACGAGCCATTTCCAGCACTACGGAACGTTGTTCTGTATTTTCTTACTGAAGCAGTTACCTGGAGGTAATTGGGTAGCGCTGTGTACTGCCCGGTTACCACCAGGATAGCATGGGAAACCATACCACCACCTCAATGAGTAGATGCTCCCCACCAAAATGGCCATGTGGAGGGGCATAATTGAATGAAAATGTCTATCTCCATGGGCGTTTATCTCCGAGAACGGGTCCGTGAAGGGGCGGACCGAACCGTATTTTTGAAAAAATAGACGTCCATGTTTTATTCGACAATTTGTGAGCTGGGCGTTTTTGTTTTTCAGTGCTAATGGAAAATGAAAGCACCCAGCTCAAAAATGAATAAATCCAAGGCATTTGTTCGCGGGAGGGGCCAGGAGTCATAGTGCACTGGTCCCCCTCACATGCCAGGACACCAACCGGGCACCCTAGGGGGCACTTTTACAAAAACAAAAAAAAGGTAAAAGAGCTCCCAGGTGCTTGGGTGTTGAGCCCCCAAATCCACCTCAAAACCCACCGCCCACAAGTCTACACCATTACTATAGCCCTAAGGGATGAAGGGGGGCACCTACATGTGGGTACAGTGGGTTTGGGGGGCGGTTTGGAGGGCTCCCATTTACCAGCACAAGTGTAACAGGTGGGGGGGATGGGCCTGGGTCCACCTGCCTGATGTCCACTGCACCCCCTAATAACTGCTCCAGTGACCTGCATACTGCTGCCAGGGAGGTGGGTATGACATTTGAGGGTGAAAATAAAAAGTTGTGAAATGGCATATTTTGTGGTGGGAGGGGGTTTGTGACCACTGGGGGAGTCAGGGGAGGTCATCCCCGATTCCCTCCAGTGGTCATCTGGTCATTTAGGGCACTTTTTGGGGCCTTATTCGTGGAAAAACAGGGTCCAGTAAAAGTGCCCTAAATTCTCGCTAAAAATGCATATTTTTCTTCCATTATCGGCGAAAGGCGCCCATCTCTGATCGCCCAATAACCACGCCCCAGTTCCGCCTTCACCACGCCTTCGACACGCCCCCATCAACTTTGTCCGCATCTGCAACGGAGTGCAGTTGAAAACGTCCAAATTCGGCTTTCGATTATACCGCTTTATTCGCTTTTGTGAGATAAACGTCTATCTCCCGATTTGGGTCGCAATATAGGCGTTTTTCTTTTTCAATTATAAGCTGGATAGCAAATGTGAATTTACTGCATGACCATTTCTTTTTTCCACCATTTTACCTGCTGCGGTAAAAGGGGACTCTGCGTGCGATAAAAACATGTGCTACTACTAGACTCCGTTCCTTTTATCTCGCCGCACCCTATCCCTGGCCGCCTTCAAATCCGGGCTAAAGGCCTACCTGTTTGATGCTGTTTTTAATTCCTAACTTGTCACCTGCTCGTAACCTTTATCTTGTCTTCCTCTCTTCAATAGTCCCTTTTCACCACGTGTCCTATCTGTCTGTCCTACCCTTATCCCTTATTTGTCCTGTCTGTCTGCCCTGATTTAGATTGTAAGATCTTTTGAGCAGGGACTGTCTTTTACTACTACTTAACATTTCTAAAGCGCTACTAGGGTTACGCAGCGCTGTACAGTTTAACAAAGAAGGACAGTCCCTGCTCAAAGGAGCTTACAATCTAAAGGACAAAATGTGAAGTAGGGGCAGTCTATATATCCTGAATGGAGGTATAAAGGTTATGTGCCGAAGACGACATTGAAGAGGTGGGCTTTGAGTAAGGATTTGAAGATGGGCAGGGAGGGGGCTTGGCGTATGGGCTCAGGGAGTTTATTCCAGGCATAGGGAGTGGGTTGAGACCATATACATTTTCTTCATGTTCAATTGTGAAGCGCTGCGTACGACTGGTAGCGCTATAGAAATGATTTGTAGTAGTAGTAGTGCAGGGTCCTTTTTACTTCAGCCTAGTAAAAGGGCCCCTAATATATGTATATGGTCTCAAACCCACTCTAACCCTGCCCTCAAAAATGCTTTACAATTACACAAATGCTTTTACCTGAGTACAAGATGTGCAACAATTAAAAAGCCCTAGTGGTTGGTTATAGCCATTCCTATGTCAAGTCTAGTTCATGTTAAATTGTCTCCCCCTCTCCAATTAAGTTTCTCCAACATTAGACTGTAAAAGATGTGTTTATTCTATTGGGTGATAGTCTGACTGGAGACCTCTGTGACTGACATGTCAAAAGCCTAGCTAGAAAATATGCATTCATCCATTCACTCCTTTGGCAGATAGCAAATGAGGTTGCAGGAGGGGCATCCAGATTCACTCATGGGACATGTGTGTAGAGGGGAATTGAAAGAATCTAAATCTGCAGGCAGCCGTGCCATCTGTTCTGATAATATCATATTACTCTCTACTCAGTAATGAAGGCTCTTGAGTAATCTCTCTCATCAGAATGACTTCACAGTATTAAAAGTGCATTTCAATACATAGATTGTTTAAATCTTTAACCCTTCTTGGCTTGGAGGGACTGATTGGGAAAAGTGGTGCATTTAGATGTGCAGGAAGTGTTGGTTTTCATATAGATGCACATGGTATTTCACAGGCGCATGGGCCCAGATTCAGTAAATGGCACTCAAATTTTGGTGCCGGGAAAAATACGGGCTAACTGCTGGATTCTATACAGCATGACTAGCATTCTGTGCAGAAATCTAAACATATTCCATAACAACCACACAACTTAATTGGTGGATGATGTTTAATGTGAGCAAGTGCAAAGTGATGCATGTGGGAAAGAGGAACCTGAATTATAGCTACGTCATGCAAGGTTCCACGTTAGGAGTCACAGACCAAGAAAGGGATCTAGGTGTCGTCGTTGATGAGGCGTTGAAACCTGCTGCTCAGTGTGCTGCTGCGGCTAAGAAAGCAAATAGAATGCTAGGTATTATTAGGAAAGGAATGGAAAACAAAAATGAGGATGTTATAATGCCTTCGTATCGCTCCATGGTACGACAGCACCTCAAATTTTGTGTTCAATTCTGGTCACCACATTTCAAAAAAGATATAGTGGAATTAGAAAAGGTGCAGAGAAGGGCGACAGAAATGATAAAGGGGATGGGACGACTTCCCTATGAGGAAAGGCTAAAGAGGCTAGGGCTCTTCAGTTTGGAGAAAAAGGCGGCTGAGGGGAGATATGATAGAGGTCTATAAAATAATGAGTGGAGTTGAACGGGTAGATGTGAAGCATCTGTTTACACTTTCCAAAAATACTAGGACTAGGGAGTATGCAATGAAGCTACAATGTAGTAAATTTAAAACAAATTGAAGAAAATTTTTCTTCATTCAACATGTAATTAAACTCTGGAATTCGTTGCCAGAGAATGTGGTAAAGGCGGTTAGCTTAGCGGAGTATAAAAAAGGTTTGGACGGCTTCCTATAGGAAAAGTCCATAGACCGTTATTAAATGAACTTGGGGAAAATCCACTATTTCTGGGATAAGCAGTACATAAGTACATAAGTACATAAGTACATAAGTACATAAGTAGTGCCATACTGGGAAAGACCAAAGGTCCATCTAGCCCAGCATCCTGTCACCGACAGTGGCCAATCCAGGTCAAGGGCACCTGGCACGCTCCCCAAACGTAAAAACATTCCAGACAAGTTATACCTAAAAATGTTTTGTACATTTTTGGGATCTTGCCAGGTATTTGTGACCTGGATTGGCCACTGTTGGAAACAGGATGCTGGGCTCGATGGGCCTTTGGTCTTTCCCAGTATGGCAATACTTATGTATTTATGTACTCTACACACAAATAGAAGATCGACTTTCTCAAGAATATGCCATTTATATGGTTACAAGGAGATAACTTCAACTCTCCTGCAATTAGTCAATTTCTGGAATTATATAGATATTTCTTTGTCACCTTCAGTTTACAAATGTGAATGTACACTTACTCACGAATGTGCCAGCAGGGTGCCTAAACAAAGTTTTGTAACAGAATATAGCATGTACCACAAGGGGAACATATATATGGGCAGGGCATGGGTGGAACTTCCACTTATGCATTTAACTTACAGAATAAGGATTTTTATTGAAGAATTAATTTGAATGGGATCAGGAAATGCAATCGCTTACAGGGAAATTTTAGAATAAAAGTAGTCCCGACTGCCAAAGCTTGTGGCTTTAATTGAAGAAATGCCTACCAGTTACAATTTTTATCTATAAAAGAGATGAAGACTGCAATAGCTCATTCAGTCTGCCCAGGAAAGAGGTTAGAGTGGCAGCTCTTGCCTTCAGCAGGTCAGTTTCCCATGCTTTCAATTAGGGTTGCAAGTGCCACCATTGTGTCCCATGAAGCATCTTGAAGCTGTGCGGGAATTGTCTGCCTGTAGGGGGTTGTGCAGGAATATCATAACATCATATTTTCAACTGCTTCAAGGGAATATTGTTCACAGGTTATCTCCCTTCCCCCATGCTTTTGTTTAGGGTTCTATTTCTGCAAAATGCCTTCATTTTTTTGCTTGGTATCTATTTCTTGATTTTGATGTGATCCTGCGTGACTGTCATTCATTCTTCCAACCTTGCCTGGAAATCCTACTTGAAGGATTCAGTTTTGAGGCAGCTTTTCTTTTTAAGATGATAATTCAGAAGGTATTATTTCATACTTGCTACTTTTAGTTTGATGCGGGGAGATTTTTCAGCTTCAACCCTCTCATGCCCCTCTCCCACCCATGTGTATTCTCTCCAAAACGGTGAGACACAAGTATACTTCATTCATGTTTCTTCCTTCCATCAAGTCATCTGGTCCTTTAATTTCAATCACGCTGATCTCCAGCACTGCCTGATATCTTAATGGAACTTGTCAATCTCTCCTTTGCAGAAAACTCTCAACTGTCAGCTCAATAAGACATTTTTTTTTTCAGTGAATTGGTTTAGTGTTGCAAATACCAGTTAGGAATTTGGCATATTTAGACAACAAGTATATGAGCCTCTGCTCCTGCTAGGTCGTATTATTGTAAAGCCCACCTGACATTTGCATGATTGTCAGTTTAATTTATACTGTAAAATAGCATGATGGTGCTTTATTGTTTGATATATGATTTGCAGCAGCCTTGAATTTATTCTGATTCCCACCCAATTTATAACACTGCGGTCAATATCAGACCTTACCCAGAAATTGATATTGAATTCCCACTGAATATTGGTGATTATCAGATAACTTTTTTTCTGCCTTATCTCAATCCATGCACTACCCTGGCTCTACTTGGATACTGCCAAAATAATCAGACATAATGTTCAGAGGAATTATTCAAATAATGCTGCTGAAAATGATTGACTGAGCCTAATGACCCTTAGTTATGAGGGTATCCGCAAACCAGATAACTAATTTTATTTATTTATTTATTTATTTATTCATTCATGCATTCATTCATTCTTGTATCCCACTATTATCCAAAAGCAAGATTTGGTTCAAAGTGACTTACAATTTGCAACTGATTGAAGTTACAGTGATGCATGTGGCTTACAATTTACAATTAGGCAATGTTAAATTGGTGGGGTACAATTACAAAGTAGTGTAGAACATCGGTATTGTGTATAGTTAAGCATAGAATTTCTTGAAGAGGTGGGTCTTTAGTTCTTTCCTGAACCAAAGATATTTTGTAATGCTTCTTGAGACCTTGGGTATTGAGTTCCACCATTTAGAATCCAGATAACTAAATCCAGCCATGTACATGAATTTGCATATTATGTTTCTGCAGTTTGGTAGGTGAATTAGTAAGTAGCGTCTAGTTCCTGGTTTTGCATTTCTTGGGGATAGTTCAATCAAGTCTAGCCTGTGCCAGGGCTGGTGGTTGGGAGGCAGGGATAGTGCTGGGTAGACTTATACGGTCTGTGCCAGAGCCGGTGGTGGGAGGCGGGGCTGGTGGTTGGGAGGCGGGGATAGTGCTGGGTAGACTTATACGGTCTGTGCCAGAGCCGGTGGTGGGAGGCGGGGCTGGTGGTTGGGAGGCGGGGATAGTGCTGGGTAGACTTATACGGTCTGTGCCAGAGCCGGTGGTGGGAGGCGGGGCTGGTGGTTGGGAGGCGGGGATAGTACTGGGTGGACTTATACGATCTGTGCCCTGAAAAAGTCAGGTACAAATCAAGGTAAGGTATACACAAAAAACTAGCACATATGAGTTTATCTTGTTGGGCAGACTGGATGGACCGTGCAGGTCTTTTTCTGCCGTCATCTACTATGTTACTATGTAGTCAGGAGACATGCCAAACGGTATTTTGAATATACGAATGCTGGTTTTGAAAAATAATCTTGCCTTGATCGGGAGCCAGTATAGCTTTTGAGTAGTGGTGTTGGTCTTTTCTATTTCGACTTAGTTAGACATAGTTTACAGAATATGCCTGCATGCCATTCTCGCAACTAAAATTTAGGCACAGGTCGGGTATATTCCATAATATTTGCATAGTTTTTTGAAATGCCCACAACCTGCCCTTTTCTTGACTATAGCCACACCTCCTTTTTGACTGCGTGCATTGGAATTTACACCCTGTGTTGTAGACTACGCCTGGAAAGTTGTGAGTGTAAATTCTAACTAAAGCCAATTAGTACCACTAATTGGTTGTTAAGTACCAGTTGTCAGCACTGATGTATTATTATTATTATTATTATTAGCATTTGTATAGCGCTACCAGACGCACGCAGCGCTGAACACCTGATACAAAGAGACAGTCCCTGCTCAAAAGAGCTTACAATCTAAATAATACAGACAAGACAGTTACGGGTGAGGGAAGTACTGGGTGAGAAGGAAGGAATGAAAAAGGGAGGGCAAATGAGTAGAGGCTAGAAGCCAAAAGCAGCAGTAAAAAGGTGGGTTTTCAGCATGGATTTGAAAACAGGTAAAGATGGAGCTAGACGTATAGGTCCAGGAAGTCGATTCCAGGCATAAGGTGCCGCGAGAGAAAAGGAATGAAGCCTGGAGTTAGCAGTAACATAGTAACATAGTAACATAGTAGATGACAGCAGAAAAAGACCTGCATGGTCCATCTAGTCTGCTCAAGATAAACTCATATCTTGAATTTGTACCTGTCTTTTTCAGGGCATAGACCGTATAAGTCTGCCCAGCAGTATTTCCCGCCTCCCAACCACCAGTCCCGTCTCCCATCACCGGCTCTGGTACAGACCGTATAAGTCTGCCCTCCCCTATCCTAGCCTCCCAACCACCAGTCCTTCTTCCCCCCACCTGCTCCGCCACCCAATTTCAGCTAAGCTTCTGAGGATCCATTCCTTCTGCACAGGATTCCTTTATGCATATCCCACGCATGTTTGAATTCCGTTACCGTTTTCATCTCCACCACCTCCCGCGGGAGGGCATTCCAAGCATCCACCACCCTCTCTGTGAAAAAATACTTCCTGACATCTTTTTTGAGTCTGCCCCCCTTCAATCTCATTTCATGTCCTCTCGTTCTACCGCCTTCCCATCTCTGGAAAAGATTTTTTTGCGGATTAATACCTTTCAAGTATTTGAACGTCTGTATCATATCACCCCTGTTCCTCCTTTCCTCCAGGGTATACATGTTCAGGTCAGCAAGTCTTTGGTCATACATCTTGGAACGCAAATCCCATACCATTCTCGTAACTTTTCTTTGCACCGCTTCCATTTTTTTAACATCCTTCGCAAGGTACGGCCTCCAAAACTGAACACAATACTCCAGGTGGGGCCTCACCAACGACTTGTACAGGGGCATCAACACTTCCTTTCTTCTGCTGATCACACCTCTCTCTATACAGCCTAGCAACCTTCTCGCTACGGCCACCGCCCTGTCACACTGTTTCGTCACCTTCAGATCCTCGGATACTATCAACCCAAGATCCCTCTCCCCCTCAGTACCTATCAGACTCTCCCCGCCTAACACATACGTCTCTCGTGGGTTTCTACTCCCTAAATGCATCACTTTGCATCAGTAGAGGAGAAGGACTTGCTTGTTAACCAATTGAATTGTGTGTGTAATTTGGCCATGTGGCAAAATTAGCACTCACAATTTAAGACGCCATATATACAATTTGGGGAATATTCTCTGTTTATGTTGTAGATGTTAACAGTTATAAAATAGCTGCTACTGTTGCATATAGCCTGCTCATACTGTGGTGGATCCTTTTGTAATACACTACCAAAATTTGATGTGTCCCAACTTGGATATCTCAATTCTGACTTGTATAGGTTCTAACTAAATTCTGCCTTGAAATACATAAATATTAAAACACAGTAAACAAAAATAAAGCTGCATTAGAAGCTATTTTGTAACTATTAACATCTAAAACACAATAAACAAAAATAAAACATTTTCTCATCCTAACATTAAACCCAGATACACTAACTGCTGTTACCACATCCTCTGGCAAAGAGTTCCAGAGCATATCTATTCGTTGAGTGAAACCTCCTTTTTGTTTTAAAAGTATTTCCATGTAACTTCTTCAAGTTTTTGTACTTTTGGAACAAGTAAAAAATGGATTGACTTCTGCTCCCCAAGCTAACCTCGTTAGCCTTTCCTCATACAAGAGGAGTTCCATCCCCTTTATCATTTTGGTCACTCTTCTTTGAACCTTCTCTAATTCCACTATACCTTTTTTTGAGATACGGCGACCAGAACTGAATGCAATACTCAATGTGTGGACGGACCATGGAGCGATACAAAGGCATTATTGTATTTTCAATCTTATTCACCATCCCTTTCCTAATAATTCCTAGTATCCTGTTTGTTTTTTTGGCCGCTGCCGCACACTGAGCAGAAGATTTCAGTGTATTATCTACAACAAGACCTAGTTCTTTTTCTTAAACGCTGACCCCCAAGGTGGACCCTAGCAAGAGTTTAAAAATACAGACCAACTGGTCAATATTCAAAATGATTTACCTAGCCGCTGACTAGTTACATTGCTTGTTTGGGAGTATCCATTAATTTTCAGAGACACTTGACTATTTATTGCTGCTGGAAATTAGGTGTTAGTGTCTAAATGAAAACTAGCTATTTTGGGGGCATTCCAAGGGTAGAGTCAGCAGTTGACTAGTTAAGTGCCAATATTGAGCAGTTAACCAGTCATGGTAATCACATAAATGGGACTGCATAAAACACAGTCTTATCTTTATGTGGAAATCCATAGCCAGTTACGTTCTGAGTATCGCCGTAACTGGCTATGTGTTAGGCAGCGCCACATAAACCGGATACTCAGTGCCGAAGCCTGGACATGACTTGACATTGAATATCCGGGAATAAGGCCAGTGGCAGTCAGCAAAATGCTCACTGCTGCTGGCTGAATATTTATTGATACCTATAATTATATTTAAAAATTGTAGCCTATATAAGCATAATTCTAGACTACATGTCTTAAATCTTAACATTAATATGCAAGTTATAAAGTGCATCCTTACTTGTGATACAGTGGCACATTTTCCATTTGTACTTTTCCAGACTCAGGATGTGCGGTGTATATAGGGTTTGTACTAATGGTTGGGAGGAATATATAGAGTGTAGGGTAAGAGTCTGGGGAGATTATGCTTATAGCACTGTATGTAACACTGGAAGTGTCAGGAGGTGTATTATATAGGTTCTGTGGAATATGGTAGACATGGGGAAGTGCACTGTGGAGAAAATTTGGGTATATGTGGAGAGAAGGCAGATATTTGTATGAGAGGGGACTAGATACATGTGTGTGAGGAGAGATGTATGATAAATAAGAATATAAGAACATAAGATTAGCCATACTGGGTCAGACCAATGGTCCATCTAGCCCAGTATCCTGTTTTCCAAACAGTGGCCAAACCAGGTTACAAGTACCTGGCAGAAACCCAAATTGTGGCAACATTCCTTTCAGAATCTCAAAGAGTAACAAGATTCCATTCAGAATCTCAAAGAGTAACAAGATTCCATGTAGAACCCCAAAGAACAGCAAGATTCTGGAATCCTAAAGAGTAACAAGATTCCATTCAGAATCTCAAAGAGTAGCAACATTCCATACTACAAATCCCAGGGCAAACAGGTGCTTCCCATGTCTGTCTCAATAGCAAACTATGGACTTTTCCTCCAGGAATTTGTCCAAAACCTTTTTTAAACCCAGATATGCTAACCGCAGTTACCACCTCCTCCGGCAAAGAGTTCAGGAGTTTAACTATTTGTTGAGTGAAAAAATATTTCCTCCTACTTGTTTTAAAAGTATTTCAAAGTAACTTCCTCGAGTGTCCCCTAGTCTTTGTGCTTTTGGAACGAGTAAAAAATCAATTTACTTCTACTTGTTCTACACCACTCAGGATTTTGTAGACCTCAGTCATATCTCTCCTCATGTGCATGTCTGTTGGGTGGAGTTCTGCATCTGGAGCTCATCTATATATATAAAAGGCACCTCCAACGTTCCATTGAAGCCTCAAGCCGGAAACTTGAGGCGCCCGAGATATCCGGTTTGGCCTGCAGGCTGCAGTCGCTGTAGCTCCGCCCTCGCGTCAACACGTGATGACGCAGAGGGCGGGGTGGCGAAGACACAACGGACGACTTCCACACATTCTCTGACAGCTGCTGGGAGAGCGCACCGAACTTCGCAAACTCGCAACCACGTCACTGAGGGACGGAGGGAGGGAGAGGAGAGGTGTGCAACTCGGAAGGGAGGCACGGAGGGGGTGTCTGGAACTCGAGAGGGAGGGACGGAGGGAGGACGGTGGGGGGGATTACCCTGCTAGCGCCCGTTTCATTTTTTCCCCGAAACGGGCATTTCTTACTAGTATATTTATAAAACACTTCCAAAGCAACAATGAAATACAACTGAAGCATGAAGGCATACTTCTGGCACAATTTCTAAGTCCTGTTAGTGTTGAAATCTTTAAAGTTACAGCTTCCAGATCATAGTGGCAAGGTAAAATAAGCTGCAGAATTAAGTATGAGCTCCCAGAAGACGCTTTAGATTTAGGAATAAGTAAATCAAGTTTAGTGATTGTGACATCTACGTAGCCTCATTCATAACTTCTTTCCAGTTCTGAAGCATGCCTGACTTATCCCAAGGACCATCCTTCCTTCTCTTATCTCAGTGTTTACAGATCCTTTCTAAACTGCAGACCATCTCTACAGGATTATGTATAGATGTCACATTCCGGGAGTGATGCACACTAACTCAAAATTTGCTGTGATATTCTGACACAGGGTAAGTGAGATATATAACAGTTTACAATCAGTAACAGACATATTTGTTCTTTATTTCACTCAATGCCACTCTAGTGCCAGACTACAGTGAGCAGTATGTAAACTTAACCTAAATTTAACAACTGTCAGAATGGAATTCAGTTTGAACGACAGCTTGCCATATAGGGGTCCTGGTCTAACTTACACTTTGAAACCAGCTTTGCGGGTGTTTTTTTACCTTAAGATTTGGCACCAGTTATAAAAGAGAAAAATACTTTTACGTTAGAACTTGCCATGGGCATAACGTATCCCTGGAAAATTGTACCTAATTTTCTTTAACTGAAATGAAATGCATAGATTTCAAAATGCAATCTACATTCATTATATTATCCTCCACCCTGAACACTAGGGACATTCATTGAAAATATTTTTGATTATTTTTTGTTATCATTTTCTGCTTTTTTTTTTTCTCCCCCAATTTTTGGATGCCTTCCTGCTGAAGTTCCTTCATCTCATAGTCATCAATCTTGTATGTTTATAAGTGAACCTCAAGTGTGGCTGCCTAGTTATAGAATTATCCCGATTCTGCATTACATGGAACCTCCAACAGTTAAAATGCTTCCAAATCTCTGATTTGTTTATGGGGCTTCATCTCTGCTTCCTTAGGATTACTACCACTGTTTTTACTGCAACAGGCCTTAAAGCAGAAGAGAAGATGAAAGGCCAGAGGCATCCTTCAAACTCTAGACTACGTACGCAGAGCCAGTCTTAGGCAGCGGCGACAGGGGGGGCCGCACATGGCCTCATGCTCCCAGGGGTCCAGAGGCTGCAGACCCAGCATTGGTCAGTCTTGTTTTGCAACCTCGGAATGCCTCCTGCAATGTTCCCCAACCTTGGCTAAGGTTTTACCTTAGATTATTATTATTATTATTATTACTTATTGTGCTTGTATCCCACATTTTCCCACCTATTTGCAGGCTCAATGTGGCTTACAGTGACCTGTTATGGCATCACCATTTCAGGGTAAAAGATACAGTTGGTGTTACAAAAGATAAAGGATAACAAAAAAGAGCTAAGCAGACAGTTGTGGAGGGAAGACTTACAGAATAAGGGTGGCATAGTGAAGTGTTATACTTAGGCTATGGATTCTCGTGGTAGGCCTTGTTGAAGAGATAGGTTTTCAGAGATTTGCAAAAGTTAGTTATTTCGTTAATTGTTTTTAAGTTAGTTGGAAGTGCATTCCACAGATGCAGTTGGCACACAGCAACCAGCAGTCACCGTTTTTTCAAGTGGCCGAGCCCTGAGCTGCAGTGCAGCCATGATTGGTCTCTGTCTAGTGCCTAAAAGGGCTCCTTCTAATTGGCTGGGAGTGATGCCACACCATGCCACAGCACAAAGTTGTACTTTGCTGTGCCATGGATGGTATGGTCCATCTTGGGTGTGTTCCTTTTCGCAAGAGATGTGGTTCTCGGACCCATATGTCAAATTTTTCTTCACCCAATGTGTAATTAGACTCTGGAATTTGTTGCCGGAGAACGTGGTACGGGCGGTTAGCTTGACGGAGTTTAAAAAGGGGTTAGATAGATTCCTAAAGGACAAGTCCATAGACCGCTATTAAATGGACTTGGAAAAATTCCGCATTTTTAGGTATAACTTGTCTGGAATGTTTTTACGTTTGGGGAGCGTGCCAGGTGCCCTTGACCTGGATTGGCCACTGTCGGTGACAGGATGCTGGGCTAGATGGACCTTTGGTCTTTCCCAGTATGGCACTACTTATGTACTTATGATTCTGCTGTAAGTAGTAGATTATTGCATGTAGCTTGTACCATTTCCTCCTTGCTGCTGTTTTTAATCTGCAGCATCTCTGGCCGACTTCAAGTCTAGGCTAAAGCCCACCTTTTTGATGTTGCTTTTAACTCCTAACCCTTACTCACTTGTTCAGTACCTTTATTTTATCATCCCCACCTTAGTAATTCCCTTATCTCTTATTTGTCCTGTTTGTCTGGCCTAATAAGATTGTAAGCTCTGTCGAGCAGGGACTGTCTCTTCATGTTCAAGCGTACAGCGCTGTATACGTCTAGTAGCGCTATAGAAATGATAAGTAGTAGTAGTAGTCTGGGATTCCGGAATCTTGCTACTATTACTACTTCTTATCATTTCTATAGCGCTACTAGACGTACGCAGCGCTGTACACTTGAACATGAAGAGACAGTGGACATATGTTGCTCCATATCCACTGACACTTTCATTTAGCCTACTTGAGGTTTTGTTTGAATGCTTACTATTTTGAATCACAGCATCAAGCACTTTAAATTATAAAAAAGAAGGAGAGTTAAGTGAATCCCCATGATAGAAACTTAGCAACGGTTTTCATTAAACCCGTTGTAAGCCTGGGACTTTCAGTCCACCAGGTTTCTGAGGGATTCTCTCCTTTCTAAAAAATACATTAGTGGTCTAGCCTGTTCTAGTGTACCATATTTGATTTGTATTTGATTTACCTTATCCATACACTTGACCTACTGCACTTCTCTATAGTGGGGATTTGGGGGGGGGGGGGAGCTCAGCACCCAAGGTAAGGGAGCTATGCACCTGGGAGCAATTTTTGAAGTCCACTGCAGTGCCCCCTAGGGTGCCCGGTTGGTGTCCTGGCATGTCAGGGGGACCAGTGCACTACGAATGCTGGTTCCTCCCATGACCAAATGCCTTGGATTTGGCCGGGTTTGAGATCGCCAGCATTAGTTTCCATTATCGCCGGAAACCAATGCTGGCCATCTCTAAAGCCGGCCCAAATGCTGAGATTTGGCTGGCTCCAACCGTATTATCGAAACGAAAGATAGCCGGCTATCTTATTTCGATCATACGGTTGGGCCGCCGCTTTACGGCGCCGGCCATATATACCTCTTTGTGATCATTGCACTCTTTAGCTTTACTGCTTTTAACGTGTTCATTGAGAATTGCATGGTCTCTTATGACTAGAGATAGATTCTTCACTTAATATGGGTCCTTTTATTTGGAATTTTCATTCATTCAGGGCTGTCCTGAGTGGTGTGGCTGCACAGGGGAAAAGGAAAAAAAATGTTTCCTGCCCATTGTCTCCCCTGCAGTGGTTCTGGCATAGTGGGTGGGGCAGGGACACTTGTAGGCTCGTCACACAGGGCCCCTTTTACAAAGCGGCAGTAAGCACAATGCGGGCTTATCGCTTGCTAAAAAGGAAGTACTGCCAGGTTACTGCAGCAGCTCGGCGATACGTCCCACCCCCGGCATTCTGTGTGTACCCAGCAGTAATCAGGCAGTGCCATGTGCTGCCCGGTTACCACCGGGTTAATGCAGGAGCCCTTACCGCCACCTCAATGGGTGGCAGTAAGGGCTCCCTCCAAAAATAATAATGGTCACGCGGCAAGTGGTTTACTTGCTGCATGGCCATTTTCTGAAGAAAAGAAAGACCTAACTTTTACCCACTGTGGTAAAAGGGGGCTTCGGCACACATCAAAAACACATGCTGAGACACAGTAGACCCCCTTTTGCCGCAGCTTGGTACAAAAGAGGCCCACAGTGCACAATTCCAGCTCAGGGTGATCCTGAATCAATTAGACCAATGGTTCTCAACCCAGTCCTTGGGGTACAGTCAGCCAGTCAAATTTTCAGGATATCCACAATGAATATGGATGAGATACATTTGCATGCATTGCTTCTTTGGTATGCAAATCTACCTCATGCATATTCATTGTAGATATCCTGAATAACTGACTGGCTGGGTGTGCCCTGACGACTAGGTTGAGACAGGGGTGTAGCTATTTGGGGCCACGGGGGCCTGGGCCCCCGTAGACAGTGGTGTGCTGGAGCAGGCTCTTCCAGGCTCTCGAGAGCCGTTTGTTAAGTTTTTAAGAATTTTGGGAGCCGGTTCTCCATGGCTACTTTAACAAATGGATTCCAAAATGTGGGCTTGGGCCCTTCCTGAATTCTCTTTTACTTTGCTGGCGAGAGAGAGCCCCCTGTTAACAATTTACCAGCACACCCCTGCCCGTAGATTTGGTCCTGGACCCCCCTGCCGACGACCCTCTTGACCCCCCTCCAGCCACCAACCAGCTGTCAACCCGCCGTCGCCATCTGCTACCTTTGCTGGCACAGGACCCCAACCCCCCCCCCCCCCGACGTGCAGGATGAAGGAAGAAGAGGACCTTGGCTGGCGGGGGTTGGGGTCCCCGCCAGGAAAGGTAGGCAACGGCAATGGCGGGGGAGGGTTGGTGGCGGGAGGGGGGGTCGAGAGGGTTGTCGGCAGGGGTTGTCAAAGTTGGTGGTGATGGTGTCGGCGGTGACGGGGGGGGTCGGCAATGGCAGGGGGTGTCGGCAATGGCGGGGGGGGGTCGATGGCACGGGGGGGGGGGGCTAAAATGTGCCCCTCACCTCGGGCTCTGGACCCCCCCCTCCCGCCGAAGTCTGGCTACACCCCTGGGTTGAGAGCCACTGCAGTAAACCACATTTTAGTACTCTTTTTAAAACTGTTGCCCACTTTGCATATCATTAGCTTATCACAATGGAAGAATTGCTCATTTTTAGCATGGTAGTAAATAAACATCAGCTCCATTATGTATCTGAACATCAGGTGGCTTGGTCAGACGTTTATCTTTTTTTGAATCATTATACCAGAACACACATTTGTGTTAAAAATAAAGGCAAATACAATTTGGCATATTATGGTGAACAATTACATTTTTATTTTCAGTCCTGAATCTCTTCCTGAATAGACATTGAAATTCCGGTCCTTAAAGAAACCTGAAGGAACCTCCCCAAAAAAATAAAAGACAAAAGCAGCACCAAGAAATACTGAAGAAAACACTTCAGACTAAACGTTTCATGTTGTCCGCTGGTATCTGATTAAATTTTCAGCAGATGCTTAGTGGATCATTTGTCACTTATAAGCAGCTAATGGGAATCTATTAGCAAACAGTTGAAATGTACAGACAATTCATCAAAGGTACATTTCTATTAATACTACTATATACTCCTTATATTTTGCATCATGTGTTAAAAAGAACCTTTCTCAAGGTCAGTAGCAAAGAAAAGTTTTAAAACTTAGGGGCCCTTTTACAAAGCAGCAGTAAGCCTAACACGGGCTTACTGCCTTTAATCTGAAGCTACCAACAACTCAACATGGGCACCGGTGGTAGTTTCATCCAGGGCTGCCGAGAGACTGGGCCGGGCCCGGGGCAAGGCCGTCCCCGAGGTCGCCGCCGCTCCCCCTTCCAGCCCCCCCCCAGGTCACCGCTGCTCCCCCCTCCGTCTGCCCCCCTCCGTCCGCCACCGGGCCGGGCCCCCTGCACCTCTCACCTCCATGTGAAAGCGCTGCAGGCAGCAGCAGGTCGCCTCCCTTCGGGCCTCCTTCCCTCCCTGTCCCGCCCTCGCGGAAGTTATGTCAGACGAGGATGGGACACAGGGAGGGAAGGAGGCCTGAAGGGAGGCGATCTGCTGCCCTGCTGCCTGCAGCACTTTCACACGGAGGTGAGAGGCGCTGTGATTTCAATGCAGGGGCCCGGTGGCAGGCGGTCGATGACGGAGGGCAGGTGGGACTGCGGTGCCGGGCCCCCCTTGGTCATTGGCATCAATTTAGACTTACCAGTACATATTTACATGCCTGGATCTACATGTAAATATTATGCATGACTCCAAAAAGGAGGTGCAATCATAGGAGGGTCATGGCCAGATAGGGGAGCATTCCTGTAATTTATGCATGCAGTTAGAGAAAAGGGGGAACCACACCTAATTTTGACACTAGGATTTACATCAGAGTTGGGTTGGTGTAATGCTCATGTCTAAAGGTATTATTATATAGGATCTATCAGATGCCTCTGTTACCACCATTCAGGCTGATAGATCCTATATAATAATGCCTATGTGAATGTTATAAAGAAGCTGTTAAACAATATGTGAGTTGGGTACTATATTGTGAATTATACAGATGACCCCCTCTTTGAAAAATCAAAGTGATACTGTTCAAACATGCCTAAAGGTAGTCACAGATCCCAGCCATAAGCACAATTCTATAAACAACACCTAACTTTGAGATCCATTTATAGAATAAAATCAGCACCGATTTTTCGGCCCCATTTATCGAATTTAGTCCATAGTGTTCAAGTATAGCAATGGTCTCTACACATAGCGACAAATACTGAATAGGGACCCAAAACATTGCCTGCCCTAACTATAACCTTCCAGATTATCATTTTTGGCTGGTTACCCAATAGTGTGGTTGAAAATTCGAACACACTATGAACCTTGCCACATGTAATGTGCATACTGATTGACAGTAACTCAAGAAATGCATAGCTCTACTAATTTTTATTTATTTATTTATTTGTTACATTTGTATCCCACATTTTCCCACCTATTTGCAGGCTCAATGTGGCTTACATAGTACCATAAAGGCATTCGCCAATTCCAGTATGAACAAATACAAAGTGATATTGTGGTAGAGTAAGGTTCATGTGTAACAGACACATTAGGGAATCGTGGAGAGGAAGAGTTATTTTATGCCCATTATGAGGTTTGGGTTCGTTGTGTTGCAGGGTTCAGGCATTTAAGTTGGGTCGGTAAGGTATGGCCTTTTGAACAGGTTAGTTTTTAGTGATTTCCAGAGGTTTAGGTGGTCATACGTTGTTTTCAGGGCTTTTGGAAGTGTGTTCCATAGTTGTGTGCTTATGTAGGAAAAGCTGGATGCATAAGTTGATTTGTATTTGAGTCCTTTGCAGCTTGGGTAGTGGAGATTTAGGTATGTTCGTGTTGATCCTGTTGAGTTTCTGGTTGGTAGGTCTATGAGGTCTGTCATGTATCCCGGGGCTTCGCAGTAGATAATTTTATGAACCATGGTGCAGATTTTGAAAGTGATACGTTCTTTGATTGGGAGCCAATGCAGTTTTTCTCGGAGGGGTTTTGCGCTTTTGAATTGCGTTTTTCCAAATATAAGCCTGGCTGCCGTGTTTTGAGTGGGTTGTCAACATAGCAGCACCATGGAAAATCAGCTTTTTGGAGGAATTGTGTCTGGTAGCAGCTGACACAGAACACTCATTTGTCTAGATAAGGCTACTGGAAAGTGAAACAAGAGCTTCTAGAGTGAGCTATGCCATTGGTGCATCTCTGTTATATAATTTGAATACATTTTAGAAGGAATCAATGACAAACTAATGTACATCCACCCATGCATTTCCAAGGATAGGCATGCCAAGTCATTAGTGTCTGCATCATTATTATTATTATTATTATTATTATTATTTTGCATTTGTATCCCATATTTTCCTACCTATTTGCAGGCTCAATGTGGCTTACATTATGCCGTGATGGCGATCGCCATTTCCGGTTACAGAATTTCAAATGGTAATACAGTGGTGGAAATAAGTATTTGATCCCTTGCTGATTTTGTAAGTTTGCCCACTGACAAAGACATGAGCAGCCCATAATTGAAGGGTAGGTTATTGGTAACAGTGAGAGATAGCACATCACAAATTAAATCCGGAAAATCACATTGTGGAAAGTATATGAATTTATTTGCATTCTGCAGAGGGAAATAAGTATTTGATCCCCCACCAACCAGTAAGAGATCTGGCCCCTACAGACCAGGTAGATGCTCCAAATCAACTCGTTACCTGCATGACAGACAGCTGTCGGCAATGGTCACCTGTATGAAAGACACCTGTCCACAGACTCAGTGAATCAGTCAGACTCTAACCTCTACAAAATGGCCAAGAGCAAGGAGCTGTCTAAGGATGTCAGGGACAAGATCATACACCTGCACAAGGCTGGAATGGGCTACAAAACCATCAGTAAGACGCTGGGCGAGAAGGAGACAACTGTTGGTGCCATAGTAAGAAAATGGAAGAAGTACAAAATGACTGTCAATCGACAAAGATCTGGGGCTCCACGCAAAATCTCACCTCGTGGGGTATCCTTGATCATGAGGAAGGTTAGAAATCAGCCTACAACTACAAGGGGGGAACTTGTCAATGATCTCAAGGCAGCTGGGACCACTGTCACCACGAAAACCATTGGTAACACATTACGACATAACGGATTGCAATCCTGCAGTGCCCGCAAGGTCCCCCTGCTCCGGAAGGCACATGTGACGGCCCGTCTGAAGTTTGCCAGTGAACACCTGGATGATGCCGAGAGTGATTGGGAGAAGGTGCTGTGGTCAGATGAGACAAAAATTGAGCTCTTTGGCATGAACTCAACTCGCCGTGTTTGGAGGAAGAGAAATGCTGCCTATGACCCAAAGAACACCGTCCCCACTGTCAAGCATGGAGGTGGAAATGTTATGTTTTGGGGGTGTTTCTCTGCTAAGGGCACAGGACTACTTCACCGCATCAATGGGAGAATGGATGGGGCCATGTACCGTACAATTCTGAGTGACAACCTCCTTCCCTCCGCCAGGGCCTTAAAAATGGGTCGTGGCTGGGTCTTCCAGCACGACAATGACCCAAAACATACAGCCAAGGCAACAAAGGAGTGGCTCAGGAAGAAGCACATTAGGGTCATGGAGTGGCCTAGCCAGTCACCAGACCTTAATCCCATTGAAAACTTATGGAGGGAGCTGAAGCTGCGAGTTGCCAAGCGACAGCCCAGAACTCTTAATGATTTAGAGATGATCTGCAAAGAGGAGTGGACCAAAATTCCTCCTGACATGTGTGCAAACCTCATCATCAACTACAGAAGACGTCTGACCGCTGTGCTTGCCAACAAGGGTTTTGCCACCAAGTATTAGGTCTTGTTTGCCAGAGGGATTAAATACTTATTTCCCTCTGCAGAATGCAAATAAATTCATATACTTTCCACAATGTGATTTTCCGGATTTAATTTGTGATGTGCTATCTCTCACTGTTACCAATAACCTACCCTTCAATTATGGGCTGCTCATGTCTTTGTCAGTGGGCAAACTTACAAAATCAGCAAGGGATCAAATACTTATTTCCACCACTGTACATTTAGGTGTATACATACATGGTAAAGAGGAATACATTGTGGTATTGCATATCAATGATTTTGCATCAAGGTGCATACATACATGGTACAGAGGATTGCATTATGGCATTGTATAGAGGTTTCTAAGTGATAAAATGAGTTGTAGCATATGTTAAACAGTCAAGTGACAAGAGTACGGCCTTGTCTAGATCGTGTAAAGTCTATTTATTTTGTATTTAAGATGGAACATTATGGTAAGCCTTCTTGAACAGGTTCATTTTCAGTAGTCTACGGAAGATTGTTAGGTCAGGTATTGATTTTATGGCCTTCGGTAATGCGTTCCATAGTTGCGTGCATACGTAGGAGAAGCTGGATGCGTATGTGGATTGATGATGAATCAAACAGAAAAAGGAGGTAAATCCCCTATGTAAAAACAGTCCAACCAAAGCAAGAAGTAGGGAACAAGGACCACAGACTTCCAATCAAATAAATGGATCCACAAGGTCCAAAGTTGAAAATTTATTCAAGTTTGTACGCAACAAATTTTGGGGATCTTTTTCTCTTGTGCACCTTGGTGGTGGGAATGGGGGCTGGGTGTTCTCACTGAATGTTAAGAAATGGATACTTTTTTTGGATATATGGTATCTTGCTTTCCTGGATGATCATGGCTAACAGAGCATTACAATTCTGTTCTATTCTATTCTATATCCCACTAATATCAACACTGGATCTAAGAGGGTTACATAAATTTAAAAATATACCCTTAAAATCAAGAAAGTCCTACAGAATTATTCATTCAAGTTCTTATTAAAAAGATAAGTTTTCAATCCTTTCATGAAATGTGTCTGTAATAAATTTTCTAGTTGAAAAATCTAAGATATTGCAGACATTGAAAAGACAGAACGGATATGGCCTGTTTACAGGAAACCAAACTGTCCACAATAGAGCATCAGAAATTAAAAACTGCATGAGTAAGGGATTCCTACTATGCATCATCCCCTAAAAATAAGTTGGGCACAGCTGTCCTTATTAATAAAGCACTAAATTTTAAAGTTGTGAAGGTGTTGCAGGATCCTGAGAGGAGGATGTATGTGGTACTCCATGGTACTTTGAATGGTGTCATGCTCACAATTGCCTCCGTTTATGTACCTAACTGCACAGAGGGCTTTAATTCGGTCATTGTTGCCTATATCGTCATCATTTTTTGGGACACCTCTTATACTCACTGGGGATTTCAATTCTGTCTTGACCTCAGATATGGATACTAGCTCTAGTTTTTTTTTCGTGTTCACTCCAGTTCAGAAGAGGGATTGAGGGTTTTGCTTCTTAGTCTTGGTAGACTCCACTGTATCTGTTCTCTTTGGAAATAAAGATTTTGACTGTGCTTATTATATTTGCCTCACGGATTTAAGACTTTGATTGATCTCTGGAATCTCACTTGTTTTTGGCTGACCTACGTCTCCCTTCTCTACTTTGCTGGTTGGTATTTTTTCTCTGTAGGGAATCCTTCCTTGTTTATCAGGGGGTGGTGTTGTTTTTTTCTATCTGTCAGTCAACCAGTTTCTAATCCAGTTCACCACTTTGGATCCTAACTTCAGCCTGTTCAATTTGTTCACAAGTTTCCTATGAGGAATTGTCTCAAAGGTTTGTTGAAGTCCAAATACACCACATCTAGTGTGTGCCCTCAATAAAGTTCTCTAGTCACCCAGTCAAATAAATCAATCAGATTTGTTTGACATGATTTTCCTTTAGTAAAACCATGTTGCCTCAAAACCTGTAAGCCATTGGATTCTAGGAATTGTACTATCCTTTCCTTCATCAGCACCTCCATAATTTTTCCTACCACTGAAGTGAGGCTTACCAGCCTGTAGTTTCCTACTTCTTCTGTTACCATGCTTATAGAGACGGATGACATCTGCCCTTCTCCAATCCTGTGGAACCTCCCCTGTCTCCATGAATCTATTATACTAATGTTTAAGAGGGCCCACCAGAATCTCTTTGAGCTTCTTCAATATCCTGAAATGTATCTCATCCAGCCCCATGGCTTTGTTCACTTTCAGTTCTTTTTCCAGTTGTTCATAAACACTTTCTTCCATGAATGGGTTAATATCTATTCCTCTCCGAAATGCCAGATGTCCTTCTATGACCACTAATAAAGCAGCAGCAGGGACAAGAAACTTCAAAGCAATTTGCTAACTAAAAGACCTAAAAACTCAGGAAAGGTTATAACATAAATAGACTGCAAAGTTACCAGACCTCTCCTTTAGATATAGACAGTGAGGAGGCATGGAAATAATTTTATAGTGCAACCTTCTCCTCAAGTGCTGATGATCGTGGCATCATTAAAAGGAAACACCAGGAAAATGGCATAGAAACAGCTAAGTTCTAGACAAGGTGCAAATACTTCTTGCTGCTAATAAGTCCCATGAAACAAAGGCTCTCTGCATCCAAGTCAATCTTGATATTCAAATTAGAGAATGACACGGGGAAAAAGTTTGTCCCCTTCCGCGCTCTGTCCCAGTGGGTTATGTCTCCATCCCCACTCCATCCCTGCTGGTTCTGTCTCTATCCCCGTCCTGTCTCCACAGGCCCTGTCTCCATTCCCACGGGTTCTGTCCCCATCCCCATGGGCTCTATCCTCATCTGAAGAAGCATTGAACTCTTATGATTTTATATTTAAATCTTTTTATTAAAGTATAAAAAAGGAACAATATGCTGTTCCTTTTTGTTGTTTATAAATCACAAATAGAAAACAATAATAACAATGAACAACTATAATAACCTTACCACCACCATCACCACCTTCTACCCTGCCTGTTTGTGTTTCCTTCCTTTTCTGACAGCTCCAGAGTAACTGTAAAATTAGCTCATCAGAGCTAGGTGCTCTGGAGGTATCTATTGCCCAGAATATTCATTAGAACTAATTCTAATATATTTGCATGGGGTTCTTGGTGGCTGTTAACAACACACATTAGAGCCATGGAAAAACCCTTTGAGGCTCATTTTCAAAGCACTTAGCCTCCCAAAGTTCCATAGAAACCTATGGAACTTAGCCTCCCAAAGTGCTTTGAAAATATGCCTCTTTGTGTATTACTCGCTAAATTATTTCAGTTTAGTACTTCGCCTTCTTTATGCAAGGGAACCTATGTACAAGGGGGTTCCATAAGCTAATAAGAAAGGGCTTTAGGTTCAAAGATATCTATATGCTGATTCATCTTTGTTTATTATGATTTGTGATATACTGCCTTTCTGTGGTACAATCAAATCAGTAAGTTTTTCCTCTGTCTCTAGTGGACTCACAATCTGGGGTAATGCAGGGTTAGGTGACTTGCCCAGTCACAAGGTGCTACAGTGGGAATTGACCCCAGTTCCCCAGGTTCACAAGCCGTTGTGGTGACCAGTAGGCTACTCCTTGACTCCCAGCAATTGTCTTCTAGAATATTATAGAACACCTGATTCTATTATACTGGGGCTACATTAGTTTGCTGCATCAGACATTATAACCAGATATAATGTCGGCATTAAAACTGATAGCTAGCTGCATCACCATACCATCTTTATCACTGGTTGTATTAAGATCCTATAATGAGGGACCAAGAAATGCATAAGAAAAACAAATTGCCGGCCATAGAAATGGCTTGTTAGAAGTTATAGAATTATACAGACAGAGTGCATAGCAATCAACCATAACAGAAGGAAGGAAACTGCTAGATTGTTTAAAAGAATGTGCACATTTGTTATCATCTTTTACAAAATAGCAAGATATGGTGCTTTTTATTTATGGGACTCTAAAAATCAGATGCCATTTTTTTTGCAAGAAGAAGCATACTAGGTGTCAGACGGCAGATATAAATGCTGGGTCCGTACTGATGTATCACTAGTTACTGTGGAAAAATGAAAAGATGCATCTCTGTGTAATGAGACTTTGCGGACGGCATAGCTTGTGCAGAATGTGGAGAATGCTGGGAAGAAAATGTCATTAAAGTGCAACTATTATATTGCAATTTAAATCAAGAACAGTGTCAACACTGGTAATGGCTTGTCATTCCCAAACCTCACTATCAAACCATGAGGCCGCTGAAATCACCTCGGGCTCCCATAACAAACGAATTGCTACTAATTCACTTTCTAATGATACTGGGACAAATGTAATCACTTCACAAGCTGATGACAAAACTTTATTTAATCACAAGCCCTAACTTGGCCTTAACCACCCAAATAATTCTTGTTAAATGTGCAGCTTCATTCCGATTTTCTTCCCTTACAGCTCTATCCCTTTTTTTTTATTATATTTTGGTTTCATTCATTGGTAATCAATTGCAGGTAAGTAAAAAGTTACTTTTAAATAGCCTGGCAACCTTTTCAGAAACCAGGAAAAAAAAAAAGGCTCTCTCTCACTACCACCATTGCACCACCGGGATGTGCAGAGGGGTAATGATAATCCCCATCACCCATCTTTAATTAGAATGCTGTATAATGGAGACTGAAATTCAGCTCTGATACTCAGCTCTGCATACAGGGCTCCCTTTTACTAAGCAGCGCTAAGCCAACGCAGGCTTACCGCTCGCTATACGGGAAGTATCGCCAGGCTACTGCAGCAGCCCGGCAGTACTTCCCACCCCTAGCATGCCGTCATTTCCGGTGCTACAAAAATGTATTTATTTTTGTAGCGCCGGAGTGTACCCAGTGGTAATCGGGTAGTGTCGCATGCTGCCCGGTTACTGCTGGGTTAACGTGGGAGCCCTTACCGCCACCTCAATGAGTGGCGGTAAGGGCTCCCCCCCCCCCCCCCCCCCCGAAATGGCCATGCAACAACTGCTTTACTTGCCGCCTGGCCATTTCTTGTCGGAAAGCGAGACTTCCCTTTTGCCTCAGCTTGGTAAAAGAGTCCCTTAATTCCCCAGTGATGCAACAACAATATAGACTACTGCTGAGTAAAGGTAGTATTTAGGAGAAATAGCTAGAACTGAAGCGAATAAAACCAAAGGCATAATAAGGCGAAAATGTGGGGGGAGGATGGACTATCAAGGGAAGAGAGAAATTTGCAAGGTTGAGAAGAAACATGCATTTTTGTTGTTTGCTTTTAGAAAATCAGCTTGTAATGTTTGATTAAAATGGAAATCAGTTGCCCAGTTTGGTGTCTTAGGTGGCACAGACCAAGTACTGGTTTGTAGATGACCCTCATTTCAATCCCCAAGTTGAATTTTCTGCTCCTGGGACAGCTGGGTCTGGCTAATACTGAATAGGGGTCACAAACAACTTTCTCTGAAAAGAAGCTGATTGGCTTGGATAAATCCTTTTTGTATGCACGTAGTTATATAACAGTTTAATCTACGGAGAGAACAAAAAAAAAACAGCAAACCGATCAGCAAACACCACCTGCCACAAGGTGTTGTTGGCTGATCAGTTTGCTGTATTTTTGTTCTCTCCATGGATTAAACTGTTATATAACCACGTGCATACAAAAAGGATTTATCCAAGCCAGTCAGCTTCTTTTCAGAGACAGTTGTTTATGACCTCTGAGGCAGGTGCTTTGGCGCCGAAACACAGGTCCTTGATATGAATATTCTGAATAAACTGCTCTTTGATATTATCTCCCTATTGGTTTGTAACCTCCGCTCACAGGAGAAATCCCTCCTCTCAGTACCCTTCTCCACCACCGCCAACTCCAGGCTCCGCCCTTTCTGCCTCGCCTCACCCTATGCGTGGAATAAACTCCCTGAGCCCATACGCCAAGCCCCCTCCCTACCCATCTTCAAATCCTTGCTCAAAGCCCGCCTCTTCAATGTCGCTTTCGGCACCTCACCATTGTACCTCTATCCAGGAAATCTAGACTGCCCCAATCTTGATCGACTGCACTTTTTGTCCTTTAGATTGTAAGCTCCTTTGAGCAGGGACTGTCCTTCTTTGTTAATTGTACAGCGCTGCGCAACCCTGGTAGCGCTTTAGAAATGTTAAATAGTAGTAGTAGTTGTACATTTGTCAGCCTCTACTTTTGCTGGTTTATTTTGATTTTCCGTGGAGGCTCCTCCTGTTTTCTTGGATTTAATACTGAATAGACCATTGCTTAAGGGTGACATCTTGCAGCTAGATTTAGCTTTTTCTTGTTTTACAGAGTTCCCCAGAGTTCTGTCCTTTCTCCGCTATTGTTTAACATTTTCTTGAGGCCATTGGCAGCTTTAATACAAGAGTGTTGCATCAGCATTCACTTTTATTCTGATGATATTAAACATATTCATTATACAGATAGGGGTAATTCTGAAAAGGTTACCAAAATGTAGTTGCTAGGATGCTGCATGCTAATCATGGTTCTATATTGGCAATTACACGCACAATTAGCATTATAGAATTCTAGCGTAAGAGGACATTTAAGAGTCGACATTTAGGTGTGGTAGGAGCTGTTGGCTGGCAGAGTCCAAATAAATGAAAATAAATTAGAACAACACATGAGCACGCAGTATTGGAATACACTGCCACGCAAGTTAAGAACAATCAACGAGCAAGCTTCCTTCCGCAGATCATTGAAGACCCATCTTTTCGAAAAAATTTACGGAAAGGACCAAAACACATAAAGTCCACACCTACTGTTCACGAATGCATCACACATTCACCTCTGAACTCTCATTCCTGTAACATCACATCATTCTTACCTTCAATCACAGAAAGATATATATCATATGTTCTTATGCCTTTTTATCGCCCTCTAAGCTCCCATTGTTTCCTTCCAATGTTTCAATGTTTATACTCCAATGTTACATTCCTTAACGACACCTCAATTGTTTCGCATAATTCTGAAAAATGTAATCCATAGCCAATCTGTAACAAATTGTATTTCCAATATTTAACTCATATTGTAAGCCACACTGAACCCGCAAAAAGGTGGGAAAATGTGGGATACAAATGCAATAAATAAATATTAAGACTATGCAAGGTTTAACAGGATCAGTGATTAAGGACAAGGATATTCTGGTTAGGGAACTGGAATATCTTGACAACCAAGGGAAGAGGAATAATCTAAGGTTTTTAAACTTCCCAAAAGCAGCCTTAATTCCTTTATGAAGCCACGTGAGTGGTTCCTGCTTGGCATTGCTGACGAAGCCCAATCAAAGTGTTAGCGTTACCGCTCCAGGGACCGCCAGAGCGGTTTGATAAAAGAGGCCCTAATTTTTTTTAAAGATAGATCTCATGAAAAGAAGGGAATCACAACAGGTAATGTTGCGAGGAACGAAGAAGGTGAGCCAGACAGCTAAAACTCAGTAGCATTGTTTGGTTTTGTGCCATTGAATACAAGCGCCAGACTTGGACAAGGCAATTTAACTAGGCAGGAGTATCAGAACTCATGTAAGTCTGAATTTCAAGGGGAAATGGTATTTTCTGACATCCAGAAGCATGCGGAGATCAACAGTCTGGTGTCTCAGGCAATATGAGGGCTGGGCCCTAAAGCACCACATAACTCTCAGAATAAAGGTACAAGAAAAAGAAGGGTAACTCCCCCTCCAAAAAAAAAAAAGGATACCTAAAGGGAAAGGTGTTGGCAGATCCTATTCTAAAATACGAGCAGAATTTGAGACATCCCAACCTGGACATGTCAATTCCAATTTGTATGTCTTTTCTAAAATCCATCTCTATGTGTGCATGCCCCATGAATAAACACTATCTGCAGTGTTCTCATCACCCCACCCCACACACAAACCTAGGGGCCCTTTTACTATGCTGCTTAGGATCCTATCCACCTTATAATTGAAAGAGAAAAACGCCTAGATTTCGACCCAAATTGGGAGATAGACGTTTATCTCACAAAAACGAATAAATCGGTATAATGGAAAGCCGATTTTGGACGTTTTCAACTGCACTCCATCGCGGAAGCGTACAAAATTGACAGGGGCGTGTTGGAGGCGTGGCGAAGGTGGAACTGGGGCGTGGTTATTGGCCGAGGAGAGATGGGCGCCTTTCGCCGATAATGGAAAAAAAGTATGCGTTTGTAGCTAGAATTTAGGGCACTTTTCCTGGACCCTGTTTTTTCACGAATAAGGCCCCAAAAAGTGCCCTAAATGACCAGATTACCACCAGAGGGAATTGGGGATGACCTCCCCTGACTCCCCCAGTGGTCACTAACCCCCTCCCACCACAAAAAATGATGTTTCACAACTTTTTATTTTCACCCTCAAATGTCATTCCCACCTCCCTGGCAGCAGTATGCAGGTCCCTGGAGCAGTTGTTAGGGGGTGCAGTGGACTTCAGGCAGGTGGACCCAGGCCCACCCCCCCCCCACCTGTTACAATTGTGCTGCTTAATGCTTAGTCGTCCAACCCCCCCCAAACCCACTGTACCCACATGTAGGTGCCCCCCTTCACCCCTTAGGGCTATAGTAATGGTGTAGGCTTGTGGGTGGTGGGTTTTGAGGGGGATTTGGGGGGCTCAACACCCAACGGAAAGGTGCTATGCACCTGGGAGCTCTTTTACCTTTTTGTTTTATTTTGTAAAAGTGCCCCCTAGGGTGCCCGGTTGGTGTCCTGGCATGTGAGGGGGACCAGTGCACTATGACTCCTGGCCCCTCCCACGAACAAATGCCTTGGATTTATTCGTTTTTGAGCTGGGCGCTTTCATTTTCCATTATCACTGAAAAACAAAAACGCCCAGCTCACAAATTGTCGAATAAAACATGGACGTCTTTTTTTTTTTCGAAAATACGGTTCGGTCCGCCCCTTCACGGACCCTTTCTTGGAGATAAACGCCCATGGAGATAGACATTTTCGTTCAATTATGCCCCTCTATGAGGCTTAGTAAAAGGGCCCCCAAACTTACTGGCCTGTAGTTCCCAACCTCCTCCTCCTGATTTTGTGGAGAGGGATCACATCTGTCCTTCCCCAGACCTTCAGGACCATACCCAACTCTAGAGAACCATTAATTGAAAAGACCAGCTGGCAGAGCTGACAGAACTTTCTTAAGTTCTTTCAGTACCCTCGGATGAATGCCATCTGGTCCCATCACTTCATTTTCCATATGGTTATTGAACCTTTGGTTCACATAGCACTCCTTCCAAAGCAGGAAATTTATGGAACAAATTAAAGATTTGCACTCCGTTCAGTTGCAGAAGTTGGAATTAATTGAAGGATTTCATCAGAAATCATTTTATATGGCTTATTCTTATTATCTGAGATCTAAGTATGAAATTAAATTCATCTCTGTGTCATGGTCAACTAAATACGTGTGTGCCAGCCGGATGAACATCTCATAGCAATCTGGTTTGAACTGGACAAGAAGGCTGGCCTTTGATTGCATTGTTTAATTTCCTATTTGCCAGCCTTTTACTCAGTAATGATTTATTATGGTAGTAATGATTGTCACTATCTATTCTGTATACATATAATTACCATTTATTTTCTTTTTTCTTAACTCAACATGATTTACTCAGAATAGCTAATCTCGATTATAATTTGCCCAGTGTTAATTATGTATCTCTCATGAATATTCAGATGGACAGTGAGTGGCAGGTAATTAAGAACAGGCTTGCCTTTTCTTCATTGTGTTTGCAATCCAATCAAATAATATTTAATTGTTTTTTCAAGAGGAATTAGAGCTTTTAGAATGCTATTTGCACTTTTTGATTTTTAATTTTAATTTTGACATATTTCTCTCTCGCTTCCTACCTCTCTTGCTCATTCTTGAAGCAGCAACACATTGATGAGAAAACGTGATTTTCTCCCTCAGACCAACGCTAAGAGTTCTCGAGTAATGGGGTTCCTGCACAGATTGTGAATCATTGGGGGGTCCTTTTACCAAGGTGTGCTGAAAACTGGCCTGTGCTAGTGTAGGCACATGTTTTGGACGTGTGCAGATCCATTTTCCAGCACACCTGTAAAAAATTTCTTTTTTTGGGAGGGGGGGGGGGGCTAAAATGGACATGCGGCAGAATGAAAATTGCTGTGCATCCATTTTGGGTCTGAGACCTTACCACCGTCCATTGACTTAGCAGTAAGGTCTCATGCATTAACCGGGCGGTAATGGTCTACACCCGTAGAATGCCTTTTACCGCCTGGTTAGCGCCGCATATCAGAAAATAAAAATTATTTTCTGGTACGCGTAGTGGATTGCATGTAAAAAATGAAATTACCGCCCACGTCACACAGTAGCCAGGTGATTATTCCAAATTGACGTGCTTTGGGCACACATGGGCACCTACGTGCACCCAATGCACGCCAAATTGTAGTTAACGCCCGGTTACCGTGTGGCCCTTGTGGTAATTTCAATTTTGGTGCATGTCCACTACACACAGCCGAAAAATATTTTTTATTTTCTGACGCATGGCAGCTACGCACATCAAGTGGCATTTGACGCGCGTAGACCATTACCACCCGGTTACTGCGTGAGACCTTACCGCTAGGTCAATGACTTGCGGTAAGATCTCAGACCCAAAATGGACGCATGGTAATTTTCATTTTGCTGCATGTCCATTTTTGTCAAAAATGTTAAAAAGGCAATTTTTTGTAGGTGCGCTGAAAAATAATGCTGCGCGCGCCCAAAACACGCGTCTACACTACTGCAGGCTATTTTTCAGCACACCTTAGTAAAAGGACCTCTCGATTTGTGTAGCAAGTAAATTAAAAGAAATACTTTTAAAGCAGAGAACAGCAAGGTTTCTGGAAGCCAATGGATTGGAGGACCCAAAGCAGCGTGGTTTCACTACATGCAGTTCTTGTCAACCAAATCTGATTAGTGTCTTCGTCTGAGTGAAAAGAGTTGGATTGAGTGAGAATGCTAGATGTGGTGTACTTAGATTTTAGCAAAGCCTTTGCAATGGTTCCAGATAGACGACTAATACATAAATGGAGTACTTTCAGTATGGGTCCTAAAGTGACTGACTAATTTAGGAACTGGTTGAGTAGAAGGTGACACAGGGTAGTAGTGAATGAATATTACTCTGAGGAAAGGGATGTTACCAGTAGTGTACCTCAAGGTATGGTTCATAGGCTGGTTATTTATAACAATTGGGATATGATATTGCAGAGGGGCTGTTTGGTAAGATTTGCCTCTTTGTGAATGATACCAAAATCTGCAATAGAGTAGATGCCCCTGTTGAACTGGATAAGATTGGAGGGTCTCAGCAAAGCTTAAAGAATGTCCAGAATTTGTCAGCTAAAAAATCCAGGGTCATGCATCTGGGCTGTAAAAACCGGAGGGAACAATAGTATAGGGGATGAAGAATTTTTGTGTACAAAAGAGGAGTGAGACTTGGGTGTGACGGTATATGATGAACTTAAGGTGACCAAATAGTTAGAAAAGGCAACAGCGAAAGCTGGAAGGATGCTTGGGTGCATAGAGAGAAGAATGACCAGCAGCAAAAACTACTACTACTACTACTTAACATTTCTAAAGCGCTACTAGGGTTACGCAGCGCTGTACAATTTAACATGGAAGGACAGTCCCTGCTCAAGGAGCTTACAATCTAAAAGACAGGTGTACAATCTAAAGACAAGTGTACGATCTAAAAGACAGGTGTAAGTCTAAAGACAAGCGTACAGTCAGAAGACAAGTGTAGAGTAAGTCTGATAGGGCATACTATATTTCACAAAAGGTTAGGTGCCGAAAGCAGCATTGAAGAGGTGAGTTTTAAGCAGAGATTTGAAGATGGGTAGGGAGGGGGCTTGGCGTAGGGGTTGAGGAAGATTGTTCCAGGCATAGGGTGAGGCAAGGCAGAATGAGCGGAGCCTGGAGTTGGCAGTGGTGGAGAAGGGAACTAAAAGGAGGGATTTGTCCTCTGAGTGGAGGTTACGGGCGGGAACATAGGGGGAGATGAGGGTAGAGAGGTAGTGAGGAGCCGCAGACCGGGTGCATTTGTAGGTATGGAGGAGAAGCTTGAATTGTATGCAGTATCTGATCGGAAGCCAGTGAAGTGACTTGAGGAGAGGGGTGATTTGAGTAAATCGGTTCTGGCGGAATATAAGACGTGCGGCAGCGTTCTGAATGGATTGAAGGGGGGATAGATGGCTAAGTGGGAGGCCGGTGAGGAGTAAGTTGCAGTAGTCAAGGCGAGAGGTAATGAGAGCGTGGACGAGAGTTCGTGTGGTGTGCTCAGATAGGAAAGGGCGAATTTTGCTGATGTTGAAGAGGAAGAAGCGACAGGTCTTGGCAGTCTGTTGGATATGCGCAGAGGAGAGGGAGGAGTCGAAAAAAGGAAGTGATAATGACTATATAAGACTCTGATGAGATCTTATTTAGAATACTGTGTACAGTTCTAAAAAGATAGCACCTTCAAAATATATAAACAGGATGGAGTTGGTTCAGAGGGTGGCTACTAAAATGGTAGTGGTCTTCTTCATAAAGCGTATGGGAACAGACTTAAATATCTCAATACATGTACTTTGGAAGAAATGCAATCAATAGAAATAAAACAAAATAAAACATGGAAAAGAAAATAAGATGATACAGTGGGGGAAATAAGTATTTGATCCCTTGCTGATTTTGTAAGTTTGCCCACTGACAAAGACATGAGCAGCCCATAATTGAAGGGTAGGTTATTGGTAACAGTGAGAGATAGCACATCACAAATTAAATCCGGAAAATCACATTGTGGAAAGTATATGAATTTATTTGCATTCTGCAGAGGGAAATAAGTATTTGATCCCCCACCAACCAGTAAGAGATCTGGCCCCTACAGACCAGGTAGATGCTCCAAATCAACTCGTTACCTGCATGACAGACAGCTGTCGGCAATGGTCACCTGTATGAAAGACACCTGTCCACAGACTCAGTGAATCAGTCAGACTCTAACCTCTACAAAATGGCCAAGAGCAAGGAGCTGTCTAAGGATGTCAGGGACAAGATCATACACCTGCACAAGGCTGGAATGGGCTACAAAACCATCAGTAAGACGCTGGGCGAGAAGGAGACAACTGTTGGTGCCATAGTAAGAAAATGGAAGAAGTACAAAATGACTGTCAATCGACAAAGATCTGGGGCTCCACGCAAAATCTCACCTCGTGGGGTATCCTTGATCATGAGGAAGGTTAGAAATCAGCCTACAACTACAAGGGGGGAACTTGTCAATGATCTCAAGGCAGCTGGGACCACTGTCACCACGAAAACCATTGGTAACACATTACGACATAACGGATTGCAATCCTGCAGTGCCCGCAAGGTCCCCCTGCTCCGGAAGGCACATGTGACGGCCCGTCTGAAGTTTGCCAGTGAACACCTGGATGATGCCGAGAGTGATTGGGAGAAGGTGCTGTGGTCAGATGAGACAAAAATTGAGCTCTTTGGCATAAACTCAACTCGCCGTGTTTGGAGGAAGAGAAATGCTGCCTATGACCCAAAGAACACCGTCCCCACTGTCAAGCATGGAGGTGGAAATGTTATGTTTTGGGGGTGTTTCTCTGCTAAGGGCACAGGACTACTTCACCGCATCAATGGGAGAATGGATGGGGCCATGTACCGTACAATTCTGAGTGACAACCTCCTTCCCTCCGCCAGGGCCTTAAAAATGGGTCGTGGCTGGGTCTTCCAGCACGACAATGACCCAAAACATACAGCCAAGGCAACAAAGGAGTGGCTCAGGAAGAAGCACATTAGGGTCATGGAGTGGCCTAGCCAGTCACCAGACCTTAATCCCATTGAAAACTTATGGAGGGAGCTGAAGCTGCGAGTTGCCAAGCGACAGCCCAGAACTCTTAATGATTTAGAGATGATCTGCAAAGAGGAGTGGACCAAAATTCCTCCTGACATGTGTGCAAACCTCATCATCAACTACAGAAGACGTCTGACCGCTGTGCTTGCCAACAAGGGTTTTGCCACCAAGTATTAGGTCTTGTTTGCCAGAGGGATTAAATACTTATTTCCCTCTGCAGAATGCAAATAAATTCATATACTTTCCACAATGTGATTTTCCGGATTTAATTTGTGATGTGCTATCTCTCACTGTTACCAATAACCTACCCTTCAATTATGGGCTGCTCATGTCTTTGTCAGTGGGCAAACTTACAAAATCAGCAAGGGATCAAATACTTATTTCCCCCACTGTACCTTTTTTATTGGCCATAATACATTTCTTGATTAGCTTTCGAAGGTTGCCCTTCTTCGACAGGCAAATCACTTTCAACTGAAAAGAAGCTCTGGAATTAGGGGGCATAGGATAAAGTTGAAAAGGGATAGACTCAGAAGTAACCTGAGGAAATGCTTCTTCACAGAAATGGCGGAGGTGGTAGAAAAGAAAACTGTATCTGAATACGAGCAAGCATGGGACAGATATATAGGATCTCTAAGGGAGAAGAAGGGATAGTAAATGGCACGGATGAGCAGACTGGATAGGCCATATGGTCTTTATCTTTATTTGTCTACATTTCTATGTTTCTATTTACCACACAGGGCAGACAGTTAATGCATAAGCATTGTGTTACATGCCTAGTTCTGTACTATTGTGCTAGTAATGTAAAGTGGCCTGAGGGCAACATGACAGCTACCCATGGCAGTACCACCTGTTTCTGACTAGATCATACCTCTATTAGATATTTTTCCCTCTACTCTGATCCCCCTGAATTTAATCACATCCCTCAATTTGATGGCCCTTGTATCTGAGGCATCAAGATCTGATGCCCTCTTCCGATCCTCCCAACCTCCAGATCTGCACCGCCATTCCTCCCAACCTTCCCCAATCTGCTCTTCCAATTCCTTCAACTCCCACCAAGACCCACCACAAAGTAAAGGCCACTCTTCTCTGTCACCAAACCAGACCGTCCTCCCATCTACCCCATGAACTTACCCAGAGGTAGACCACAGTCCAGTGACAAAGAGCAGGAACATTCCCCCTATGATCCCACCCCATTCAACATAAGGTTCAAAATATCATTACTGACCCCTAGTGGTATTCTTGTCATACTATCACTAGGGGGTCATCCTTCCAAATAAAGGCAAATTTACAGATAATAGGGGCTTTACCTTATTAGACGAGCTTGGCAGGGTGTTGGGGTGATTGAAGGAGTGGATTGTGGAGGTTGGTGGATTGAAAGTGCCAATTAAGGAGGTTGGGAAGATTGGGGGCACTGGATAGGACTTGGCTCAATAATCAGATCGGAGGCTGATTAGACCCTGCAAGGGACTGGAGGATCAGGAGGGAAATTTTATTAGAGTCAGGGATGTGACCACCAGTGCATCTTTTCTAGCAAAAAAGGTGCCGGTACTCAAATGCTAGGCCACCCTTCAAGGGTGGGGTGATCACTGAGGGATCCACCCCACAATAGCCAGGCCCCCTGCAACCAATCACAGAACCTATGACAAGACAGAATTGGTGTGTAGAGCCTATCAGATTGTAGGTAGCATAGCAGTACTTACTGACTCCTCTTGAGATATGGTAAGCACAGCTGGTCTCTCGGTAGTTGTGACAGTTAGCAAGCGATACCAACCTGTGTAATAGGTGTCATCACTAGCCACACCTCTGAGATGCCCATGTCATGCCCAGTTCCCCGCACCTACTCATTTTAAGCAGCTAGCATGGGTATGCTCCCATACTCCTGGTTTTAGCACAGAGTAGACATTAGTGCAGGTCTGTACTAATTTCTACCATGAAGTAAAACCTATCCTAGTTGCTTAACACAGTTAAGTAAAAAAGCACCAAAATGTACTAAAATGTGCAATCATGTTAGTGTGTAATATCGCTGTTATTGTGCATTGTTAGCAAATAGATCTCATTGAAGTAAATAACACCCATTAATGTATTTTTTTACTTCATTACATGCCCATTTTACTAAGTCGTGTAGGCACCTACGTGCGCCCAACGTGCACCAAAATGGACTTACTGCCCGACTACTGCGTGGTTCTTGTGATAATTTCATTTATGGCATGCGTCCGCTATGCACGTCTGAAAAATAATTTTTATTTTTGGACACATGTAGCGGACGCATGCAGGTCCTTACCGCCCAAATTCTTTACCGCTAGGTCTATGGCTGTCAGTAAGGTCAGAGACCCAAAATGGACGTGTGCCAATTTTCAGGGAAAAAAAGGCCTTTTTTAGAGGTGCGCTAAAAAAATGATACTGCGCACGCCCAAAACCCATGCCTACACTACCGCAGGCCATTTTTCAGCACCTTTGTAAAAGGGCCCCCTACATGACATAAAGGTACATATAACAGAAAGATGCGAATAAACACAAATGCATAATCCCCACACCCTGCCCCCAGGTCCTGCCTAGTATACATTCACCTCTCTTCATATCAGCTCTGATTTCTATCCTCTTCCTCTTTTGTCTCCTTTTTTCACTATAAGTTCTTATTCTTTCCATCAGAGTTTGCTTTGATGTCTTTTAAGTTTCACATTTTCACTTAATAGAACGTAAGTCTCTTTCAATTGAAAGGAAGCTCTGGAACGAGGACGGGGGCATAGGATGAAGGTGAAAATGGATGGACTCAGAAGTAACCTGAGGAAATACTTCTTCACAGAAAGGGTGGTGAATTTATGGAATGGCCTCCTAGTGGAAGTGGTGGACATGAAAACAGTATCTGAATTCAAGAGAGCTTGGGACAAATACGTAAGATCTCTAAGGGAGTGATAGGGAAAGCAGATGGCATGGATGTCCACACTGGATAGGCCACATGGTCTTTATCTGCCTACATTTTTGTGTGTTTAATTTTAGCAGGATACAATTTGTTGCTCTTAACACTGATCATGGAGGTCTAAACTTCCTGACCTTCACTTTCTTCTTCCTGAGAAAATTATGTTGAATATACAAATACGTTTTTAATAATAATGATATACATAGTTGGTGTTTCCTTGAAAACCCAAATAGATTTTGAAGTCACCAGGACAGATTTGGAAATTCCTGACTATAATCACCTTATCGTTAAAGGAGATATATATATATATTTTTTTTTGTTGTTGTTGTTTTTTGTTTGTTTTATTAAGAACCCATTTTTAAACCTTGATAAGCAAACTCCTTTTACCTCATTCTCTGGCAATGAATTCCAGAGTTTAATTAAACATTGAGTGAAGAAATATTTTCTCTGATTTGTTTTAATTTTACTACTTAGTAGTTCATTGTGTGTTCCCTAGTCCTTACATTTTTTTGGTTTATTTATAAATGTTTAGAAGGAAACAAAAACAAAGCATAAAACAATTATGTAAGGTCACAGTTTCATGAATACAGTACACCGCCCCTCATTATGGGGTTTATTTACAAGGGATACTTCTTTGCAATATGGGAAATATGAACAAAGTTTGCATGCTGTTATCAAAGGAAAATGAGTCAAAAAACATGAAACATTGTGTGTTATCATTTACCAATAACAGTGTGCACTCTTTCAAGATAGTGCAAAAAAAGACAAGACTGACTTTTACGCAGTTCAATTTACGTGGTTAACCCGACCAGTTAAGTACTGAATATCATCACTTAACCGGCCAAGTGCTGATTCTGCTCCCAGGATGCCCCAAAACAGCCAGTTTTCAGTTTGGTAGTCACCTGTTATTTTCAGCAGTACTAACTGGTTAAATGCCACTGAATATTAGTGGTTAGCCCCAAACTGGTGATTTAACTAAATAGGAGCCATTTCTGGCCAGTTAAATCACTTTAAATATCAGTCCAATATGTTTGAGTTCTATGTGTTAGCTCACCAGAACTGAGTGACGCTGCTGTGTTGGAATCTTGAGCCCGTATAATGCCAGAATAACGGATGCTGAATTTGTTAATAAAAGACTTGTTGTTTCAAAGCCTCTAGTTTGAGCCTTACTGCCCACGGTAAAGGAATCAGACAGAGGGACAGGCAGAGGAGCCCAATGAGCTTCTCCATTCCTGCTGTGCCAGAAAGAAGAAAGAAGCCCTTAGAAGTCCCTTTACAAAGACGCACTGAAAAATGGGCTGCGGTAGTGTAGGCGCGTGTTACGGACGCGCGCAGATCCAATTTTTTAGCACACCTGCAAAAAAGGCCAATTAAAAAAAACCTATTTGCCGAAAATGGACGCGCGGCTAAATAAAAATTGGCAGGAGTCCATTTTGGGTCTGAGACCTTACCGCCAGCCATTGACTTAGCGGTAAGGTCTCTCGTGTTAACTGTGCGGTAATCGCCTATGCGCGTCAAGTCGGAGTTACCGCCCGATTTTCACCGTGTGCCAGAAAATAAAATATATGACGGCTTAAATTAGAAATCCATCTGCGATACCTGGATCTGACTACTTAGCAGAATTTAATTTGTTTTTTTTTTCCTTTTGAATTCATCCCTCTCCGAACCATTATTATACATTCTTTCTTTTTCACAACACTTTACTACTACTACTACTACTACTACTACTACTAATAGCATTTATATAGCGTTACCAGACACACGCAGCACTGAACATTTGACATACAGAGACAGTCCCTGCTCAAAGAGCTTACAATCTAGGTAAAACAGACAAACAAGACATTACGGACAAGGGAATCACAGGATAAAGAGGAACAGGGGAGGAGGAGGAGGGCAATGAGTAGCGGCTAGGAGCCAACTTACACCCTCTTCCGCTCCCTACCTCTACCACCTCCCTCCCTTTTCCTTTCTTAGTCTACCTCTTTATATATTATATTCAAATGGTTTATCCATTTTGTGCTATCTTGCAAATTTGTTTTTTTATGTAAGCTGCATTGAGCCTGCTACAGGTGGGAAAGCGCTGGTTATAAATGCTACAATACAATACATAGTGGGCGTGCATCAAAAATGAAATTACCGCAGGGGCCACGCGGTAGCCGAGTGGCAACTCCAAATTGACGTGCGTTGGGCACGCTTAGGCACCTATGCAGCTTAATAAAAGGGCCCCTTAGTGATGGGTCTGAGTGCTGAAGTTTTCAGGTGGACTGCGCCCCAAAAGCGGGTAGGCTCCATTTTGCCTTTGAGCAGCATGTTGTATGCCCGGGATATACCGGATTCATGGATAAATCATAGTAATCTTGCATAGTCATATCAACCCTTTTCTGGTATGACAAGGTGTAATATGATCATGTTTCAGGATCTGAGTTTTATTTATTTTCCTTCCCAACCAAAGTTCAAACTAAGTTGTAATCAGGTATCAGGTACATTAGCCATTTCCCTTCCCTAGAGAGCTTACAATTTAAAGGCCCAATTTTTAAGCTGTGTTAAGGTCAATGACATGCAATATTTGCTAATTACTTTGCATGAATTAGCAATGAAATGTGTTGCCAAACAGCACAGCTTAAAGCAGGATGTTTTTGAACCACAAGTTAATCCTAATAAATAAATAAGTATGAGCTATGAGGAGTTTGAATTAAAGTTTACAAGCTGAATTATGCTCAAAATATGCACTCAACAATGCCCATGTATCTGTAATGCTATCATGTAAACAAGGTGTTGTGTTTCTCTGTGTTCACAATTAATCATTTCTAGCCCTGAGTGATTTAATAATAGCTACTTTCCACATGCAAAAAATGTTTTACATGTGGAAAAGGCTTTATAAAATTATCATTCCTTACTGAATATTGGCCTAATATTTCTGTATATTTAGGCATAAGTCAAGTAGTGCAGAGAATAAAAAATTGTCTAGTTAATATTCAGCCAGCAGTGGTTAGTATTTTTTTTTTTAAATGATCGCTACCACTGTAGGAATTAGGCTCTGATATTCAATGTCCGAGCAGCACTATTGAATGTCCGAGTCTGTTCAGCAAAGAAACACCCACCAGGATTTATGCAGGTCCTGACCAATATTCAGCCAGGATGTACATAAGAGGATCAGTCATTTCTCCCCCTCTCCATTTTAATCTGTTCTCCCTCCCAACCCCTTCTGAACAGCAGGAAAAAACCTCCCTCCTGAACCCTCCCTAAGTGGCAGTGTCCCTCCCTCCCAATTCCCTGGAAGCCCAATCAGAATTCCCACAAATGCTGTAGGCCCTGCACAGCAGGGGCATAGCCACAGGTGGGCCTGGCCCACCCACTTTGGGCTCAGGCCCACCCAGCAACGGTGCAGCCATAGACGCCAATAATAAAAGACAGCCCAAACCCGCCTCACCTTCTCCGATACTCTTTCTGAGGAGGCGGGGCCAGCGCAGAGGAAACAGTCGCACATCGCAGCAGCGTACAGACAGCCCTAGCGCCGCGTGGATCCGCTGCAGAACTAACACCTCTGCCAAAAGATGACAAGGGAGGGCAGCAGCGTAGCGGCAGCATGTTGACGGACCCGGTGCCGTGCAGCTTTGCTGTAGAGTTAAGGCTGGCGCTGCCCGACGGAGATGGAACGGCAGAGAGGGAGGGGAAAGAAGGCCTGCAGCGTACCGGCGGGTGGCTGGGAGGTGGAAGAGAAAAAAAGCCTGCAGCATGCCGGTAGGTGGGGCCTGGGGGAAGGGATCAGCAGGTGGCGGGGGGGGGGGGGGGGGAAGAGAGAAAGGGGAAAAAACATGCAACAAGCTGGTGAGTGGTTTGGGGGGGGGGGGTCAGGGCAGTGGCGTAGCCAGACAGCCAATTTTGGGGAGAAGGGGGAGAGAGAAAATTTTGTGCCCACCCACTTTGTGCTCAGGCCCACCCAAAATTGGCTGGCTGGCTACGCCACTGCTGCACAGGCCTATCTTTAGCAGTCGTGAGGGTCCTTAGGGCACGAGCAATGCTCACTACCTCCGGCACATCATGGTGCCAACCTATAAATGTGCACTGCAACCTTTAGTGGCAGCCACGCATTACTTCAAAGTACCATGAAACTGCTGCTAGAAATCATAGCAGCCATTTTGAGGTTGGCACCACGAACGGCAGGAGCAAGTGGGCAACGCTGCTGGCCTTGGGACCCTGCGACTGTTAAAGGTAGGCCCGGGGAGGGGCCTACAGTGGGTGGAGAGGTGGAAAGTATCTGGTTTAGATTTCTCTGCTGTTCCGAGAGGTTGGGAGAAGATTTACCACATGTCCTGTTTTAAGAAGACATGTCCTCTTTTTGGACTTCTTCAGCTATGTCCTCCAGGATTTTTACTTTTTAGTGAAATGTCCTCTTTTTCTATTATGTGCCTATCAGTGGCGTAGCTACGTGGGGCCTGAGGTGGCCGGGGCCCCCGCAGATTCACCCCAGGACCCCCCTCCCGGCGAACCCACCCCCGCTGCCGCCTACATTTACTTTTGCTGGCGGGGGATCCCACTCCCCGCCAGCCGATGTCTTCTCAGTCCTTCCTGCTCTTCAATTTGTTTGCTGACGTCCTGCACACGTAATTGTACGTGCAGGACGTCAGACTCAGAGAACAGTTCTGTTCTCTGAGTCTGACGTCCTGCACGTACAACGTGCAGGACGTCAGCAAACAAATTGAAGAGCAGGAAGCGACTGAGAAGAAGACGTCGGCTGGCGGGGAGTGGGATCCCCCGCCAGCAAAAGTAAAGGTAGGCTGCAGCGGCGGCGCGTTCGTGGCGGGAGGGGGGGGCGGCAATGTCGGCGGTGGAGGGGCGGCGCCGGGGGGAGGGCTAAAATGTGCCCCCTCCCCCCGGGCTCTGGACCCCTCACCCATGGAAGGCTGGCTACGCCCCTGGTGCCTATCACCAACACACCTATCCTCATAATGAGAGAAACCATCTGTGGCCTATTAGTCAATGGGGGTACTAAAGAGAGAGAAAGGCATTGCTAATCTCCTCTCTGTTCCCCTGCAGGTTGAATCTGTCAAAAGAATTTTGTTTGTGCAGCACAACTTTGTAAGCATGTGTCATGCAAAGACTTTTACACATATCTCAGAAGCCAGCAAAAGTTCTTGAGGGATATGCGCTTTTCTGATAAGTACGCTTGGGATCAAACTAGGTCAAACCAGGGGCGTAGATGCTATGGGGCCACGGGGGCCAGGGCCCCCATAGATTTGGCCTGGACCCCTCTGCCAACGACCCTCTCAACCCCCCTCCCCCCCGCCGCCAACCTGCCGTCAACTTGCCATCGCCGTCTAGTACCTTTGCTGGCGGGGGACCCCAACCCCCGCCAGCCGAAGTCTTCTTGCTTTGTTTGGTTTCTTAGTCTGTCTGACGTCCTCACAGAAACAGAACGAAGCCTTGTGATCTGCAGGGCTTTCTTCTGTTTCTGTGAGTCTGACGTCCTGCACATTGTGTATGTGCAGGACATCAGACAGACTCAGAAACCAAATGAAGCAAGAAGACTTCGGCTGGCGGGGGTTAGGGTCCCCCGCCAGCAAAGGTAGGCGATGTCACGGTGATGGCGAGCAGGGGGGTCGTCGTCGGGCAGGCCACAGTTGTCGGAGGTGGTTCTGGCGGCGGTGGGGGGGGGGGTCGTCATTGTCGCCGCCGGGGGGGGGGGGGGGCTAAAATGTGCCCCCTCACCTCGGCTCTGGACCCCCCCTAATGGCGAAGTCCAGATACACCCCTGGGTCAAACTCAAATCCTGAAGTTTTTGAAAAGTAGATTGTCTATTGCTGTACTGTAAGTAAGTCACTGTTTGATGTGTGTTCATTAACTAGAGGCTGTGATTAAATATTTATTTAGCAAAGGTAGAAACCATATTAATATTTTCTGTCCTCTTTTTTGTCTCCGCAAATATGGTAACCCTAGTTGGGAGGGGGGTAGCTGCTAATCTTGGGGGGTGGAGGTAAGGAAGGAGGGGGTAGTGCTGTTCGGAGGAGTTGGGAGGGATGGGTTTACCTGTTGTTTGGGAGTCAGGAGGGAATGGTTTTCCTACTGTTTCAGGGAGTTAAGAGGGAGGTGGTCACTGCTGTTCTGATGGATCAGGTGGAATTGGGAGGGAGGGGGCACTACTGTTTGGGGAGTTTGTGAAGGTAGGGAATCAGAACAGATCGGGGAGGCATAGAAGGGGTGGGGGACATCTGATCAGCAACCTGAAAATTATGCTGATGCTGGCTGATATCTGTGTTCAAAAGTAAACAAAACAAAAACCCTAGAACTATCTACTTGCATATCCATTGAAGCTATCTATTGTAAGAGAGAGGTCAGACATATAAGTCCTTGATTGTCCTCACCTGAGTGCAGGGATGGTCAAACCCGTAAGCAGGGTAAGCACTGCAGGAGGGCGCCTGCCTTCAAGGGCGCCAGTCTTTGCAAGCAATCAAGCTCTGCTGTGGCTTTTGTTTTTCAGTATCTAATCTCTGCTGCTCATCTCAGTCTGGCTCCAAAGCTGTCAGCTCTCTGTCCCGTCCCCTCCCAAGCAGAGAAATATCCTCCTTGTGTTTGTCAGAGGACGTCACTGCTCCAACTGAATCTGGCTCTGAAATAACTTGTGGGAGCTCAGCTAACCTCTGCCCAGAGAGGGCTCAGACAGAGACAGCACAGCAGAGCCTGGACCCTTGTTTTGTCAGAGACTGCTGTTTAGTGCTGCACCCCACTCCCAACACAGCAACTCACAGGACAGGAGGGCTAGATGCCTGCTTTCAATTCCTAACCATCACCTATCTCTCATTCCCACTTCAGAAACTCCTGTTAGTCTGTCCAACTCAGACTGTAGAATATGTTAGTTTATGCTGATTAAGTCTGTCCTAGCTAGATCCTAAGCTGTGCTCGATGGGAAGGCTATTGTGCTGCATGCAGAGTCTAACTTCTTAGGATTTCAGGTTAATTTTTGAAGAATTTGAAGAGGGGCTATCTCTGTTCTACATGTGTGACTGCAAGGCCAAGTGTCTGAATAGGGATCTGTTTGTTAGATTCTGAAATTTTGATAACACATTGTTTTTCAGAGTTGGCAAGACTGTCTGTTCTCCTAATTCCTGGTCTCTGTGCTAAGTTATTTTTCTTCTATACTGGTGTAATATTTTCAATGATGCCATGGCTGGTAAAAGGGGTGTGTCTACTGTGGGGGCGGAGCCATAGTGATCCCGCCTCTGGATGGATAGGGGCGCCGACTAATAGACTACAGGAGGGCACTAGAAACCCTAGGGCCAGCCCTGCCTGAGCCCATCAATTAATGTTACCTTTCCTTCAGTTCTGAGCTGTCTTTTGCTCTTCTGTATTAATTGTTAAAAGATGCAGTGTTTTCATTATCCTCCTTTTTTTTTTGTAATGCACTGACCACTCTGTTTCTGGCTGCTTTTAACCCCCCATCTCTGAATTATTTCTGACTGTGCAAGGTAACAAACTTAGGGTCCCTTTTACTAAGATGTTAGGCACTAATGTGCACCTAATGATTAAAATGGCGTACCACGGAAAGTGGTCAAGCATCCTGTAGTAACTGTACAACTAGTGTGTACTAGTTCAGGTGCTAAAAATATTTCTTTTTTTTTTTAGGGGGAGGGCGTGCCGGGGGGGGCTAAACAGTGCATCCACATTAGTGAGTGCTAACTGGTTAGCGCAGGATTACTGCATGAGCCCTTACTGCCTACCAAATAGAAGTAAATGCTCATGTAGTATTTTTTTTTTAGTGGCCGTGCGCTAATAGCAGTATTAGTGCATGATGAACGGCAGACGAGAGGGTCAAAGTACACAGCAACAAGATGAATATAGAAGCCCAAAGGACAGACAAGCATGGGATAGTCAAGAGTTCATTGTGTCTGTTTGTTGAGTTAACTGGATTCTCTTCTATTGGTGGTTTTTTTTGGATGAATAAGCTGTACCCTTAAATTATTTATTGCTACTACTACTACTACTACTTAACATTTCTAAAGCGCTACTAGAGTTACGCAGCGCTGTACAATTTAACATGGAGGGACAGTCCCTGCTCGAAGAGCTTACAATCTAAGCAACAAGACATTAATGAACTCTTTTACCTCAACCCAACTTGATTGAATCTTATCTTCCCTATCCCAATACAACATTTTGTACCTATCCCATACCGGATTTGGCGAAGGCCTTCACGGTATTATGTAAGCCACATTGAGCCTGCAAATATGTGGGAAAATGTGGGATACAAATGTAACAAATAAATAAATAAATATAGAAGCCCAAAGGGCAGACTAGAGTTCTTTGTGTCTGTTTGTTGAGTTAACTGGATTCTCTCCTACTGGTGGGGTTTTTTTTTTGATGAATAAGCTGCAACCTTAAATTATTTATTGAGGGGTCCTTTAACTAAGGTGCGCTGAAAAATGGCCTGTGGTAGTGTAGACGTGTGTTTTGGGCGCACGCAGAATTATTTTTCAGCGTACCTAGAAAAAAATGCCTTTTTTTTTGCCGAAAATGGACTTGTGGCAAAATGAAAATTGCCGCGCGTCCATTTTGGGTCTGAGACCTTTCCGCCAGCCATTGACCTAGCGGTAAATAATCCGGGTGGTAATGACCTTCGCCTGCCAAATGCCACTTGGCAGGCGTACGTAATGCACGTCCGAAAATAAAAAAATATATTTTTCAGACGCACGCCAAAAATGAAATTACCACAAGAGCCGCTTGGCAGTCAGGCGGGAACTCCATTTTGGCACGTGTCGGGCGCACGTAGACACTTACGCAGCTTAGTAAAAGGGCCCCGAATGTTTTCAAGAGCCTGGTTCTAATTTGATTTGACCCTGATGCAGGTGTTTTCATGCCAAAACATGGCCCCTGTCGGGTCCCTCAATAAAGGACTCCTGACTATCCTATGTTTGACAGCCCTTTGTGCTTCTATATTTGTTGAACATTAGTGCATGGTCATTAATACCAGAAAATAGAAAATCAGACATTATATAGCTGCAGTAAAAATGGCCTTAGCACATGGAGAAAACCCAGCAAGGACATACTAAAGCCACTTGTGGCCACAGCTTAGTAAAAGGACTCCCCTAATCACAATTGACTTTCCGGGAAATGGTGTCTTTTAGCTCTATCTCTGGATTAGAATCGAGCTGAAATCCTAGATCACAGCATTTGAATTTCTACAAAGAAAATTATCAAAATTCTCTCTGGACAAAAGAAAAATCTTGCAGCTAGATTTATGTTTCAGCCAAATTGGACAAAAATGCCTACAAGTCAGTCTGCCTGTTGAAGCAACCTGTACACAAAGCATTGTAGAAGCTGTGCCCAGTTCTTAAATTTTACTATTTTCAAGCAGAAGTCTGAGAATGCCTTTGCAGATTATTTGCTTGTATACATTTCTCTGGAAGGGTTTTTTTTTTCTGAGTTCTCTCTTCTGGAGGCTATAGAGAATTACATAATTGGACAAAACTTGCATCCTTTGCAAATAAACTGGCATAGCAGTTATCATTTTCGTTCCATTTAAATTTTCGCTCTCTCTCACAATCATTGTTCACATTCTTTTTCGTGCACTCAGGCTTGTACCCAGAAATTGTCCTAACTATGAAAATTCAGCCATTATGACCTGTTACCAATACAAATAATTAACAAAGTAATTAGAATTGAAAGAGAAAGATTCTGATTTTTAAAGGCTTGCATATACCCATTATGTAGATGAATTGCGTTGAAAAAAAAAAAAGCTATACATTTCTAATTTGTGGATATGGAACAAGCATTAACAGAGTTGTCTCATATGACTTAAGAATTTGGATGGTTATTAAACCTGAAGAATGGGGATTCAGGACGTTTGTTTGGAGCAAGCAGACCCCACGGAGTACTTACTGGCTAATTCATTATTTTTTTTTCTTGTAATTTAGAAGAAGGCAATTAAAATTGAACTTCATAATTAATTCTAAACTGGAGAGAACCGGTTTCAGAGATTATGACTATAATGCCGTGTAGTCACGGGTATGAATATTCATGAGTTTCCATTATTTTAAACTCACAGCTTATCTGCAGAAGTAAAATTAAAGCTCCACCACTGAAGACTGCAGTGGAAGCAAGAGTCAACTAACAATTATTCAAGCAGCAACAAGAGGAAAAGAGATGGGTACACTGTTTTGATCTGATTAAAAATAAAAATGCAGGTGACTGAATCTTGCAGTTTTCACCAAACTTAGATCAAAAAATAAGTCAATGCATTCAACATTTTAAAAGGTGTAGTCATGTTAGTCTGGTATAACAAAATCCACAGAGGCAGTTGGTACTTTATAGACTAACCAATTCATTGAGGCTTGAGTTTTCGAAAACCGGAGTCCATTTTGTCATGCATCTGATGAAGTAGACTCTGGTCCTCAAAAACTCATGCCTTAGTTAGTAAGGTTCCACCTGCCTCTGACGATAAATTAAATTAATCGAGTGAGACAGAAAAGGAAGTAAGACAATAGATTGGTTCATGCTGTTTCTCATTTGCTTGTTTTTCTTTATGACATCATACTAGTCATTGCATCGTAAAAAGTGGGATCCGGCACAGGACAGAATATATACAGTAAGCAAAGATGTAGAGAGACAGAAACAAAGAGAGGCTGCTGAAATCTCATGCGTTGTTACAGAATGCTGGCTCAGTGTGCCCAACTTGGGTGCCAGCATTTCCACAAGGCATAAGTCTGGTGCCCAAAGTTAGGGTGTTGGAATCAGTTCTAAGCATGATTCTATCTATAAAAGGTTGCATGCATGTATATGCTGGAAGACAGGACGGAGAGAGGAGACATGATAGAAACATTTAAATATCTCAAGGGCATTTATGTACAGGAAGAGAGCCTTTTCCAAATGAAGGAGAGCTCTGGAATGAAGAGACATATGACAAAGTTAAGAGGGAATAGGCTTAGGAGTAACCTAAGGAAGTATTATTTCACAGAAAGGGTGGTGGAGGCGTGGAATAGCCTCCCGGTGGAGGTGGTGGAGTCGAGGACTGTTCTAGAATCCTGTTCCAGGATAAGCATGTGGGATCGCTTAGGAACAGGAAGAATTAGGGGTTACAGAGGATGGGCAGACCGGATGGGTCATATGGCCTTTACCTGCCGTCATGTTTCTATGTTTCACACCGTTTATAGAATCACGCTTAGCTCCGATCTCCATCTGGCATTTTTGAGCACAGTTTATAGAATTCAGCTCTTAATGCAGTTTGCTTGGTAACATTGTATGTGCACATTCAAACAGGCCTTCATTTCTCATGTAAGGGTACAGTAAAATATCATTAGTATGAGCAGAAGGGCTAATGTGAAGGCTAAAACAACATGTCTTTAGCAGCAGAAACATACTAAAACTCCATAATGTATGTATGAAGCTCACACAGTTGGAGGGGTCTCACACTCATGCATCATGAAAATCTCCCTTCATGCATTAGAGCAGGGACTGGAGAGCAACAGAGTTGGCTGGGATCAGCACGTTCTGCCAGCTCAAGATCAGAGGAACTGCCATGAAGGAAGAGAACTAGCTGATATGGGTTTTGAGGACCTGCCCATCAAAGGTTGATTTCAATGCAGGGGGACCGTCGCCCCCTGCATTGAAATCACAGTGCCTCTCACCTCCGCGTGAAAGCGCTGCAGGCAGCAGGGCAGCAGGTCACCTCCCTTCGGGCCTCTTTCCCTCTCTGTGTCCCACCCTCGTCTGACGTAACTTCCGTGCCCCTGATTGCAATTCACTAATTGGGAAATTAGCATGTGGCCGAAACCCATGTTCTAATACTAGTGCAGGTCACTTTTTAGCACAGCTTAGTAACAGGGCACCTTTATTTTCTTTCTTAGCTACTGCTGCACTCTGAGCAGAGGGTTTCAATGTATTATCAATGACAATGCCTAAATTCCTTTCCTGGGCAGTGATTCCTACTTTGGAACTTTGCATCGTGTAGCTATAGTTTGAGTTCCTCTTCCTTATATGTATTATTTTACTCTTGCTCATATTAACCCCCAAATTCTATAGAAGATGTTATAGATTGTATGTGCAAATTTGGCGAGCCCCCCCCCCCCCCATTTGCATGTGCATTTTAATCGAATAACGAGACAATTAGAGATACTAATTGAATGCTAAGAATTGTTAGTGCTAATTGGGATTAATTAAACTTTATTCACATAAATTTACACAGCTGGATCCATGCATAAATTTTACATGCAGATCCAAAAAGGGAGAGCGGCCATGGGAGGGTCATGGGCTGATCGGGGCATTCCCACAATTTATGCGCACTGTTATAGAATAAAAGGAATCCATGCCTAATTTACGTGCAGGGATTTACACCAGTGTTTCATTGGTGTAAATGGTTGTGCCTAAAAGTACAAGAGCAGAGAAACGGCGTGATCAACAGGACTCTTCCAATAATCTGAGGAGATGTAATGAAGAAGAAAAGGGGTCTTTATTCAGTTTTAAAACGAGACTCAACACGGCACCGTGTTTTGGCAAAGTGCTTTCATCAGGAGTCTGTGTATTGTGCTGACTGGAGAAAAAACAGTGAAAATAAAAGATGAACAAGATTGAGTCTTTAAAAAGAATAACAATACCAGTAAAGAGTAAAGGTAGCATCAGCAACAATGCAGAAACTCTGGGAGTATAGCGATGTGTGGAGACACTGAGTGAACGTGAAAAAAAAAATGGCACGTTCACTCAATCCTGTTCATCTTTTATTTTCACATTTTTTTTTCTCCAGTCAACACAATACACAGACTTCTGATGAAGGCAGTGTTTTAAACCTGTGACTTAATCTGGTGACATTGAATCCGGTGTCTGTTTTCATTAGAATTGTGTGTTGAATCTACACTGCCAGAGACTTAATTCAATCAATTTTGGTTACATAGCTCTGGAGGAGGGGCAATTTTGTTTTGAGCTGGGTAGTAGAACCTAAGTTTACATTGTGAGCTGGGAGCTGCGCTGGGCATTTTCAGACTTGGTTTGATTGGTAACATAGTAACATAGTAGATGACGGCAGAAAAAGACCTGTACGGTCCATCTAGTCTGCCCAACAAGATAAACTCACATGTGCCATTTTTTTGTGTACACCTTACCTTGATTTGTACCTGTCTTTTTTCAGGGCATAGACCGTATAAGTCTGCCCAGCTCTATCCCCGCCTCCCAACCACCAGCCCCTCCTCCCACCACCGGCTCTGGCACAGACCGTATAAGTCTGCCCAGCACTATCCCCACCTCCCAACCACCAGCCCTGCCTCCCACCACCGGCTAAGCTTCTGGGGGTCCCTTCCTTCTGAGGAGGATTCCTTTATGTTTATCCCACGCATGTTTGAATTCCGTTACCGTTTTCCTCTCCACCACCATGTGCGTCCAATGCGTGCTAAAAATTAGCACATATGAGTTATCTTGTTGGGCAGACTGGATGGACCGTGCAGGTCTTTTTCTGCCGTCATCTACTATATTACTATGTTACTATGTTCACTTGCAGAGGGTCTGACCTCTATAAGTTCCTTATCTGTCTCTATCCTATTGCCTATATTGCACTGTGATTTTATATTTTTATGTTGGTATTGTCTTAAAGGTATTTTAGAGAGTTGTGTTTTGAATATCTGTGCTAGTGATTTCATCTTTTTATGCTGGAATTGTCTTAAAGGTGTTTTCATTGGAACTGTTTTAACCTGTGCCAAGTGTTTTAAACCTGTGACTTAATCTGGTGACATTTAATCTGGTGTCTGTTTTCATTAGAATTGTATGTTGAATATCCAATGTTTATGTCAAATTTTAGCACGCATTTTATATGTTTGTTTAAATGCTTTTTATTTGTATCTGTGAGACTCCTGAAGAAGGCACCCCATGTCAGGGGCGAAGCCAGACCTCGGCGGGAAGGGGAGTCAGAGCCCGAGTTGGGGGGCACTGTTTAGCCACCGAACCCCCCCCCTCACCGCCATCGACCCCCCCACACACACTTTGGACCCCCTGCTGCCGCAACCCCCCCCCCCCCCCGCCACTTTGGACCGCCGCCGCCCACCCCACCCTGCCGACGCATAAGGTACCTTGTTTGCTGGCAGGGGTCCCCAATCCCCGTCAGCCGAAGAGTCTTCTTCAGCGCTGATCGACTCCGGCGCCTTCACTGTGGGATCATCTGTGTCTGACGCCTTACGTCCTGCAAGGGGCTACCTGCATGGTGCAGGACGTAAGGTGTCAGAAACAGATGATCCCACAACAAAGGCACCAGAGTCAACCGGCGCTGAAGAAGACTCTTCGGCTGGTGGGGATTGGAGACCCCTGCCAGCAAACAAGGTACCTGATGCGGTGGCGGGGCAGGGGGCAGGCAGCGACAGCGGGGGGGGGGGGGGGGTCAAATGTATAGGGGGCCAGGGCGTAATCTGTGGGGGCCCATGCCCCCGTGGCCCCATGTAGCTACGCCCCTGCCCCTTGTGCCGAAACATGTTACCTTGTTGAGTCATCCATGATTAAAGTTTACTATCCTCATCCAGCGTCTCTGGTCCTTCTTGGACAGCATGACTCTGTTCCCACTCCATGCCCCCCCCCCCCCCCTTATTCTATAACAGTTATAGGCAAAGGCTCCTACAATACAGGTTATTTGTATCTGTGAGACTCCTGAAGAAGGCACCCCATGTCAGGGGCGAAGCCAGACCTCGGCGGGAGGGGGGGTCAGAGCCCGAGTTGGGGTATTGTGTTCAGTACTGGTCTCCGTATCTCAAAAAAGATATAGTAGAATTGGAAAAGGTACAGCGAAGGGCGACGAAAATGATAGTGGGGATGGGACGACTTTCCTATGAAGAGAGGCTGAGAAGGCTAGGGCTTTTCAGCTTGGAGAAGAGACGGCTGAGGGGAGATATGATAGAAGTGTATAAAATAATGAGTGGAATGGATCGGGTGGATGTGAAGCGACTGTTCACGCTATCCAAAAATACTAGGACTAGAGGGCATGAGTTGAAGCTACAGTGTGGTAAATTTAAAACGAATCGGAGAAAATTTTTCTTCACCCAACGTGTAATTAGACTCTGGAATTCGTTGCCGGAGAACGTGGTACGGGCGGTTAGCTTGACGGAGTTTAAAAAGGGGTTAGATAGATTCCTAAAGGACAAGTCCATAGACCGCTATTAAATGGACTTGGAAAAATTCCGCATTTTTAGGTATAACTTGTCTGGAATGTTTTTACGTTTGGGGAGCGTGCCAGGTGCCCTTGACCTGGATTGGCCACTGTCGGTGACAGGATGCTGGGCTAGATGGACCTTTGGTCTTTCCCAGTATGGCACTACTTATGTACTTATGTACTGCTCAAATTTTTACATACTTCTGCTCAGTCTACGTTGGGGTTCTAGTCCTGAGTTTATTTTGAGGGGGTCTTTTACTTCGGCGCAATAGCGTTTTTAGCATGCACTAAAAATAGGCGTGCTAAACGCTAGAGACACCCATTGGAACACATTTGCATTCATGTAGCTAAAATTTCATTTATTTTGTTTGCATACAGGCAACTTTTTAAGCAAACACCCTTTCTGTTTGCTTATGATCTGAGCTGGATTTACAAGAACAAGCCTCCAGTGATCTGCATCAATTGGATCATCAAAGGACATCAGGATCAGAAACTGCACAATATGAGTTTAAATTCATATCTTGAATTTATTTTACCTTTGAATTTCTGATATCTTGTTGAATCTCCCTCTGCATTAAAACTTCCAAATGAAATTGACACAGGAATGAAATACAGTCATTTCATTTATATCTTTGGCAAACAGAAGTGCCTTGTTAGATATTAGATACTGGACTTTTAAAAACTGTTTCACTTTGTTTCAAGATTTAAAAGCACAAAATATAGATAGAAAATGTAGTTCTACAGGGTTCACTCTCTACATATCTCCTAGAGAATCTAACTTTCCAGGAAGCAGACACTTCAAAGGAACTCAGACTGTCATGAAGCAGTGTCTGCATAATTAAGACTCCACTGGTAAATGCTGCCAAAGACCAAACTGGCCTTTTATTACATTAAATAACTAGAGACCCTGTAATCCTACCTACTATAAACAAGAATGTTCTTTGGCCTAGTAAACCAAAGATCTTCATACATCCCAGTAATCTGGGGGGAAATAAACAACAGATTCCCCTACCAACCTAGAGGACACAAATTATACCCACAAATACCTGCCTATCATCATCAATAACCCCTACAACTAACAGACCACTACTTGGAAACGTAGGCCTAGTAAATGCCAGATCAGCCTTTAAAAGAATTCCAATGTTTAAAGTTAGATTTCCTAATCTTGGACCCTTCTGTTGTGGACAAATAAATTAGGATTGTTTTCTTGTACAAATATTTGTAATTATATTTCACATTTCTACATTTTGATGTATCATCATTGTTATGTAAATGTTGTAAACTTATAAATTAAAAAAAAAAAAAGAATTTCTATGATCCATGATGTCATCAGCGAATACCACCTAGACATCCTGGGAATAACGAAGACCTGGTTGGATTAAAGCAGAGGAGTCCAATTGACTGAACGATATCCCACAGGATTCACTATTGTGCACCAACCAAGACAAGAGAAACGGGGTAGAGGGGTAGAAGTCTTGATCTGAGACACAATCAAACTGCACAGTCTCTATCCCCCACCTGTCTAAGTCAGAATGTCTCCTAATTCTTCTGGGAGATAAGGAACCAGTGTTGCTGCTCAAGGTCTACAGAGCATCTCTCAGCAACACATCATCAGGGCCGCCGAGAGGGGGGGGGGGGGACAAAATTCCCCGGGACCGGGCCTCCAAGGGGGGCCCGGCACTGCAGTCCCATCTGCCCGCCCACCCTCAGCTCCGTCGACCATCCGCCACCGGGCCGGGCCCCCTCCATTCAAATCACAGCGCCTCACCACTTCACTCCATGTGAAAGAAACGCAGCGGCAGCAGTCTGCAGATCGCCTCCCTTCGGGCCTTCCCTCCCTGTGTCCCGCCCTCGTCTGACATAACTTGTGCGAAGGCGGGACATAGGGAGGGAAGGCCTGAAGGGAGGCGATCTGCAGGCTGTCGCTTCTGCACTTCTTTCACACGGAGCGAGGTCGAGGTGAGGCATTATGATTTGAATTCAAGGGGCCCGTCCCAGTGGTTGACCGGGGGGGGGGGGGGTGGAGTCGACGACGACCTCATGGGGTGGCAGCGGCAGGCCCGGCCCAGTCTCTCTGCGGCCCTGCACATCATCCACTTGGAGTGGAGGAGTGGCCTAGTGGTTAGGGTGGTGGACTTTGTTCCTGAGGAACTGAGTTCGATTCCCAGCACAGGCAGCTCCTTGTGACTCTGGGCAAGTCACTTAACCCTCCATTGCCCACCACATTGAGCCTGCCATGAGTGGGAAAGCGCGGGATACAAAAATGTAACAACAACAATCTGTGCGAGAACTGCCGAGTTTGGTTACTGATCATTTGAGATTTTAATCAACACATCGAAACTCCAGACACAACCACTGCTGCCTTCCTTGATATAATGGCAGCACTAGGATTCACCCAGGTGATCAAATCTACAATCCATATAAAGGGCCATAATCTAGACTTGATGTTCTGCAAAGGGTTCAACAACTTTGAACACAAGGCTCATGGCAACAAGATAATGCCCCTATCATAGACAGATCTTTTGCTAATCACATTTTCAAATAAGGACCACTAAAAACAGATGGGCACAACCAAAGTTTGGAAGGAATTTCGAGACATGAAAAATCTTAATACTGATAACTTCCTAAAGACCTTGTCCAACCCCCATGTGGATGAAAAGATAACAATGTCAGAAGAGGTTGATATGTGGAATGCATGCTTTGCAATAGCATTAGAAAAATATGGTATATATCAAGAAAGTCCTATGCTCTATATACAAATGTTCCCCGTGTTTCTCCCCAGAAGGATGAGTACTTGAACAAAAATTGCACATATCTCACCTAGATGAAGACAGGCTCAGCTGTGAGAAACACATTGCAATGCATCATGAAGCCTTAAGAACAGCCAAAAAACCAATATTTCTCTCAACACATTGAACAAGCTACAAACTCAACTGATCAACTATTTCAAATAGCAAACAGCCTACTGCAAACTCTACAACAGAATCAACCCTCCCAATTACAGCTTACCAGCAATGATTTTACCACTTACTTTGCCAACAAAATTAAAGGTCTCCATCAAGACATACAAATAGTCCCATCAAAACTCTCACCAGTTAATGAACAGAACACTCCTTCTCCCCCACTATGTACAACCATCTGGGACTCATTCAACCAGGTCACAGAACAAGCTCCTGAAAAAATCTTGAAAGGTCTACCGCCGTCAACTTGCCTTCTTGATCTCTGCCCAGCAAAGATAGTACAGAGAGCAAGTAGAGGCTTCACTGAAAGGGACACAAAAATTGTTAATTCCTCGTTTGTAGAAGGGCAGCTGCCAACAACAGTAAAAAGAGCTGTGGTGCTCCCTCTACTGAAAAAAGAGCTCCGTTGAACAGAACAACCTTGAAACTACCAACCAGTCTCCAACATTCATTTCCTGACAAAAATGATAGAACAGACATTCTTCATTCAACTCAGCCGTTGGCTAATGAAAGTAATTGGTTAGACCAGTGGTTCCCAAACCTGGTCCTGGAGGCACCCCAGCCAGTCAGGTTTTCAGGATATCCGCAATGAATATTCATGAGGGAAATTTGCATGCGGTGGAGGCAGTGCATGCAAATATCTCTTATGAATATTCATTGTAGATATCCTGAAAACCTGACTGGCTGGGGTGCCTCCAGGACCAGGTTTGGGAACCGCTGAGCTAGATCTATGTCAAACTGCCTTCAAGTCCTGGGTACAGAATAGAGAAGATAATCTGCACAGTAACCGTGACAGGGGTTCTGCCTTGATACTAGTGTTGCTGGATTTCTCAATAGCCTTTGACTCTACAGATCATAATACTATGCATACGAAACTGGAAGAAACAGGTACCAGTGGCACGATATTTATATGGTTCAAATCCTATTTGTCAGACAGCTAACAACAACACATCATTACCTTGGGCACTGAACTGGGGGGGGGGGGGGACACAGGGATCCATACTGTCTCCTATTTTATTTTATATATACCTCAAGCCTTTGGCTGAGCTGCTTCAGTTGATTGGTACAAAATTCTATACCTATGCTAATGATGTGCAACTACTCATGCCCACTGAACCAGATCTACCCACAGGGTTGAATAACCTGACTGCTTGTCTAAACACAACTCAGGAATGGGCAAAAAAACACAACAAACTCTGCATGAACCCAAGCAAAACAGACATTCTTTGGGAACCTAACACGTGGAAAAGTACTTGACTTCAAAGTACCTTTTGAACTCCCACTAAAATCACAGGTCAGGAATCTTGGGATACTCAATCTGATCCCGCAAATTCAAACAACCTTGAAAATTTGTCTCTATCACCTGCAGCAACTATAAAACCTCTTCCCATATATTGAAAGGATGAATCTGACCACAGTGGTCCATGTCATGATAATGTCATAACTAGATTACTATAATGCCCTGTATACTGGTCAAACCAAAAATTGCTTGCATCAGCTCCAACTAATTCAGAATGATGCAACACAACTGAAAGAAGGCTGCAAGTGGTGTGATCACATCACACCCTTCCTGCAAAAGATACACTGGCTACCAATACCTTACATGGCTAAATTTAAAACTCTCTGTTTGATTTTCAAGGTCCTCAGACAAAATGGGCCAGAGAACTTAAAGAATAAGTCAATCTTCTACATACCTCTAAGGTCTTCTCAAGGTGCATCACTAACTGTACCCTAGTCAAAAGAAATTGTACAGTGTGATACCCACCAGGAAAATTGGCAACTTCCTGCTGTTAAACTAAGCGCCCTGTTATTAAATTTATTTATTTATTTACTGCATTTGTATCCCACATTTTCCCACCTCTTTGCAGGCTCAATGTGGCTTACATTATGCCGTGATGGCGATCACCGTTTCCGGAAGGAGAAATACAGAGTATTATGCATTTAAAGTACAGAAAATATAAAATAAATTAGAAGTAAATAGAAATGCAAATCATTTCAGGTATATGATGTGTAATGTTCAATAATGACATTTTGGTTAAAGTAAATAAATAAAAAAAGAGTTCAATGATAACTTGTTCTGCTAAAAGTTTCCCTTCAAGAGGTACTCCCTATTCTGCTTTCTCAGGAGTAGCCCTAACACTTTGGAATTTACTCCCAGAGGAGCTTCATCTAACTCGAGACCTCTACTTTGGAAGCAGGTGAAAGCCTGGCTCTTCCTACAAGCCTTTAATACATGTGGTGAATGGCTATACACTCACTCTGCACCTCAGTGGCGTACCTAGGGTATTTGACAGGGCCGATTAATTTTTAACACCCCCTCCAAAATCCAGCACTAGGCATACTGAGAATGCAAAACACTCAGGACCTACAGAGCAATTTTACCATGCCATAAGCAGTAATTTCTATGAGTCACACAAGGGTGTACCTAGGAAAAGGCAGCATCTTAAACACTACAGTGAGCACTAGAACATCAATTCACTTATTGTAAAACTAAACCAGACAGAATAGTACAGACTGTCGATCCTGCACAGTCAATGTCAACAGAAAGCCATGTCTTTTTTCACAGACGCAGATACACCCTAATCCATTATAGAATAAGTAACCACAAACTAAAAATATAAATATTTAGACAAAAATTAAACTGAACCCCCAAGAAGCCAGATTCATAAGTACATAAGTACATAAGTAGTGCCATACTGGGAAAGACCAAAGGTCCATCTAGCCCAGCATCCTGTCACCGACAGTGGCCAATCCAGGTCAAGGGCACCTGGCACGCTCCCCAAACGTAAAAACATTCCAGACAAGTTATACCTAAAAATGCGGAATTTTTCCAAGTCCATTTAATAGCGGTCTATGGACTTGTCCTTTAGGAATCTATCTAACCCCTTTTTAAACTCCGTCAAGCTAACCGCCCGTACCACGTTCTCCGGCAATGAATTCCAGAGTCTAATTACACGTTGGGTGAAGAAAAATTTTCTCCGATTCGTTTTAAATTTACCACACTGTAGCTTCAACTCATGCCCTCTAGTCCTAGTATTTTTGGATAGCGTGAACAGTCGCATACAATACAACACCACAGAAACAGTGATAGGGATGTATGTCCCTAGTACTGTGCAAAATATAAAGATAGCAAATGTAAATTTGAAAAAACTAAGAAATACCAATCACCACTTTACCGTTTGTCATTTTGGCACTACCACTGGGCTACCGCAAGAGTCTGGCTGTAGTGTCTGCCCACAATGCGTACCATTTCTGGTGCTTAAAATCTATATTTTTTATTTTCTAGTTCCAGGGAATTACCTGGCAGTAATCGGGCAGCGTGCCGCCGGATTAGTGCAGGAAACCCTACCACCTCCTAAATAGGTAGCAATAAGGGCACCCTTGGAAAATGGCCATGTGTAAGTGGTTCACTTACCACATGGTAATGTCCGTTTTTTTAAAAGCCTTTTACTTGCTGCTTTAAAAGGGGGCCTCGACGTGCAGCAAATCCACATGCTGATGTTACCGCAGGGCCCCTTTTACCGCAGCTTTGTAAAAGGGACCCTAATTGTTCATAGACTTGGATAGGCTAGTATTCTTTAAAGGCGAGAAGGTTCCAATATTCTGTAAGGTGCCCTTTTACAGAATTTCTCTGCATACGTATAAGATCATTTGAATAAAAAGCCAGAAGAAATTAGAAAAGGGAGATCAAGATCAAATTAGAAAAAAAAATCCCATCCAGATATAGAAAATAAAGCATGTTATTTTTGGTTTAGTGATATAAATATGTATTGCGTTAATCTAGTCTCTGTATGGCTTCCACAGCAAACTGGATTTTCTATTTGTCCATTAATAACAGATAGGATTAAACTGAGGATATTATAAGAACTTAATTAAAGATAATGCTGTGGGTCTGTAAGTATTTAAAAAGAGAACGCTGATTATGTATAATTTTACTAATAAGAATGTGCAGTCATTTGAAATGACATGATATGCCGATGATGCATCCTATATCATTTCATATTTTGATCTGCACAAAAATGGTGACAGAGAAGGATTGGGAATCTATAGGCTGGTAAACCTCATTTTGCTGGTCTGAAAATTAATAGAGATGCCAATGGAGGAAAAGATAAAGATCTTTATAGAATCTAATGAGCTGCATGATAGTAAAGTAGTAACATAGTAGATGATGACAGATAAAGACCTGTAAGGTCCATTCAGTCTGCCCAACAAGATAAATTCACTACATATGGTGTGTGATACTTCATATGTATATTTGGTCTTCATTTATCTTTCAAGGAAATCCAGAAAAAGAACACAAAAGTTCTGCAGAAAGAGCAGTACAGTCCACAAAAGCAGAAAACACATATTCTAATAGTTTAAAAAGGGGGGTTTATTCTTACCCAGTGGCGTAGCCACAGGTGGTCCTGAGTGGGCCAGGGCCCACCCACTTATGGCTCAGGCCCACCCAACAGTAGCACATGTTTAGCGGTAGCTAATGGGGATCCCAAGCTTTGCCAGCAGAAGACTCCCTCCTGATGGTAATGAAAACGCTACTCTCCACGATACCTGCACCTGCTCAGTTTTCAGTGCATGCCTTCTGCTGACTGCCAGCTGAGATATTTTTCTGGTCGTAGTGGGGGAGGGGGGAAGAACACTTGGTGCCCACCCACTTCTTGCTTAGGCCCACCCAAAATCTGTTGTCTGGCTACACCCCTGTTCTTACCACTTTAAAACACAACCCAAAGTGGCCACATTTTGCCTCTATAGAGGCTGTGTTAAGGATTATCAACTATTAGGGTCCCAAAGGGTACAAACATCTAATAGCAGATCTAGCAAAAAAAACAGTTCAGCAGCAGGATAAAAAAAGCGTCTCCTCCTTTCTCAATAGTATAACCGGTGCTGGTCTTGTTGTCCAACTTCTGAAGCTGAATCTGTCCAGCCAAGGTCAGAGAACAGACCGTAGAAGTTTGCCCAGTACTGGCTTTGCGTCCCAATTACTGGTGTTGCTTCCTGATTTATTTTATTTTTTTTGTTTTTGTTACATTTGTATCCCGCGCTTTCCCACTCATGTCAGGCTCAATGCGGCTTACATGGGGCAATGGAGGGTTAAGTAACTTGCCCAGAATCACAAGGAGCTGCCTGTGCCTGAAGTGGGAATGATCTCTGCTAAGATTTTTTAATCCATTCCTTCTAAATAGGATTCCTTTATCTTTATGTCACTCATTTATGAATTCCATTACTGTTTTCATCTCCACCACCTCCTGGGGGAGGGCATTCCAGGTATCTACCATCCTATCTGTGAAAAAAAAAATACTTCCTGACATTATTTCTGAGCCTTTCCCCATTCAGCCTCAATTCATGTCCTCTGGTTCTAGCGTCTTCCCATCTGATATCTGAGACAACATGGATTTACAAAAGGAAAATCATACCAAATGCATCTGATTAATTTCTTTGGGCAATACAAAATTGGATTGAGGACACAGGGTGGGGGGGGGGGGGGGGGGGAGGTGATTCTATAAATGGCTTTCAATGTTAGGCAACGGGAAGTTCCTCGATAAGCTATTATTCTGCAAAGCGTGCTCTGCATTCCATCGTACAACCTGTTTGATCGACACGCTGACACATTTTCTTCCCAGTGCTGAGCTTCCATTTCTTACTATTGCCTTCACCCCGAAATCTTGTTCGCACAGTTTCTGGATTCTATTTTGTCCACTGCCGACAGCTTGTGCATGATTGTTCTGATCCGAAATGCTTTTTAAAAAATTCTCTGTAAATTATCATATTTTCAAATACAAATTATTCAAATTCAAATTATTGCTTAATGAGGTCTACATCACTGAGACATCATTAACAAGCTAGTACTTGTGGGGTTTTTTTTTTTCAAATAATGGTTGTTTTCCAGTGCATTTTTGAATGCGCAAAAATCTCAGGGTAGTCACGCTAAAAAATATGTAACTTTGCCATGTTTAAAGATAATCACATTCTACTCAGCATATAAAACATATGTAAAACCACAAAATGTCTGTGCTCACTTTATGCCAAATTTTCTATTTTTCTTCAAAGGTCTTTCTCAAGACCAATCTTCAAGATCTGTTTATACCAACGTTTTATCATCCATTTTATGGTTTTACATATGTTTTATAAAGACTCCTAAAACAGGCTCACTGTCGAAACATGGCACTGTGTCGAGTCTTCACAAATAAACCTTTTATCGGCATTTGAAGTCTCCTCGTTTGTTCCTGGTCAGCCTGGTATATTTCTCACCTTCCTTTTGCTTCTGTCGTCTTATTGTGGGATCCCAGTGTTCCTCCGCCTCGGCGGGCCTTCACTGGACACATATTTTTCTTTGAACCAATAAACTCTTTTAAAACTATTTATATAAAAGTCATAAAATCTGAGCACAGTTCAGTCCTCATGAGGCTTACTGGGGCTTCTAATGATGCTGCTCCACAGCATTGGGTGCTCCTGGATGAAGGTGTCCAGTGAAACCTTGATTGCGCCAAGCCCCTGTTGCATGTCCATGAGAGGCAGCGTGATCTAGACAAGACTGCCTTCCTGTGAGGACTCGACTGCAGGCGTCTCTGGACTGTGGGGTGGTGGTACAGCTGGTGTTGGTGGCGAGTGATGCAAGGCCCTGTAGGTGATGTTCTGCCAAGGGCTGTCCCTATAGGGGAGGTATGTCCTGGCATATGTCATCAGAACAGTGAAGTAAAAAAAAAAAAAAAAGATTCTTTTCCTCATTGTCAATCTCAAGTGTTATTTTTACACAGTGTATAGTATAAAAGAATAGCACATGTTAACAAAGAGAATATCAGAGACAAAACAAATATACCAAAACAGAATTTTTTAAATTAGAGATTATTCAAACAAAACAAAAACACTTCCAGTACATAACTCTATACATTAGTCAGTAGGTATGCCCAGAGGCAAAATATTTTTGCATAACATAGTAACATAGTAGATGACGGCAGAAAAAGACCTACACGGTCCATCCAGTCTGCCCAACAAGATAACTCATATGTGCTACTTTTTATGCATACCCTACTTTGATTTGTACCTGTGCTCTTCAGGGCACAGGCCATATAGGCAGGGATAGTGCTGGGCAGACTTATACGGTCTGTGCCAGAGCCGGTGGTGGGAGGCGGGGATAGTGCTGGGCAGACTTATATGGTCTATGCCAGAGCCGGTGGTTGGGAGGCGGGGATAGTGCTGGGCAGACTTATACAGTCTGTGCCCTGAAGAGCACAGGTGCAAAATAGTTTTGACTCGTTTTCAGCAAATTTGATTTGTGTCCCTATTTTCATTGATTGTTTTTGCTTCTTTCACAATTTCCTTTTAATAAACTGTCAAAGCACACTTTAGAACTTTTGAATCCATGCAAATTGATAGCACGTGTGTTAAATCAATTTTGCACGTGCTGAATTTTTAAGTGCACCGAAATGTGTGCTAATTTGTGCATATCTGTACTAGGCAGCCTTTTGTTATTGCGTGCTAATATGTAAAGAATACCCATTCCAGTTCCATGAAAGATGGATTCCCTATATAGAGTTTAGAATGTTGAATCTGTTGTATGAGGAAAAATAATTATGTCTGTCCAAAATTCTGCAGCACAACTTATTTTCCGCCAAAATCGTTATACCCACACTAGCCCACTCCTCAAGTCACTTCACTGGCTCCCTGTCCGCTTCCGCATACAATTCAAACTTCTCTTACTGACCTTTAAATGCATCCATTCTGCAGCTCCCCATTACCTTTCCACTCTCATCTCTCCCTTTATCCCTCCCCGTGAACTCCACTCACTGGACAAATCTTTCTTGTCTTCCCCCTTCTCCTCCACCGCTAACTCCAGGCTTCGTCCCTTTTCCCTCGCGGCACCTTATGCCTGGAATAGACTTCCTGAGCCTGTACGTCTAGCTCCATCTCTACCTGTTTTCAAATCTATGCTGAAAACCCACCTTTTCACCACTGCTTTTGGCTCCTAACCACTACTCAATTCCCCTATCCTTGTTCCTTCTCACCCAGTACTTTCCTTGCCCTTAATTGTCTTGTCTGTCTGTATTTTTAGATTGTAAGCTCTATTGAGCAGGGACTGTCTCTCTATGTCCGGTGTTCAGCGCTGCGTGTGTCTGGTAGCGCTATACAAATGTTAATAATAATAATAATTCACATATTAACACACACTTATGAAAGTGAGGCCATGTTTGGCGGTAACAAAATCCCCCCCCCCCCAAAAAAAAAATGAATATATATATATATATATATATATATATATATATATATATTCAAGTCACAACATCCCCTAATAACGCACACATGAAAATAAGTGCAATTAAGTGCAGTTTCACACGTCATATCTCTGTCCTGTTGCATTTTCTTCATATACCCTTCCCCCCCGGGAGGTTTTCTGCTGCTGCCAAAGATTCAGATATGATGCATGCTAAAAATGAAACAGCTTATTTCTTGTCCTCAGGAAATTTACCTACCACTATGAACTGGGGAAATGTCGAGCTGGGCTACAGCTGCTTGAGTCTGTCTTGAACAAGGAAACAAACCTTCTAACTGGTCACCACAGAGCACCTTTTCCTCTGTTCCCATGGCAACACCTCTATCCTCCGGTGCCCGTGGCGGCTCTGATACTTCAGATTGCTAGAATTCTTTGGCACCTGCCTTCAGTGCCAGGGTCTTGTCAAAGCTTATTAGGCTGAGAATCCATTTCTGTTGCACAGGAGGGGGAATAGCCAAGCAGACAAATTTAGTTCACCTGAGATCGCTTTCAAACTTCAATAACAGCAATTTTGCAAGTTCCAATCTAAACACTAAGTTTGCCTGAGGTTTATCCAAAGAGAGATCCCGGTATTATAAAGATATCATAACTGACACAATCCTAGTTTAAAACCTTGTGCTCGTGCTGCATATGTAAAACTCAGGGAGACAAATTGTAAAGTCATATACTCGGGGAGCTGGCCCTGGCTGAAAACTGTTTCCTTCACAGCAGATTAAAAAAAAAAAATAAAGATGGGTAGGTCTTGACAAACGCAAATATTTGTAGTAAGTTGGAAAGAAGAGATTCCTGGGGGTATGTTTAGGTCAGGGATAAAAACAGAGCACAGAGATTAGATTTACAATGCTATGTATAATGCTTTACCTCTGATCAGAGAAATAGCTAATGCAAATTTAATGCGGACACAGTGTACTCACGTATATATTGTAGGTAATAATTATTATTTACAAGGGTTTCATGCACTAAAGTATGTGAGCATTTTGCAAGACAGTGGGCTACTGAAAATTTCTTTCAACTGGTCTGTGGCATTGTTATATACTGTGATTCGTGTACTAAAGCATCTGCTTAAATGACCATGGGCTTTTTTACTAAGCTGTGGTCAACACTAACATGTGTTTTCTACAGGTTAAAAACACTATCACAGGGCACGGTCACTGAGCGGAGATAACTTGGCATGTGATCCTGATGCAGATAGGATTCAAAACGCTGGCCGCCGTAGATCACAGCCAACGTTCACAGCCAATGCCTGTAGCCTAGACGTGAAGATCAAGACCATTGATGGACATAAAAAGCTAAGTAGAAAAGCTTTAGAGTTCAATTTATAACATCTGGAGGTTTTTTTCAGCCAATGATGAGGAAGTCCATCTCCGTTTAAAGCATTTGTTTGCATGTAATAGGAGTTCTCGAGGCTTTTTCCTCCAGTAATACACACATGTGCCACTACACTAGTTAACCCTGTTTTGCCCTTTTAAATCTAGCAAAAAAGGTGCCAGTACTCAAATGCCAGGCCACCCTGCAGGGGTGGGGTGATCACTGAGGGACTCACCCCACTATAGCCAGGACCCCTGCAACCAGTCACAGAATCTATGACAAGGCAGCATTGGTGTGTAGAGCCTGAGCTCTTTCATTAAAACTTGGGGACCATGGGTCAATTTTAGCAGACAATGGAAAAGGTACCGGTACTCAGTACCCCCAAGTACCCCCTCAAAAAAAGCCCTGATTAAAACTAAAATGTTTAATACAGCAACACAAATATAATCATCTACAGACTGCAATTACTTAGACTGAACTTCTCAACCAATCCCACTGCCACTAAGAGCCTTCTTTCATTTTGTGACCATAATCACATCTTTAGTGTAGAGTTTCCCACTAAAATGTTGTAGAATCCATGGTCATTCTCAATCTATAGTTCTTGGTGTATTTTGTCTAGTGAAAAAGGTGCCGGTACTCAAATGCCAGGGCCACCCTTTGGGGTGGGGTGATCACTGAGGGACCCACCCTACAATAGCCAGGCCCCCTGCAACCAGTCACAGAATCTATGACAAGGCAGAATTGGTGTGTAGAGCCTGAGCTCTTTCATTAAAACTTGGGGACCATGGGTCAATTTTAGCACACAATGGAAAAGGTACCGGTACTCAGTACCCCCAAGTACCCCCTCAAAAAAAGCCCTGAATATATCAAACAACAATACTCAACAAGAAATACAGTAATACAACATATCAGTAAGAACAAAAGAAATCTTGTTCTAAATTCGCAAAGGATAATTGATTAACTCCAAGTTCCCAACCTAGGGGGAAAGATCAGAAAACTGCATTAATTTATAAGATAAAAGAACATATACAATAAAATCGCAAAACAGAAAGTACTTAACTTCCAAACCATGATTACACTGTTCAAAGCCTGCTCAAGACCAAACTAGACCCTAAGTCTGTGAATGTCAATAAATTTCTGTAGCTACAGAAGTTCAAAGAAGACATATTTAACATTTTGAAACTTAAGAATATATTTACAAGGAAATAAAATATATATATATATATATATATATATATATAGCTAAGCCTCTTGGTGCAAAGCAATCATTTTTTTTTTCTGCAAAGAAATTCTGCATGTCTTCTATGGACAAAAAAAGTTTCAGGATTTGCTCTTTATTAGACGGGAACACAAATGTCACAAGTGGGGTTGTTTTTCTGATTCCTTTAGAGTCTTATTCCTTCAATAGCTTGGAAACATCCAAGCAGTCAACCTACAAATCACTTGTAGGAGATCCTCCCCCAGACCCACTGGACTTTTTTTCAGAGGGTACACAGAAGGCCTTTCTCATAGGAGACGTTGATTCTTCCTGAACCTCCAATACCTCCTCGGGTAGCTCTTGAATGTACCAAGAAGACCCTGGAAAAGTTGATAATTCACAGGTTTAAACTTGCAACTGGCTTTCAATCATTTCTTGTTCCCTCTGAAGAAACCCACAAATTGTTTGCAACCATTTTCAGTTCCCTCTGAAGGACCAATTTATCTTGGTTCAGACCCAGCTGAAACAAAGGACAATGTTACCATGCATTGATCTAATTCTCTCTCATGGGGCAATAAATCTTGATATGTCTCCATGCAGACTGAAACCAAACTAGAAATCAAACTCCAAAAATGTGAACACTATCCAAATGTGGTCTAATGTAATCCAATCAGGGCAATCTGGTAGTGAGCTCTTGTTTATAGGGCTGAAACAGTGGCTGAATAGATATGGATGGGCTGAAGTGTAAATTTAAGGGGCATCGACGTTAGCTTCAGAAATGTTAATACAAGAACAGTGCTGGGCAGACTTCTATGGTCTGTGCCCTGAGAACGGCAAGGACAAATCAAACTCGGGTATACGTATAAAATAAATTTATCTTGTTGGGTAGACTGGATGGACTGTTCAGGTCTTTATCTGCCGTCGTTTACTATGTTACTATCTTTTCTGCGGTTTACCATAGCCGTGTAATTGCTGAATATCACACTTAACCAGCTAGGGTTTTGCTAAGCTGGAAGACCTTCGCTGTGAGAACCCTCGGAACAATGCATCCACCAAGATACTGGAGCCTGACTTCATCATCTGGGCTAAGGGTAACATTAAAGTAGGATGAGCTTCCATTTCCACACAGAACAGCAACTAAATCGACAATGAAGTACTTTGGTATATTGTATTGGCAAAAGACTTCAATAAGGGCCGGGGAGGGAACTCTGGGGACCCTCCATCAACTCAGCCTATCTCCAGAGAGGGCTGGGGAGGGTTTAGTGTGACAATACTCTCAGCACAAAGTTATCTGTTTTTGTTGAATTACATGTAGCACAGCTCGCAAAATTTTCACAAACTGTGGTACTCCATTTAGACAACAATGTGCTGATTCTGGGCCTCTTTTTTCAAGCTGTGCAGCAATGCCGATGGAGTCCGTTCAAAGTGAATGGACTTTGTTGGCTTTACCGCACCAGGAGCCACAAGTGCAGCTTGATAAAAGAGGCCCTTTATTTGGAATAAGGCAAATAGCATGCATAATACATAGGTGACACCTATTATTTACTGATTTTAATGGTAAATGTATATAGGTCAAATAGATTAAGATGAGCACCTGTATGAATTAAGCATATTTCTATCCTCTCTATATACATATGTACTACTGAAATATGTGCATAAATATAAGCACATTTGTGTGCATACAGTTTTAAGTAATGTACACAGAATTGCAAGCATAGGGACAATCACGTCCCAGGCTCATAATCCTAACTCGTTCAGTTCCTGGCTGGGGGGGGGGGGGGGGGGGGGGGAGGTCTACCCTAGGACCAGAAGATACACCAGATGAGCATCAGCTTTAGACTGAAAGTGGCTGGTATTATGAAGGGAAAGGGGACTTGATATACTGCCTTTCTGAGGGTTTTGCAACTACATTCAAAGCAGTTTACATAGTATATACAAGTATTTATTTGTACCTGGGGCAATGGAGGATTAAGTGACTTGCCCAGAGTCACAAGGAGCTGCAGGGGGAACTTAACCCAGTTCCCCAGGATCAAAGTCCGCTGCACTAACCACTAGGTTACTCCTCCATGCCAGGTTCTGTCTTTACTGTAGAAGGTTCTGTCTTCACTATAGAGTGTAGAAGAAGGCCTTCAAGCTCATGGTCTGAAAAAATGTAAGGTAGTTGAAGAGAAATTGTATGGTGGCAAGGTAAACTCAATCATCTCTCTACTCCTGAGGGAAGAGACCTCTCCAAAAACAAACAAACAAATGTGTGAAGAAACATGCAGAACAGCTTTTTGAAAGATGGAGAAGGCTAAAACAATCAAGGTCAAATAGTAGATATTTGGCACAAATCAGACAATTAGGAATAGAGCTTGTTAGAACAGGCTACCATAATTCTGCAGCCATTGTAAGGACCAAAAAATTCACTCCTTGCTGTGGAACTTGCTAGTCCCCATAGAAATGTCACAGAAGACCAGAAGCTGGACCAGGCTGAAGATTTAATGGTGGTGGCAGTGGGCAGAAAAATCTGCATTTCTTCTCTTGATGTTGTGATCTACCTCCCTCTCCTGGAGCCTAAGATCTCAGAGGAGGACAACAGCAATACAATGTACCAAGTTACACCCTTCTTCTCTACTGCCCGGAACCAAATGTCACACTTTGTACACATGGTTCAAGCGCTGAATTAGGAACCCAGGCAAGAAAGGAGGAAAATGTGCCCGATGCGCTATACTTCCAATGTCATCCTCTGAGCCTCGAATAGTCTAAGAGGTCAGTGATGGTGTCAGGAAGAGGATCAGGGGTCACAATAATGTGCTAATATATGAACAGTAAAGAGAAGGTGACTGGAGTAAACAAGTGAGGAAGAGTGGGTAGCTTGGAAGGGGTGTCAGAGGAACAGAGCATGCACAAAAGGGAAGCAGAAGGGGAGCAATAGGGATTGTTACACAGTGGAAGTATGATGGGATTAGAAGAGGTGCCAGGGAGCAGAGTGAATAAAGGAATTGCTGAGTGAATGGGAGAAAGTGGATAAAGGAAAGTGATGGCATGGAATAGTGCAGCAGAGATATAGATTGATTGGATTGGAGGGGACAAGAAGAGAGTGAGCAATGAGAGATACAGTGGGTGGTGAATGAAAAGATCAGAGGGATTGGGTTCACATGTAGCAGTGATTTTGATTTCTACAGGCATTTCTTTTTCATTTAGGGGGCTTATCAACATGAGCTATTGTTAAGATGTTATTTTACTGTTAACTTGTAATTAGCTTGATTGTTCTATACTTGGCTCACTTTTGATAATGTGATGTCATAATGCCTCATTCCACAAATGGCTGACAGCCAAGCCTCATCAGTGATGTCACAAAGGCCTGATCACCCACACGTGGGTCCCTTTATCCAGTGCGTTTGTTCTAGCAAATGAGGTGCCGGTACTCAAATGCTAGGCCACCCTTCAGGGGTGGAGTGATCACTGAGGGACCCACCCCACAATAGCCAGGCCCCCTGCAACCAGTCACAGAATCTATGACAAGGCAGAATTGGTGTGTAGAGCCTGAGCTGTTTCATTAAAACTTGGGGTCCATGGGTCAATTTTAGCAGACAATGGAAAAGGTGCCGGTACTCAGTACCCCCAAGTACCCCCTCAAACAAAGCCCTGGTTTTAAGTATGGAGACTGAAAAATGTGTGTGAATGATTTAGATTGGCTTTCCTGACTACTTTACTAGATGATCTTGGCATTTCCAGATGTTGTCGCCTGCCTTCCTCTTTCTGTGATCTCTTGTGGTTTATCAAGGCTAACTTCTTGTCTCATACCTTTTCAGCTACTGCTTTTGAAAACTAAAGTGGCCTTCTTTTTTTTTCTTTATTTTGTTTACAAAATGGTCTGTTGCCCTGAAAATAGCTCCTTTCAGTTGTGCTCACTATTTTTTCTACTTTTCCCATATGTTCCCATTCGGCTAACAACTCCTTAAGGTATTCCCCTGTCTCAACAAAGCTAGTTATATTGAAGTCTAAAACTTTCACTTTTGAATAAACCCTCTCCACGCCTGTTTTAATGTTAAACCATAACATCTGGATACCAGATGTTCACCCATTATAATATCAGAAACACTCTCCCCATTTGTAAGCATTAAGTGTAGTATGGCCTTATCCTATGTGGGTTCCATTAGCAACCGCTGGAAAAGTTCTCCCAGTAGAGAATTCAGGATATTTCTATTTCTAGACATCTCTGCAAAAGTGATGCTCCAATCAACAGCTGGCTTATTAAAATCTCTTATTAGTAGTACTTTTCCTTTGTCTCTAATTAAATCTCTGTCTACTTCAGGTGCACGGCACATCAATATACTCGCAATATTCTCTCCTGGACCTTCTGTGTCCCTGGGACTGTAATTGAATGAGCTATGTATCCTTGAATACAGCATTAAGGAAAGGCTGGCGGTCAATTGTGACCACTTGGACCTCTTCCCTGGAAATGTGGATATTCAAAGTTTCTACAGCTAGTTGCTGATTCTTCATTTCAAGAGCATCAGGGAATATGAGTGTCCCCATTCATACTTCTATAGTGTTTGGCTGGCCTCAACATGTGCTCCTGTATTTGCAACTATATTGGCATCATGATTATGGGAGCGGTAATATATGTTATGGACTAGGGGGTCTAACACTCCAGGGGCTTGATAATAAAGACTTAACCAGGGGCGTAGCCAGATAACAGATTTTGGGTGGGCATAGGCAAGAAGTAGGTGGGCACCAAGTATTCTCCCCCCTCCTCCACTACCCAAAAAAAAAATCTCAGCTGGCGAGAAAATGCTTCTTTCCACCTTGGCAGTCTGCAGCAGGCATTTGCTGAAAACTGAGTATACGCAGGTGCAGATATCGTGAAGAGTAGCATTTGCATTACCATCAGGGGGAAGTCTTCAGTTGGCAGAGCTTGGGATCCCCAGTAGCTACCGCTAAACATGTGCTACTGTTGGGTGGGCCTGAGCCATAAATGGGTGGGCCCCGGCCCACCCAGGCCCACCCGTGCCTACGCCACTGGACTTAACACCTGTCTTTTGCAGGATAAAGCATTTTTCCACGTTTGCACAGTAATTTTGTACTGCTTTGAGGAAGATAAGTCCCTCTTGACCTGATGGGATGTATTCAAAGCAGTGTTGCAAGGACAGATCCTTCCTTATTCATTTCAGAAACAGAGAACACTGAATGAAGGATTATGGAAATTTGAAAAGGATATTAAGATATTGATATTGGTACACAATCATCAAGATAATGCTACTGTGTCATATTGCCTTTATTGAAACTTGCAACAAGACAAAACAAGCATACAAACAAGCAATAAAATCTTCTATCTATTACATAAAGAAAACCTTACTGGCCAAACTCCACCCCCCCCCCACCCCCTCCAAACCATCCAACTCAGGGAGGCTGAAACGAAAAACCCCATCCAATTCCTTGCCCACTGTAGTCCAGAATAATGCTCCCTCTCCCTCATTGCTAGCTGCTGGACAAAATGTACCACATCCCCTGCCACCTCCTGTACAGATAGCCACTTGCGATGTAATGAAGCTTGGCAGCGTGCCTGCCACAGGAAGTAACAGAGGGCTGCAGCGATGATACACAGCATCTCCCTACACCATCCCTTTTGTCCTTTGGGAAAACCTCCATAGGTCCATTCTGCATAGGATATCTGGTGGAAGAAAGGGATCCCAAATTGGCGGGCTACTGCCTGACAAACTTGTTGATTGAATGGGCACTTGAGGAGGAAGTGGTCCATTGTTTCATCCTCCGTCACGCACTCCCCCCTCGGGCACTTACGATCATTGCTGTTCCTATTTTTCATGTTAGCTCGAACATAAAGCTGGCTATGGAAGGTCAGCCAGGCCACGTCCGTGATCTTCCGGGACAGGCATGATGAATTGAGGAAAGCCAGATCTTCCTCCTGTATTGGACCTAGGCAGTCCCTCAAGGCTAGACGTGTTGAAAAGTGTGTCTGAATAATGCGGCATTGTAGCTGTCTCCTGTGCTCCTTCTGGATTTCCTGTACTGTGATACCCCATCTCTTCACCAATCTCAACAGAGGTGAGATGTACTGTGGCAAGTATCCCGCCTTCCCTCGCAGGGACATTGCCTGACCTCCCCTCACCCAATACCTCAAGTACTGCTGAAGACAGGAGGCCATGCTGTCTGCCCAAGCCGGCCTCCCTTTCCGCAAGACCTCTTCCAGATTTTGTCGGAAAAAGAAACACCCAAAATGTACCACGGGGTTGACCATTCCCAACCCCACCTCCATTTTGGGCAAATAGGTCACCTCCCTCCAGATAATATTCATCCTATTCCCCCACAGCTGTTGGAAAAACAAGTTGTATACTCTGGCATGTAACGATATAGGCAGTAAACAGACCTTGGATATGAACAGGAGAAGGGGTATCAGATAGGTCTTACTGATGTGCAGTTTTTCCACGAACCACAACTTATATGATTTCCACTGGGCCACCCTTTCCTCGGCTCTCCCCAGCCCCTTCTCCAGGTTGACCGTGTCATAGTCCTGTCTGCCTACCCAGAGACCTAGGATCCATACTTCATCCCTTGCTACTGACTGGGAAGTTTGAAAGTTGATCTGCCCTGTCCTACCCAAATTGTGGAGCTCTTATCCTGGTTTATCCGGGCCCCAGCAGCCTGTGTGTAATTTGCCATCCAGGTCTGAACTTGCTCGGCTTCCTCCTTGCTACTGATCACTATTGTGACATCATCTGCGTAGGCTACGCATTGCCATGTGTGTGAACCCAAAGAAACACCCTCTAGTTGACCACTAAACCCTCTGCTCAACCTTTTGAGGAATAGATCTAAGGAAAGGACTACAGCAAGGGGCTGAGGGGGCACCCCTGCCGTACCCCTGACCTCACGGCAAAGCTGTTGCCCACCCAGCCATTTATCAGAGTGCTGCTCCTTGCATCACGATACAAAGTCTTGATCCACTCTATAAACCGGTCGGGTATCCCACAGCACCAGATATCTAGCCATAGGTACTCCTAGGACACAGTGTCAAAAGCCTTAGACTGATCAAGGGTCAGCAAATACTTTCCCTTTGTCCCACCTTGACTTCTTTCCACTATTTCACGGATGATACAGGCTGCTTCCACTGCCCCTTTCCCCTTCACCGAACAAAACTGTGCTGGAGACAAGAGACCACCCACTGCCCCGGCCACACGGTTGTAAATAATCCTGGCCATTATTTTCCTATCTACATTCAGAAGACCTATGGGTCTCCAGTTCTCGATAAGTTCCATATTTCCCTTCTTCGCGAGGAGAACCAAAATAGAACACTGCTGTGAAAGGGCCAAACGCCCATTCTGAAAACAATTATTAAAAATTGCTGCTAAGAATGGAATCAGGACCGGCTGGAATTTTTTGTAGAACTCCAGGGTCAGCCCATCGGGACCAGGAGCTGTGCATGCTGATAGCGCATCATCTACCTCCCCTGTGGTAATGGGCCTGAGAAGTTGTTCCATCTTCCCCTCCGAAACCTTTTTCAAGCCTGGGGCACTCTGCACGTATGATAGCATGAAGTTAGAATCCAAGCTCTCTTTCCCCCACAATTAGGTGTAATACCAAATGACCCTGTCCTCGATTGAACGTTGGTCCGTCAATCGCTGTCCTGCTTCATCTCTCATAGCATAAATGACCTTGTGTCCTACTGCTACCTTGCAATTCTGGAAAGGGTCCGGGGAATACTGATGCACATATTCCCTTTCCAGAAGCAAAGAAGCGTTTTGATCATATTGCAACATCCTCAATTGGGCCTGCAAAGCTTCTATCTCTCCCTTCTCCAGTTGGTTGGAGACCGCGTAGTCCAATTGCTTGGAAGATGACAGCACCGTGCCTGGAACCCCTAACTCTGCTTCCTGGCTAGGGACCGGAAAAGGGCATTGACTTGCCCCTTTACCATGTCCCACCAGGCTCCCTTATCATCCATCACCTCCCATAGTGTTTCTTGGTCTGTAAAAAAAGCCCTCAAAGACTTGTCTGTTTTCCTCTACTTCTATTAACTTTGCACTCAGTTTCCAAAATCCTGGGCCTTTCTGCGCCCCTTCCCATATTGTTAAGACTGTGGAAACTAAGGCGTGATCTGAATATTCTGTCCATCTATTCGGCTGCCCCTGAAACCTAGATGACCCACCTACAAAGAGCCAGTCAATACGGTTCTCCATGTCTCCCCTTCTAAAAATAAACCCCTTCCCTCCCGCCACCTCCAGTCTTGCCTGTTTTACAACTACTGCCAGCTGGAGGCTGTCATAACCCACCTGACACCTGGACCCCTTTCTATCAGCTTGCTGTAAGACCATATTAAAATCTCCTCCGAATACCACCAATTTGCTTGTATATAAATACAGTTTCACCCGGAGCAACAGCTGTTTGCATTCCCATCTAATCTGGGGCCCATAAAAGTTGATGATTCGCACTGCTACCCCTCTGATTAAAGCATCTAATAAGACACACCTCCCCATCTCCACCTCTATTTCCCTTGTAACCTCCTCTTCTTGGGTGGCAAAAAGAATTGCCACCCTGCACATCTCTCTTTGGCCAGAGATCAGAACAAGGGCCCCCCTTTCCAATCTCTCTTGGCCTGGTGCAGGAGCTGCAAGGAATCCAAATGAGTCTCCTGCAACAGGATACAGTCTACCTTGCACTGGGTCAAATCACTAAAGTTGACAAATCTAGTTCTCTTTGCCTTTATGATGACTACATTCAGAGTAGCAAAGATCAAGGACAAGGCATACATTTTATTTATTTTTGTTACATTTGTACCCTGCACTTTCCCACTCAAGGCAGGCTCTATGCAGCAGGCAATGGAGGGTTAAGTGACTTGCCCAGAGTCACAAAGAGCTGCCGGGAATTGAATTCAGTTCCTCAGGACCAAAGTCCACCACCCTAACCACTAGGCCACTCCTCCACTAATGGTTTATTTCTTAAATTTCTTACCACTCCTCATCTCTTCACCGCAATCCCTCTTCACAGATATTCCTGCCCCCATCATTTCTTCAGGATCCTCTATAATTTCTTCTGCTGCTGGGTCCTGTGGTTCCACCCCATGGTCCTGTGTGGTTTCTTGTGCAGGCCCACTGGTTTGCTGCTCTCTGTGCTGGGGCTGGTGGCCACTAGGGCCAGCTTCTTCCTCCTACTGGCTGTCATCACCTGCATAGCAAAAGGAGAGGAAGTGTGTTGGTCAAAATAACCCACTTTTGTTTTTCAGCATTCATATACATAGCCCCACATGCAAAGACCCAGCAAAGAGATGGCAAGGAATGGGATTGGCAGGCAAGCCAGAGATGCCATTGTACATGGTACAGAGCTGGAGACGAGGAGCACAGTGTACTACAGAGACTGATGTGGAAGAGAGCCACACAGGCAGGTGGGTAGACATAGAACCGTGGAAGTAGTGCAGAGGACACAGTGGCTACAACACAGAGGTGTGGGAAGGAGTTATGCAGAGTTTGGTGATGGGGAAAAGGGGAGGGAGTGGGGAAGGCACCCAAAGCTGTGAAACAGTGGTAACCTACACACACACACTTCATAAAAGGGGACTGGGGTTCACCACATAAAGAAGGATGAAACCTAGCAGGGAGACACATGAGGTGCAATGCGGGAGAAAAACTACCTGCTGTGGATACTCGTGAACCTGGTGAAAATACAGGTAAGATTTGAATACAGAGTACATACAGAGAATGGGGAGCCCTTGACCATGAGGGATGCACACATCCATTCTCAGGGCCTCTTCCCCTCCCCCACCCCATAGGCAGCCACAACTGAGTGTGTCCAATAGACAACAAGACATCTGTACAATGAATTGAGTAGAGACAATCATGGCTCTCAGAGTCCAGTGTATTACAGTCCACTGCTGTCTCTTGCAATCCTCTTGACCAGCTGTCCTGCAAGATGTAGTGGACTGTAATACACTGGACTCTGAGAGCCATGATTGTTTCTACCCATTTCATTGTACAGATGTCTTGTTGTCTATTGGACACACTAAGTTGTGGTGAGCCCTGGGCTATACCCATGGGGTGTGAGATGCATGAGATGACATGACAGGGAACCCTGGATGCTGGTCTGACACAGATTACACAGGCTTTCGATTATGCCGATTTGGGCGACCCTGTGAGAAGGACGCCTATCTTCCGATTTGTGTCAAAAGATGGGTGTCCTTCTCTTTCGAAAATGAGCCTGTTAATCAGTCTGGGGCCCTTTTACCAAGCCGCGTAGGTGCATACGCATGCCCAAAGCATGTCAGTTTTGAACTACTGCCCAGCTACCGTGTGGCCCTTGCAATAATTTCATTTTTGATGTGCGTCCGCTACTCACGCTGGGAAATATTTTTATTTTCTGGCATGCGGGCAGTAACTGGCATTTTACATGCATAGACCATTACCGCCCAGTTACTGCAAGAGAACTTACCACTAGGTCAGGTCTCTGATCCAAAATGGTCGCGCTGCAATTTTCATTTTGCTGAATGTTCCATTTTCGGCAAAAATTTAAAAATGCATTTTTTTTACAGGTGCACTGAAAAATGATTCTGCGTGCGCCCAGAACATGCATCTAACCTACTGCAGGCCATTTTTTCAGGGCCCCTCAGTTTTTCAGGATATCCATAATAAATATGCATGAGATAAATTTGCATTCACTACCTCCACTGTATGCAAATATTTCTCATGCATATTCATTGTGGGCATCCTGAAAACCTGATTGGCTAAGTGTGTCCAGAGGACTGGGTTGAATGAGCTGCTCGAGGGAGTTACTTTTTTTTGCCTCACCCTTTGTAGAATTACCCCATACGGTTCCAGCAATCACTAAGGGGGGAGGGGACTGGGAATTGTTTTTAAAGAAATAGCAGAACAATAATTCTCTATAGACCTGTTTTCTACAGATCATTCATCCAGTCCAATTTCTAATATGCTCATCTGTCATCGGCTGCTCAAACTACATATGTTACCCAATATTTATTTAAGATGAAAAGCAGTCAATGCAAATACATTTATGTGTGCATCAATTTTTTATTACAATTTCAGACTTTGTATTTCTTTTTTTTTTTTATCACCAAAAGGACACAATGCTAAAAGTCTGTGGAGAAGTATAATGTCATCATAAGTGTTTCCAGACTGAAAACTTTTCATGAAAATAAATTTCATTCACTCATCAGTTCTGTAGGAAATCTTATACTCGTATGCCCTTAAGGAACTGTATTATTATAGGAAATATTAAAATGCAGATACCTGACAGAAAGAAAGAAAAATACATTTATATTCAAATGTTATCCATAGAAATTGAAGGCCTTTATGGCTCAATGAGCTTTACATTTCAAAAGAGATGGTATGAGAATTAGCTAAGGGAATACTCTATGCTTAGTAGCATTAAGAGTTAGTCTCTTTGGGAGTAGATCACAGAAAATATGTAGTTTGAGAAATTTATGGAGAACAAATATTCTCCATAAATGTCTGAGTTTGATAAAAAAAAAAAATCAGTTTCTAAGGGGGAGAAAAGTTTGGCGAGACTGCATACTTTGCAATAAACATATACCACACTCCCCAGAGGCGTAGCTAGGTGGGTCGCCATGGGAGCAGCTTCTCCCCCAAATGGACTTTGGGAGAGAAGCTACTCCCCTGGCGACCCACCTAGCTAAGCCTTCCGACGGCATCGGCACCTATTTTTTTACACAATCTGTCGTACTTACAACATGCACCGGCGCAGTTAGCAATCCGCTCTCCGCTCTCCCCCACGCTCTCAATCTGGCTATGCTACTGACCCTCCCATGCCCATATTTAGGTCTTTTATACCAGGGGCGTATCTGAGGTTCGGCGGTAGGGGGGGGCAGGGGCTAGAGTGAGGGGGCACATTATAGCCCCTCCTTACCGCCGTCAACCCCCCCCCACCGCCGTCAACCCCCCCCTCCGCCGTCAACCCCCCTACCGCCGTTAACACTCCCTCCCTCCCCCGCCTACTGCCGTCACCTACCCCGAGGTCCGCTTCCTCCGGCTTTTTAAAATATTGCTTCAGCTGGCAGGGGACCCCAACCCCCCGCCAGCCCAGCCGCGATCTTTAACTTTTTCATCCTCGTCGTGCAGCGCGCTGTGAAAGCTGCATGCATCTTTAGATCCAGTTGGATGGAGTCTGTCTGACGTTGTGCTGCGAGGGAGGGAGGGTTAACGGCGGTAGGGGGGTCCGGGGCAAAATCTGCGGGGGCCCAGGCCCCTGTGGCCCCACGCAGATACGCCCCTGTTTTATACTAACCTTTACTCTGACTTGAGTCTTAAACATCAATCACTACGTTAACTCATTTAAATATTCTCAAACCTATTTACATAAACCAGCTTCAGTAGATTCAGTGAGAAAAAGGAAATACAAACAAGAAAAAATGGAAAAGGACCTCTGCATTTATAATGATGTTACAAAGTTTGTTCTACAAAATGTCAGGAAGAGTAATGTATGAAATAATAGTCTACCCTCCTTCCTATGACACTATTTGCCTTCCTCTAACCCTACCAAAAGGTATAATACAAATCTACTTTCCTGCAGCTCTGTTTTATTTCATGCTATCATTATATTTAAGTCCAAGCAAGCACCATTGTATTTTCATTGTTTCTCTTTTCTGGTCTCTAACCTCTGGAAAAGAAAAAAAAAATAAAGCCACTACCTCCAGAGGTTCAATAATTTCACATATAGTCCTATCAAGGCATAATTTCTCAAAGTAGTTATTCATTAATCTCATCAGACTTCGTTTACCTGTTCCATTTCTCCCAACCTGAAATACTGTGCAGATTTCTTCTTCTGCACACCTATCTGCAGTTAATTTCACATAGTAGGACACCATAAACGCATGATATTCAAAAACAATACCAACTCTGTGTGAACAAATAAGTGATCAGGAAATTATAGACTTGTAAGCCTGACGTCGGTGTCAAGCAAAATGGTAGAGACTAAATAACAAAATTACAGAGCATATTCAAAAGCATGGATTAATGAGTCACAGCCAACATGGATTTAGTGAAGAGAAATCTTGCCTCACCAATCTATTACGTTTCTTTGAAGAGGTGAACAACCATGTGGATAAAGGTGAGTCGGTTGATATTGTGTATCTGGATTTTCAAAAGGCATTTGACGAAGTACCAGTGGCATAGCAAGGGGGGCTACCACCTGGGGCGGTTCGCCATTGCACCCCCCCCCCCCCGGGTGCAGGACGATGACATCCCCCCCGACCCAGTACCTACCCTGAACTCCGTCTAAGCTCCCGCACCCTACCTTTAAAAAAGCTCAGAAACCGAGGCGAGGCGCCTCGAGCCTGCAAGTAAAAGAAGTATGGATGGATCGTCTCATCGTTGATCGGGCCTTCCCTCGCTCTGTCTGTCCCGCCCTTGCGGAAATAGGAAGTTGCATCAGCGGAGGACGGGACAGACAGAGCGAGGGAAGGCCCGATCGACGATGAGACGATCCATCCATACTTCTTTTACTTGCAGGCGCGAGGTTCTGCGCCTCGCCTCGGTTTCTGAGCTTTTTTAAAGGTAGGGTGCAGTAGCTTAGATGGAGTTCAGGGTAGGCACTGGGTCTGGGGGGGGTGTCATCATGGTGCACCCGGGGGGGAGGGGAGCTGGCAAGAAGCACCCCCCTTGAGCTCACACCCGGGGCGGATCACCCCTCCTGCCCCCCTTGCTACGCCAGTGTGAAGTACCTCATGAATATCGCCGGATAGCGGCTTAAAGATGGCCGGTTATATCACACAATATAACTGCCTATCCCCCTGTATTTTAAAACCCAACCAGCCAAGTTTTGTGGCCATATTTCACCATCACAATAGGTGGAATAACTTTGGCCCGTCTCACTTTAAGCGGCCAGCGCTGAATATCAGCGTTGCCGGTTAAAATCGGCCCGGCCAAAGTTAAACTGGATATTCAATGCCAGTCACCGGAAATGGATTGGCATTAAATATCAGCGTTTAACGCCAACTAGGGGAGACAGCTTAGCTGTCTCCCACAGTCTGAACAACGGGGCCCAGGACTTCAAGTCAGGCAGGAACATTGTTTAAAAATACAATTTTGAAAGCCCAGACCAAATGTATTCCATGTAATTACAAAGGTGGAAAGAAGAGCAAATGACAGCCAACATGGTTAAAAGGTGAAGTGATAGAGGTTATTAGAGACAAAAGAACATCCTTCAATGGATGGACTAAAGGACCAAAATTAAGAAAATAAGAAGCAACATAAGCACTGACAAGTTAGATATAATGCATTAATAAAGAAGGCTAAAAGAGAATATGAAGAGAAACTTGCCACTGAGGCAAAAACTTACAGTAACAACTTTTCCAGGTACATCAGAAGCAGAGAGCCTGTGAGGGAATCCATGGGATCGTTAGATCATGAAGGAGCAAAAGGGGCACTTAGAGAGGACATGACCATAGCAGAGAGACTGAATGAATTATTTGCTTCGGTCTTTATGGAAGAAGATAGAAACATAGAAATTTGATGGCAGATAAGGGCCAAATGGCCCATCCAGTCTGCCCATCCTCAGTAACCACTAACTCTTCCTTTCCTAAGGGAACCCACATGTATGTCCCATGCTTTCTTAAATTTTGACACAGTCCTCCTCTCCACAACCTCCACTGGGAGGCCATTCCGCGCATCCACCACACTTTCAGTAAAAGAGTATTTTCTTAGATTCCTCCTAAATCAATTTCCTCTTAACTTCATCATATGCACCCTCATTCCAAAGTTTTCCTTTATTTGAAAAAGGCTCATCTCCTGAACATTAATGCCACTGAGGTATTTAAACATGTCTGTCACATCCCCTCTCTCTCACCTCTCGTCCAGTGTTTAGGTTTATGTTGAGGTTTATGAGCCTGTCCCTTTATGTTTTACAACAGAAATTTCTTTCTAATTTTGTAGCCGTCCTCTGGACTGACTTCATCCTGTTTATATATGTCAATAGGTGCGGTCTCTAGAATTGAATACAGTACTCTAAATAGGGTCTCACCAGAGACTTATATAAGGGCACTATCACCTCTTTTTCCCTGCTGGTCATCCCTCTCCTTATGTACCCAAGCATCTTTCTGGCTTTGGCCGTCACCTTTTCTCCCTGTTTGGCCACCTTAAGGTCATCAGACACAATCACCCCCAAATCCTGCTCTTCCTTTGTGCACAGAAGCACTTCACTCCCTACAATGTACCCCAAGTGCATGACCCTTCATTTCTTAGCATTAAATCTTAGTTGCCAATTATCAAACCATTCTTCAAGCTTCGCTAGATCCTTCTTCATACCATCCACACCCTCCGGAGTGTCCACACTATTATAGAGTTTGGTGTCCACAAAAAGACAAACATTACCAGAAAGCCCTTCCACAATATCACTCACGAAGATATTAAAAAGAGCCGGCTCGAGGACTGAACCCTGTGGTACACCACTGATAACAGCTCTTTCCTCAGAGCAAGTTCCATTTACCACTACACTCTGTCTCCTTCCACTTAACCAGTTTTTAACCCAGTCAGTCACTTTAAGTCCCATACTAAGAGCAATCAGTTTATTTATCAGTCGCCTGTGCGGAACCGTGTCAAAGGCTTTGCTAAAATCCAAGTACACCAAATCTAGCGCCCCTCCCACACCCAACTGTTTGGTCACTCAGTCAAAGAAGTAAATCAGATTTATCTGACACAACCTGCCTCTAGTGAAGCCATGCTGCCTTGGGTCCTGCAGTCCATTTGATTTGAGAAACCTCACGATCCTCCGCTTTAGAAGTGTTTCCATTAGTTTACTCACCACTGAGGTCAGACTGACAGGTCTGTAATTCCCAATCTCCTCCTTCCACTTTTGTGCAGAGGAGCCACATCCACCCTTCTCCAGTCCTCCTGGAACACTCCAGACTCTAAGAAAGCATTGAAGAGGTCAGACAGCGGTATCAGAACATGTCCAAGTTCAGTGAGTATCCTTGAATGTATCCCATCAGGCCCCATTGCTTTGTCTACTTTTAGTTTAACCAGCTCCTCATGAACAGTATCTTCTGAAAATCGGTCCCAGTCTACCATACATCCATCCCCATTAGCATTAGTATTCTGCGATCCTACCCCCGGCCTTTCATCCGTGAACACAGAACAGAAATAATTGTTAAGCAGTTCAGCTGTGTCCTTATCAGCTTCTACATATTTCTCCCCTCTCAGCTTTGAGTCTCACAATGCTATTATGGCACTTCTCCTGTTATTTATATATCTGAAAAATGTCTTGTCCCCCAATTTTACCGTATCAACTCTCCTTTTTTTCTATTTGCCTCTTCGCATTCCTGACAGATTTTCCAGCTTCTATTAGTTTTTCCAGTTATTTTTTCCTGTCCTCCTCTTTCCGAGTCTTCTTGTAACGTATGAAAGCTAACCTTTTTTCCCTTACTTTTTCAGCTACTATGTCCGAGAACCAGAGTAACCTTCTTTTCCTCTTACTTGTATGTAGTTTTCTAACATAAAGGTTATTTGCCTTTAAAATAGCTCTTTTCAGTTTCACCCACTACTGTTCTACTTCCTTCAGCTGTTCCCATCCAGCTAACTTTTTTTCTGAGAAATTCCCCTGTCTTGGAAAAGTTAGTTCTTTTGAAATTTAGGACCTGCAATCTTGAATAAGCCCTCTCCTCCTCTGTCTTAATATTGAACCACACCATTTGGTGATCACTAGATATAAGATCTACCTGTACCAGAAATGGTTTTCAAGAGTGATGTGGAGGAACTGAAATAAATCTCAGTGAACCTGGAAGATGTACTGAGAGAAATTGACAAAGAGTTGTAAATCACCTGGACTGGATGGCATGCACCTTAAGGTACTGAAAAAAACTCATACATGAAATTGCTGATCTGCTGTTAGTGATCTGCAACCTGTTGTTATAATTGTCCACAGTACCTGAAGATTGGAGGATGGCCAACGTAAAACCAGTTTAAAAAAAAAAGGGAGGAATGATCCTGGAAATTACAGACCGATAAGCCTGTCTTCAATGCTGGGCAAAATAGTGGAAACTATTGTAAAGAATAAAATTATGGAACACACAGACAAGCATGGTTTAATAGGACAGAGTTAGCATGTATTCAGCCAAGGGAAGTTTTCTCTCACCAATTTGCTTCATTTATTTGAAGACATGAAAAAACATGTCAATAAAGATGAGCTTGGTTGATGTAGTGTACCTAGATTTTCAGAAAGCTTTTGACAAAGTTCCTCATGAGATACTCCTGAGAAACTTAGAGAGAGTCATGGGATAGCAGGCAATGTTCTGTTGAGGATTAGGAATGGGTTATTTGATAGAAAACAGAGGGTAAGGTTAAATGGCCATTTTTCTCAATGGATTAGGGTGAATAGTGGAGTGCCACAGGGATCTGTACTGGGACTGGTGCTATTTAACATATTTATAAATTATCTTTAATTCAGATTGACAAGTGAGATGATTACATTTGCAGACGACACAAAACTATTAAAGTTGTTAAAACATGAGCAGACTGTGACAAATTGAAGGAAGACCTTAGGAAATTGGAAGACTGGGCATCCAAATGGCAGCTGAAATTTAATATGGACAAATTCAAATTGATTGAAATAATAATCCAAATCATAGTTGCCTGATGCTAGTGTCTAACTTGAGAGTCAATACCTAAGAAAAAGAGACAGTACACTGAAATTTTGTGCCCAGTGTGCAGCGGCAGCCAAAAAAATAATCAAGATGCTAGGAATTATTATGAAAGATATAATAAATAAACCAAGAATAATATCAGGTTCATTTTCGAAAGAGAAAGACGCCCATCTTTTGACTCAAATTGGAAAATGGTGCATCCTTCTCACATGGTCGCCCAAAGCGGAACAATCGAAAGCCGATTTTGGGCATCCCCAACTGCTTTCCATCATGGGGAAAACCAAAGTTCATGGGGGCATGTCGGAGGCGTTGCAAAGGCAGGGACTTGGGCGTGCCTAACACATGGGTGTCCTCAACTCATAATGGAAAAAAAAAGGGCATCCCTGAGAAGAACTTGGATGACTTTACCTGGTCCTGTTTTTCTTATGACCAAGCCTCAAAAAGGTGCCTGAACTGACCAGATGACCACCGTAGAAAATCGGGGATGACCTCCCCTTACTCCCCCAATGGTCACTAACCCCCTCCCACCCTCAAAAAACATCTTTAAAGTATTTTGTGCCAGCCTCTCTGCCAGCCTCAAATGTCATACTCAGGTCCATCACAGCAGTATGCAGGTCCCTGAAGCAGTTTTAGTGGGTGCAGTGCACTTCAGGCAGGCATACCCAGTCCCATCCCCCCTACCTGTTACACTTGTGGTAAATGTGAGCCCTCCAAAACCCACCAGAAACCCACTGTACCCACATGTAGGTGCCCCCCTTCACCCCTTAGGGCTATGGTAGTGGTGTAGAGTTGTGGAGAGTGGGTTTTGGGGGGGATTTGGGGGGCTCAGCACCCAAGGTAAGGGAGCTATGTACCTGGGAGCATTTTATGAAGTCCCCCTAAGCTGCCCAGTTGGTGTCCTAGTATGTCAGGGGGACCAATGCACTAGAAATGCTGGCTCCTCTCACGTCCAAATGGCTTGCATTTTGGACGTTTTTGACATGGACGTCTTTGGTTTCGAAAATTGCCGAAAGTCAAAAACATCCATGTCTAGGGACGTCCATGTCTAAGGATGTCCAAATTCAAGGACGTCTTGGTATTTTCGAAACGAATGATGGATTGTGAAGGGGAGGATAAGGGTTTTGAACAGATGGAAGTGGAGGGAGGAGAAGGAAGGAGGCTCAAGAGCCGAGGGAGACAGAGCAGAGCCTTACCTTTAAGTGTTCCTCAGAGAGAGAGAGAGAGAGAAGGGAAAAGGTAGTGCCCCCTAGAAAATGGAGGTGGGAGAAGGTCTACATTTCCCAGCATCCCCAGGGAAAACCCTGGTATAAGGATTATTGGCCCCAGCATTCCCCGGGAGAAGGCTCTGACAAGGCAAGGGAGGGGCACCTGGAACCTAATCAAGTAAGAGAGGAACAGCCGCCCAGAGAAGAGGAGAATGAGTCCATGGACTGGCAAGCTGCTGGAGAGCAGGTGCAGGAGGCAGGCTCTGGGGAACCTATGGACCTTTCTGCCTGGGCTCATGCCTTGAAAACTAAACTGAAAAACCAGGTGAACTCTTGGTGTCAGAGCTGGTTTGAAAGTGGAAAGGGGAAGGGTCATGCGGGAGGAGGGTCAGTGAGGTAATAGAGTGACCCTGAATGGGTGGGATCCTTTCCTCTTTCCCAAAGGAGTTCACGCTGTGTCTTGGTGAAGAGACTGTGTGGCTGAATTGAGTGCTAAGGCCTTGAGCCCTGGGGATTTTGAACTGTTGGGAAAACAAACCTTCTTTTGTGTGGGGGAGGGGAAAGTAAGCTACAGGTTTTTTTTTCTTTTGTGGGCTGAGGCCCAAAGAACTTTGAGGGTTTTGAACTGTTGCAGAAACCCAAGCATGGGGCCCAGCTACCTGGGTTCCTTTTGGTTGTAAAGTTGGACTACAAAGGGATCTATCTTTGGGGACTGTTAAATTGGCTCCAACTGTTTTTTTTTTCTTGAAGCAGCAGAGAGCTGCACGGTTTTTTTTTTTTGTACCTGGGCCCTGGGAGGAAAGCAGGAGCAACTGTTTGAAGGGCTGCAGGATTCCTTTTGCAAGTTACTGAACTGTGAATCCCTGACAATAAAGGAGCTTGGTGACTTTTGCCTTTTGAAGTTTATTTTCTTTGAGCCCTGCCCTGTGGACTGCAGTGGGCCGGGAAGCCGAGTGGCCAGGTTGGAGGCAAGGTCCCGAAGACCCTCTGGCGGAGGGAAGGCTTTTCACAGGATGCCCATCTTTTTTTCGAAAATACGGTTCCCCCCCTCCCCCCCGGATTGGGACGTTTGACCAAGACGTCCAAATCCAAACATAGACATTTCTTTCGAAAATGCTCCTCATGGTGGAATTAGAAAAGGTTCAAAGAACAGTGGCCAAAATGATAAAGGGGATGGAACACCTTTCATAGGAAAAAATGCTAAGAAAGGTTAGGGCTGTTCAGCTTGGAAAAGAGATGGCCGAGGAGAAATATGATTGAAGTCTACAAAATCCTGAATGGTGTAGAGCGGGTAACAATGAATCAACTTTTTACTCTTTTGAAAAGTACAAAGACAAGGGGACACTCAATGAAGCTAACAACTAGGAGGAAATATTTGTTTTACTCAATGAATAGTTAAGTTCTGCAACTCATGGCCAGAGATGTGGTAACGGCAGTTACCATATCTGGGTTTTAAAAAAGGTTTGGACAAGTTCCTGAAGGAAAATTTTATAGTCTACTATTGAGATAGACATGGGGAAGCCACTGCTTCCCCTGGGATTGGTAGCATGGAAAGTTGCTACTATTTGGGTTTCTGACAGGTACTTGTGACCTGAACTGGCCACTGTAGGGAACAAGATACAGGGCTAGATGGACCATTAGTTTGACCCAGTATGGCTATTTTATTTTTCTTATCCTTCCCTCCTGTGAACTTCTCTTACTGCCCTCTGCTAAGATTGTGCTCCTATCCCTTCTTTTCATTTTCTTAACTGGTCCCTGATTTTTCTTTTCGTTTCTTTTCTTTATACATACATGATATTCTGCAAAAGTCCAAAACTGGCTTCTATGTGGTTAACAATAAACAAAACAGACCGTTGAAGAGAGAGAGAGAATTAATGCGTGGCAGGGTATGCCATTTCAAACATGTGGGTTTTCAGGGCTGCTTTGATATAGGAGGATTCATGTCAGAGGTGTGCAGGGAGAGAGTTCCAAAGTTGGAGTATAGCATAGCTAATAGCAGAGGAGCTGGTAATGTTGAGGTGAATGACGGATGGTGGAGGCAGCCAAATTAATCCAGATAAGGAAGAACAAAGCAACCTAGAAGGGGCATAGGGGATGAAGAGGTGGCTGGTAGGGAAGGTATTACGCAGGGTAGCAGTCTTAGCTTGCCAAAAAGATCCTAATTTGGATGGCTGAAGGACAGATGGGTCAAAGAAGGGGGAGGCTTCCGAGGGGCAACCGATTTCAAAAGGTGGAAAAGAGTCCATGATTTATAGGTAGATTTAAGAATGCAATGAGAGAAATAGTCACGTTTGGGTTTGTGCAGAAGACCCTGATATTGTTGATAGCAAGAGCAAAAAAGGAGAAGCGCCACAGATGAGTGTTGCTTGCCAAGCACATTCAGTACTATAAAGTTGAGTTTTGAGAAGCCCGAGCTCCTGCAAAAACCAGGGCACATGAGGCATGCGTTTATGAGCAAAGGCGGGAAGGGGTGACACTATCGAATGCAGATACGAGAGAGGAATTAAGGTTATGGAGCTGAGAAAACAAAGGATCAGCGGGGAAAGCTGTGAAGGGGAGGGGAGGAGCCCAGAAAGCAAGGAAACATTGGGTGGAGGGAGTCAAAGAGGGAAGGGGCAGAGGAGGAGTCAGCAGGAGCTGAAAAGTAAGTAAGGTGTGATCAGACCAGGAAGCCAATGGAGGGAGAGAGAGAGGTGATCCAGAATGGGACAATATCAAATACAAGATGCTACCTCCAGTGTGTGTTGGAAAAGCAACATGCTGAATGAGACTAAGCTGTTTTGTGAGAGAGTGAATTGTCAAATGTGTGTCTGTAGAGGGTAGATTAAAGTCACCCACAAGAAGAAGAGGAGCAAAAAATGACATTCAAGAGAGCTTACTCAAAGAAAGTGAAGCGGGAAGAGGAGGATGATAAGCAAGCGTAATGTAGAAATAAAGGTTAGTGGTGAAGAATTGCAAGATATCGACATCAGAAAGAGAGAGGGAGGTATAAGAGCATGAGGAAATGCAGAGAGCAGTGAAGTGGATAAAAGCAACACCGCCACTTCTACGAGTTATAAGAATATAAGAACATAAGAATAGACATTCTGGGTTACACCAACGGACCATTGGTGTGACCCAGAATGTCTATTCTTATGTTCTTATATTCTTATAACTCGTAGAAGTATCCTGCTTCCAGCAGTGGCCAGTCCAGGTCACAAGTACTGGCAGAAACCCAAATAGGAAAAAAACAGGAGGGGGGGGGGGGCTTCATGAAGATTAGCTGTATCACCAGGCCGAATCCATGTCTCAATAAGGCAGAGAATATCAAGATTGTGTAGATGTATGAAGTCAAAGACAAGAGTACCCTTCTGTCGCAGGAAGTGTTTGTTTAAAATGTGTGGGTTCAGTAAGTAGAAAGGTAGCCACCAGAACAGATGGCAGTTCTGTGCTTATTTTGAGGTTGCTTCATTCTTCAACTAAGAAGCCGAGCAGAAGGCTGACAGCTTAGAAGGTTGGGGACAGATATTTATCCCTTCTAAACTGTAGGTGAAAAGAACCCCAATCTGTTACAGTAGATGCTTTCAACAGCTATGGCTCCTCCTGATGCTGAGAGCCTTTTACAAAGCTGCACTAAGAAGTGGGCTTAGCATATCCTTACCCATGACTTTCCGACATGTTCAGCCCATTTTTAGTGTGGCCATCAAAAAGAGCATTTTTCCATTTTTTAAAAAATATATTACCATGCATTAAGGTTAGCATTAGTGTGTAGCCATTCAAAAAATTACCACGAGAGCACTTACCACCTCTTATTTAGGAGGTGCTAAGAGATCCCGCGTTATGGACACGCTAACCAGGTAGCATGGTGGTAATGTCAATATGCTAGCCAATTAGCCCATCAATGCCTATTCTCCAGCCATCTTAGATAGTGGTAAGTGCTGAGAAGTTGAGGAGACGCCAAAGTAGTATGGAGTCTTAAGAGGAGAACCTATCATCCTGACCAGTGGCGTAGCCAAGAGTGGGTCCGGGTGGGCCCAAGCCCACCCACATAGGGTTCAGGCCTACCCAGTAGTAGCACACCTATGATGTTGCTGGCAGGGATTCCCAAACCCCACCAACTGAAAATTCCCAACAATTGTCCCTCCTGCATATCTTGTAAATAGCAGATCTTCGCCAGCAGCAAGCAATTACTGATACATACTGCTTGCTTCAGCCCCACAACCTTCCCTCTGATATATTCCCACCTATGTGGAAACAGGAAGTTGCATCAGTGGGAAGGTTGTGGGAGACAATATGAGCAGTGTGTATTAGTTGCTGCTCGCTGACAGTGAAAATCTGCTATTTAAAAGGTATGTGGTGTGTGGGGGGGATGTTTGAGAGACCATATGGCATGCAGGTGAGAGAAGGAGAGACCAAATCACCTGTGGGATGGGGCAGGATTCCTCTGCCAACCCATTTTGGTCCCAGGCCCACCCACAATTAGGTATCTGGCTACGCCCCTGGTCCTGACACAGCTTGGAGAAGAATGGCCCATATTGGCACGGGTCCGACTGCAGTTTTTTAAAGACTTAAAGATCAGTTTTAAAGTATATATGAGCCCCTGTCTAAGTAAATATTGCAAAGTTCAAAGTCATGATATATGGAAGCCGATGATGATATAGGCAAGTCACAGAAGTTGCTCCTGTGTGAAAAGAGTTCCTGTCAAGGCTTCTTTTTGACTTGAATTGACTACTTTTAAGTGTGGTTGAAATCAATTACAAGTGCAGCATTATTTTTGTTTTTTTGATGACTTGAATTGCCTCAGCTAAGCAATTATTAAATTTGGACTATTCTCCACCCATTACACACCTACTACCAAAAAAAACACCTTTAAAAAATAACTACCACACACTTGGCTCACACAGATGTAAAAATTAACATGGAATGTTTTTGTTTGTCACACGTTAGACCATTTTTTCTGTTTTAGGTGTGCATTAGTGCCTAACGAAACTTAGTAAAAAGACCTCTCCATGTTTAGTAGGTCGTCATAAAATGAGTAGAGCGAGTAGAAGTAAATCAGAGACGCTGGCGGAAGTTACATGGAAATACTTTTAAAACAAATAGGAGGAAATATTTTTTCACTCAACAAATAGTTAAGCTCTGGCACTCTTTGCCGGAGGATGTGGTAACAGCGGTTAGTGTATCTGGGTTTATAAAAGGTTTGGACAAAGTCTGGTGAAAAAGTCCATAGTCTACTATTGAGACAGATATGGGAAACAGCTGCTCACCCTGGGATTTGTAGTATAGAGTGTTGCCATGATTTGGGTTTCTGCCAGGTACTTGTGATGTGGCTTGGCCACTGTTTGGAAAACAGGATACTGGGCTAGATGGACCATTGGTCTGACCCAGTATGGCTACTCTTATCTTCATCTGAGAAAATCCAGAATTCTACCTTTACTTATCAGAAATGACAGGCAAAGATGTGCTTTGCATGCGTAGCTTCTTGCAGGCTGTTAATTTCCTTCCAGTTTTGTAAGTGATGTATGTGACCTCCTCTATATGTATGTTTTCCATTGGCAGAATGAATATAAGTGGGGCAAAAGGATTTACTGACTTTAGATCTCTGTAATTGTTAATGTAAAGAAAAGGTTCACAAGTTAATTGTAGCTGCCGGCAAGCTGCAAATTAGATTCGCTCATTCTTCTTTTTGCACCCTCCTGTTTGGACTGATACCACATTCTTTTTCTAACGATGGCTTAGCTGATGTCACCTGAAGAAAACAATCTCTGTCTTACAGCACACGCAGTGCACCTGAACTGTACAACTCATATGCCAGGGCAAAAGTTTTCTGTGAATCAGGATTGCAAAATTTTTAACCTGAAATAGTACAAATTTCGAGAAAACAATATGAAAGATTAATAAATGCATGATTGCATATTCAAAGACTTGAAGTATTTTACTGATTTATTCATTTATTAATATTTGATTGCTCTCACAGCAGCAAAGCTCCATACTGTTTTTGTGTTTTCTGTTAAAAAATGTAAGAAGGCAATTCGATATATGTGCCACAAAAGGGAATAGTGAACACTAATATATTACAAAAAATAGCAGAATAACCCTGAGACTTCACCAGGTTTTCTTTTTAATGTTTTGCTTTCTGTTGTTGGATACACAACTAAGAACCGAGTTAATACAAGGGAGGAAAAGACCTCAGTGGGCCGAGTGCACTGTATGCATAACTTTGTAACTTGTGGTGCTGCTTCTGTTAAACCCCATTGAGGGGCATAATCAAATGTTGGTGGCCATCTAAATGGCCGGCGCTGAAAACAGTGGTCCCGAACCGTATTATCGAAAAAGATGGCCAGCCATCTTTCGTTTCGATAATACGGTTCGGGACGGCCAAATGTCAGAGATGGCCGGCATCGGTTTTCGCCGATAATGGAAACCGAAGCCAGCCATCTCATACCATGCCCCCGTCCCGCCCCCGTCCCGCCCCCATCCCGCCTTCGCTACCCTACTGACACGCCCCCTTGAAGTTTGGCCGGCTCCGCGACAGAAAGCAGTTGGCGCCAGCCAAAACCGGCTTTCAATTATACCGATTTGGCCGGGTTCAGGAGATCACCGGCCATCTCCTGATTTGTGTCTGAAGATGGCCGGTGATCTCCTTCGAAAATAAGCTGGATAGTAACATAGTAGATGACGACAGAGAAAGACCAGTGAGACTGAAAACATATTTTTTTGAACAGACATATTAATTAACCCAGGGGCCCTTTTACTAAACTGCGCCATAAAGTGTCCTGTGGTAGTGTGGGTGCGTGCTTTTGGCACACGCTGGGCCAATTTTTACTGCGTCTGGGGGAAAAGGCCTTTTTCTTCAATGGGCCAGGAAAAAAGCCTGTGGTAAAATTGAAACCAGTGTGCGCCTATTTACGGCCAGAGCTCTTAACACCACCCATTGATCTAGCGGTAAGGGCTGATGCACTACACATGCGGTGACCAGTTGATGCGCACAAAATGCCGACTGACATCAGACATGCCACATGCAGTAAGAAATAAAAAATAATAATTTGTCCTCGCGGTGTGGGTGCGCGCCAAATCTGAAATTATTGCCAGGGGGCATGCTAGCCTGGAGGTAGCCTCATTTTGGCATGCATTGCATGCGCGTAGAGCCTACCACGCCTTTTTAAAAGGGGCCCTCAGTGTTGCTTACAATGAGGGTTGCTTGGGGCATGGCTGGATCTGTGGAGTGTGATTGAAGGACTCCTATCTCACTATCTGGAACTTGTTGCTGGAGAATGTAGTGACAGCAGCTGGCCTTACGGAATTTAAAGGGGGTTTGGATAGATTCCTGAGGGAAAAGTCCATTGAACATTATTAATTTATTTGGGGGGGGGGGGGTTGCCGGGTTCTTGAAGCCTGGATTGGCCGCTGTTGGAGACAGGATGCTTGATCTTTTCTCAGTATGGCGGTGCTTATGTACTTATCCTCTTGATTTTATGGTGTTCCTTTCTGTTTTATCATTAGTACCATATTATTGGTAACTGTGTAGATACCTATTACACGGTATATCAAATCAAATATGCTTGAACTTGAAAATATATTTACTGAAAATGTTTTGATTATTGGTATCTTATGTAAGTTTTGAATTACAGTGAACTGGCACACACTCAGAAATCTTGAATTAAGAAAGATTTTTTTTTTTTTTTTTTGGGGGGGGGGAGTTTTGTGTCTAGTTTGAGCAACAGTTGGTTGAAAGGTTTATGGCTTTATTAGTAACTATTACTTGATTCTATAGTGCTACTGGATGTAAACTGCACTAAATGCAAACTCCCCACTCAACAAATCTTACAACCTATTCAAGACAAGCAAACAGAAAAAGAAGGGATTGGGGAGTTTCATTTATTATGGAAATGAATAAAACATTGATTGCTTATCAAAGCCTCATTCAGTTTTTCAATATTATGAACATACCTTTTTTCTGCCATCTCTATAAATGTATTTCTTAATCAAAGTAGAAATGATAGTGTAATTGTGATAGCTTTTTTTTTTTTGCCCAAAGGATCATTTCTTAAATTTGTCATGCTTTAAAAAAGCTGTGGTAATAGGGAACTTTGTTCAGTGGAAGCTTTGCAAGAGAAGCTCCATCAAGAATGAACAGGCAGATAAGATATTTCAGTTTTTCCATGAACACCCTTATTAGATACATTTAAAAGCTTCCATTCACCTTTATATTATGTATTAGAATCATTAATAAAAACCCATCATGCAAAAGGCCAGTTTTCTAAAATTTGCTTTTAAGTGGCTATCTATGTGAAAGCGAGGGCAAGGTCAGTACAGAAACGGTTATGCCATTTTTATTTCAGTTCCATCTCTTATCCAACTATCCCTCAATCAGAAATGAACTGACCTATGCTCTCTCATTGCTGAACCTTCCGTGATGTTGTATTTCCGTAATCCCTCAATTTGCTCAACTATTTCACCTTTTACAGTAGGTGAAGCCCCCTAAGCCCCTTGATGGATTGGCACAGCATTTCTCCTTCTAATCTTCCAGTTGACCAAATTGGAACGACCGTAATCCCCCAAAGATTACACTAAAAACAACAGCAAAAATTCAATCAACAAAATCTCCTCTGGAAGGGGTCAGATTAAACTACAAGAAGTCAAGTCACTTTTCTTTTTCAACCTTAAAAGGCAAGGATTGATGGCGATGTTACATACAGTAGGCTCAAAATGTTTATGATGTATTCTTTTTCTTGCCTTAGGAGAAGTAAAGGGTCCTGTGGGAATAACATTGCTGAAGGGTTACAATACATCTCATAATCTTGGATTAATGGCAGTAAACCATGCTAGGCCATTATTCATTGTGACCAGAGTCTACACAAAACTAAGGCAATTCTTTTATCCTGAAAATGTCGGAGGCATCTAGACAGTCCTCACATCCCCCCTGATTTCTATAAAAGTTACTAAAAATTGCTTGTACAATTTTGGCATATGCCCAATTTTTTTTTACTTGCAATTTAATCGAATAATGAGCCAATTAGCGCCAATAGTTGAGATGTTAACAAGGATTTAGTTAACATTTACATGCGTACATTTAGGCGTGGGATCCACATCTAAATTTTATTTGCGGGTCCAAAAAGGGACACAGCCATGGGAGAGTCATTCGGATTGGGGGCATTCCTTTAATTTATGTGCATTGTTATAGAATAAAGTTTCAAGTTTCAAGATTATTTAGTTTTGCTATCCCTCCCTTTGGGGCACCTTCAGGGTGGCTTACAATCTAAAATATAGTAGAAATGAGCATTGAATCAAAAACAGACATGACTATTAAGGCAGAGGGAGAACTACAATAATTGATAATATAGGAGGGTGAGGGAAAGAACAAAAGAAAATGCTACAAATGTCTTCCAAGGTATCACCTGTATATCTGCTGGGAATGATGGGACTTCTTTTTATGCATTTTGAAAAGGTATGTTTTAAGATTAGTTTTAAATTGATGAAGTGATGTCTGAAGACAGAAACAGGAAGTGAGCTCCAAAAGGTAAGGTCCCTGCACACTAAAAATAACATGCCTAGTGTGCTACATTAGTACATAAGTATTGCCATACTGGGAAAGACCAAAGGTCCATCGAGCCCAGCATCCTGTTTCCAACAGTGGCCAATCCAGGTCACAAATACCCGGCAAGATCCCAAAAATGTACAAAACATTTTAAACTGCTTATCCCAGAAATAGTGGATTTTCCCCAAGTTCATTTAATAACGGTTTATGGACTTTTCCTTTAGAAAGCCGCCCAAACCTTTTTTAAACTCTGCTAAGCTAACCGCCTTTACCACATTCTCTGGCAACGAATTCCAGAGTTTAATTACACATTGAGTGAAGAAACATTTTCTCCGATTTGTTTTAAATTTACTACATTGTAGCTTCATCGCATGCCCCCTAGTCCTAGTATTTTTGGAAAGCATGAGCAGACGCTTCACATCTACCCGTTCAACTCCACTCATTATTTTATAGACCTCTATCATATTTCCCCTCAGCCGCCTTTTCTCCAAATTGAAGAGCCCTAGCCGCTTTAGCCTTTCCTCATAGGCTAATGGCTTACTTCACGCTAGCTCAGTATGACTAATTGATTCTGCTGTGTGGATCTCAGGGGCCCTTTTACTAAGGTGCACAGGTGGCTACATTTCTACAATGAACGTCAAATTGGAACTACTACCCGGCTACTGCGTGCCCCGGGCAGTAATTCCATTTTTTTCCATGCGTCCAAAACACATGGTAGAAATTTTATACCTTGTGGCAGATACCCGGCGGTACTTGGCAGTGTATGCGTGCTGACGATTACTGCCCGGTTACTGCATGAGACCTTACCGCTAAGTCAATGTGTGGTGGTAAGGCCTCATGCCGAAAATGAACGTGCCCTGGTTTTAATTTGGCCGTATGTCCATTTTTTGCCACAAAAAAAGGCCTTTTTGCAGGCACACTGAAAAATGGACCTGCGCGTATCCAAAACATGCGCCTACACCAGCGCAAGCCATTTTTCAGTGCACCTTAGTAAAAGGGCCTCTAAGTACATGTACAGGACTGTAAGGAATAAAATAACGAAAAAGATAAAGTGATTGTTCAGCATGTAAGTTTAAAGAGGATCCACACCTAATTTAGGTACATGGATTTAAACCAAGGGCCCTATTTACAAAGCCGCACTGTAGGCGTGCTAACTTTAAGCCTCTCGCCTAGATTATTGCAACTTGCTTCTCACCGGCCTCCCACTTAGCCATCTCTCTCCTCTTCAATCAGTCCAAAACTCTGCTGTGCGACTCATTTTCCGCCAAAGTCGCTATGCTCACATTAGCCCTCTCCTCAAGTCACTTCATTGGCTCTCTATCCATTTCCTTCCGCGTACAGTTCAAACTTCTCTTATTGACTTATAAGAACATTCACTCTGCAGCTCCTCAGTACCTCTCCACTCTTATCTCTCCCTACACTCCTCCCCGGGAACTCCGTTCACTGGGTAAATCTATCTTATCTGCACCCTTCTCTTCCACAGCTAACTCCAGCCTCCGTTCCTTTTATCTTGCTGCACCATATGCCTGGAATAAACTTCCTGGGCTGGTACGTCAAGCTCTATCTCTGGCCATCTTCAAATCTAGGCTAAAAGCCCACCTTTTTGATGCTGCTTTTAACTCCTAACCCTTATTCACTTGTTCAGAACCCTTATTTTATCATCCTCACTTTAATATTTTTATTTTTAGTTACATTTGTACCCCACACTTTCCCACTCATGGCAGGCTCTATGCAGCAGGCAATGGAGGGTTAAGTGACTTGCCCAGAGTCACAAGGAGCTGCCTGTGCCGGGAATCAAACTCAGTTCCCCAGGACCAAAGTCCACCACCCTAACCACTAGGCCAATCCTTATCTCTTGTTTGTCCTGTTTGGCTGTCCTAATTAGATTGTAAGCTCTGTCGAGCAGGGACTGTCTCTTCATGTTCAAGTGTACAGTGCTGCGTACGTCTAGTAGCGCTATAGAAATGATAAGTAGTAGTAATAGTAGTAGTAGTAGTAGTGAAAGACCCTGCAATAGGGATACCGCAATCAACATCAGGTATATTAAAATCACCTATTAGTAGTACTTCCCCTTTCACAGCTTTATTTTGAATGTCTTCAATTAAATCTTTGTCCACTTCTTCTGTCTGTGAAGGAGGTCTGTATATCACATTTGCCATTCCCTCTTTCCATATTGACCCACAGTGCCTCTTCCTTACCCTGTAGGGCCTGCAATTGTGTGGCTTTTATATTATCTTTAACATATAATGCTACTCCCCCTCCCTCCCTTTCTTCCTACCCTGACTTTCTGAACACATTATAGCCTGGTATAACTGTATCTCAGGCATGGGTCTCTGTGAACCATGTTTATTTATTTATTGCATTTGTATCCCACATTTTCCCACCTATTTGCAGGCTCAATGTGGCTTACAAAACCTGTTATGGCATCGCCATTCCAGGAGACAGGTACAATTGGTGTTATAACAAGATCATGGATGAGGAAAAAAGGGGCTGAGCAAAGTTATAGAAAAGTGGCTATCAGAACAGGGTGAAGTGGTTAGGCTATGGATTCTCATTGTAGGCCTTGTTGAAGAGATAGGTTTTCAATGATTTACGAAAGTTTGTTATTTAGTTAATCGTTCTCAAGTCAGTTGGTAGTGCATTCCATAGCTGCGGGCTCATGTAGGAGAAGCTAGTCGCATGTGTTAGCTTGTACTTTAATCCTTTGCAGTTGGGGAAATGCAGATCAAGGAATTTGAGGGCTGATCTTTTGGCGTTTCTGGGAGGGAGGTCCACGAGGTCCAGTGATGTCTCTTTGATCATCACTAAATCCAAATCAGCCTCTTTCATCACAGCCTCAAGATCTAAAACCTTATTTCTCATACTTGGGGCATTAGCATATATTGCTTTCCAGATGTTACCCCTTTCCCCCATTTGTGTAGAGGTATTTAATACTTCACTTACCTGAAGGCTTATACTTACCTGGGGGCTTTGAGGCTGAGTAAGAGAGGCAGCGTTCATACCAGGCTGGAGTTAAATGCCCTGAAGTTAACAGATCAGGGAGACCCTGAGTTCAGAGGACTCCTAGGGTGTTCCTGGTGGTTGCAGTACTTGGGGAAGAGAAGCCACCCTCAGCAGATATTGTTACCCTGTAATTTCCAGAAGCAGAGACTTTGGTGAGGTAGGAGAAGTTTCTAACGGCTGTTAGTCCATGTCTCATGCTAATCCAGTGTTTTCTTCACAATGGCATCTACTGCAAAGTGCATTAAAAAGAACTCTTCTTCCTTTGAGTCTTTCAGGTAAGTACCTTTTTGTTGTAAGTCTGCCTCCCTCTCTTCCTACTTTGGGGTCCATGCCCCGGGATTATCAGCTCATCCCATTCAGCTTCTCTGGTTAACCGCAGGACTCTATTCTTCTCCTTCAGGCCCCCTTCCTTTCTGAATTCCTTCTCCTGGGAGGTGACTTTTTATGGGGCTACTAATAGCTTTCCACCCCTTTCTGGGCCCCTCCTCTTGCTTCTAGAAGGGCTTAGAACCTTCTTAATCAGGTCCACCAGTTAAAGAGGAAATGCCCGCTTTAATTCTGTGATGGGCCCTCCTACCCACAATTATACATGGACTAACAGCCATGGGGTGGAGGATAGAACTTCAAGGTTATGGTGTGTGAAAGGGTGGTGGCTATTGGACTGGTACTCAAAACTCAACAAAAGGGGCTCAGTCCTATATTGCATATTAAAAGATAATTGTGGGAGAGGAGCAGCAAACACCGTATCTGAGCTTGTTTAATTGACATTTTCTGTTTTAGATATTCCATGCAAGAATCCCTGGGGAGGAGATTAGGATCATCAGCGTCTACTAAGTGAACAAATATAGATTTACTAATTGGAGGCTACAACATTTATTGGCTTGAATGCCAACATTGATTGGCCTGTTATCTTTGGATGAGTGTTTTTTTTTGTTTTTTTTGTTAAATAACAGACAAAATACTTATTTAATTTGTTTTGAGAATGTGGATATTTATGCTTAAGAGAGAATGGTAACTGAGCTACTTTTATTATTCTCTATTGGCCCCTTTTACTAAGCTTCTAGAATACCACTTAAGCGGGGTTTTTTGGTGCTGAATTTTTAGGTGCTATTTATAGAACCTAGCTGTTAGCGGTATTTTATATTTTCAGTGCATAAATAGCTTAGCACATAAATGCAATGCGGTGTTCACAAAGTAGGGAAATATATGAAAGCCGTAAGTGGAGGCTGACATTTATGCTCTTAGTTTACAAAGCACTGCAATTTAAGCACATAAGTATCATTTAGGAGCTTGCATTTACACCAACCATAGCCCCGGCATAAGTGAGCATGTCTAAATGTAGGTTCTTTAATACGAGTTTATGCTAAAATTCTATAAGAACACTTACATATATAGGTGTTTTTATAGAATAGGCTCACAGCCCATGGAAAATAGGTGCTGAATTGCATCCAAAGTCTGTGTGTTTTCCTTATTTTTTGAACTATAGGGAAGAGGAAGGTAAAGGGCTAGGCTTATCCCACAGTTTTGGCTACTCTGGGGCCCTTTTACTAAGCCGCGTGAGCGTCTACGTGTGCCCAACTCACGTCAAAAATGAAGTTACCACCTGGCTACATCATGGCTCTTGCGGTAATTTCATTTTTGGCACGCATCCGAAAAATAATTTTTAATTTTGGACACGCATATTGGGAGCGCGCCAAGTGGCATTTGATGTGCGTAGGTTACTGCCTGGTTACCGGGTGAGACTTTACCGTTAGGTCAATGGCTGGTGGTAAGGTCTCAGACCCAAAATGGATGCGCGGCAATTTTCATTTTGCCACATTGTGATAAAGTCACCTCCAGGATAGTTGGGTTAAGGCAGTTTCAGTCTGAAATACAAGTCCCAGAAGGCATTGCAGGCAAGGAGCCAGAGGGTGAGATGAAGAACCCGGACTGGACTCCTAGCTGCAATCAGGGAAGACATGGGTGTAAGCTGGCAGGTTGTGTAGAGTGGCTGCCACTAGGCGGAAAGAGAGTTAGGAAACCCTGTGTGCAGGAGCTCATCATTGGTTTCATTAGTTTAATGTGCAACTCAGCTGGTATGGGTGTGAGGAAGCTAATGGAAGGAGAATGATTGGTTGTGGTAGCTGAAGCCAGGGATTGATGAGGCAGGTGGGAAGGAGTCCTAGGAGTGGAGTTCAGTTCAGGAGAGAGAAGCAGAAGGAGAGAAGTAGTTGAAGGCTGAAAACCCTTGGGCAGGGAGGTCCCTAAAATATTTGCAGGCTGAAAATCCTTGGGCAGGGAGGTCCCTAAAGTACTGAAGCAGGTTGAGATTCCTTGGGTGAGAGGAAGTCCCAAAAGTATTGAATTCACTGTGAAGCTGATGCAGGGGAAAACCCTTGGGTAGAAGGAGTCCCTAAAATATTGAACTCTCCTGAAGGTAAAGAGGATAGAAGGTAGAAACTGCTGCTTGGTAACTGAACTGTGATGATGAACTGAAAGAACTGTTTGTCTTGGGAATTGAATTACTGTTTATTGTGCCCTGGATAAAAAGCCCAGATTGGAGCCTGTAAGCCTGTATTGAATCCTGGTAGGTGCTATGCTGCTGTTGGAACTGTGTATTAGAAACCTGCATGGAATAAAAGTCCTTAAGATTGAAATTACTGGTGGACATCTAGTTCTTCATTGAACCGGGAGCCTGTGGCTGGAGGAGATTGTTCTATCCTTGGCTGCACAAGAGAGGTACCTGGTTACAACATGTCCATTTTTGGCAAGAATTTTTAAAAGGCATTATTCGCAGGTGTGCTGAGAAATTGTTCTCGGTGTGCCCAAAACATGCGCCTACACGACCGCAGGCCATTTTTCAGCACACCTTAGTAAAAGGATCCCTCTATGTCTAATGTGGATTCTCTGGTGGTGAGTAGGTTACGGGAAGGTGTGCTAGGGTAAAGCTTGCTCACCACTTTCCTTGGCTCACAAGTATCCATCAGCCTTGAGCTGTGGATTCCTCCGTTCCAACCCACCTTGCGGGTCACAGAAATTGCTCCTAGACTTCTGATACAGTTGAATGCCATCAACTCTCCAGAATGGGCAGGAACTCAGGAGTCAGCATGCCCTGCTATGAGGGTGAGGGAGTTGTGATGGGAGTAAGGGAGAAGAGAATCTTTTCAACCAGTTTTGTCAAAATCTAAGGAGGGATCATCGGAAGTTATTTGGGAAGCTCTTGTTTCATTAGACAAAGGGGTCCTTTTACTAAGGTGCACTGAAAAATGGCCTGCGGTAGTGTAGATGCATGTTTTGTGCATGCGCAGAATTCTTTTTTAGTGCACCTACAAAAAATGCCTCTTTTTTTGCTGACAATGGATGTGCGGCAAAATGAAAAGTGCCGAGCATCCATTTTGGGTCTGAGACCTTACCGCAAGTCATTGACTTAGCAGTAAAGTCTCACGCGGTAACCGGGCAGTAATGGTCTACACATGTAAATTCCATTTGACGCGCGTAGCTGCCACGCATTAGAAAGTAAAAAAAATATTTTTCAGACGCATGTAGTGCACATGCGCCAAAATTGAAATTACCACAAGGGCCATGCAGTAACCAGGCAGTAACTCCAATTTGGCATGCATTGGCTGCACATATGCGCCCACACAGCTTAGTAAAAGGTCCCCTAAGTTATTTCTGATCCCGGTTACAAGCTTTGTTAAATGGTTTCTGTTTTCTCAGGAAGATTAAAAAACCTTGAATCAGAAAATACAGATTTCAAGCAAAAGCACGAGTGTGTAATCTACTTCTTATAGACTGTAGGAAAACAAAAGGGGTGCTTATTTGTGATATGGTGAATTTAAGATCTAGAATATAATGCTTAGAAAATGTTCCATGGGTGAATACACTGAGTCTGCCTGTTTACCTATTGCTTGGGCAATTACCTTCAACCCTTCAAGAAGAAACCATCTGAAGTGAAAGCAGAAATATATATTTTTTTAATTCCACATGCGGTACTTTTCACAGGCTTTAACCTCACATCCTTTTATTTTAGGAGCCTCTGTGCTTAATTTATTCAGCGTTCTCTTGGATTTTCTTACTGCTTTGACCATTATGCCCTGAATGGGATGTAGTTCTGTGTATTGATCTCCTTCTCTAGGAACAAATACTTTCCACAACAATGATTTTAGACAGTATAATATACAGTACATGAAAAGGATTATTGATGCACTTGAGGATGTAAAAATATGTATAAAAAGAACTAAAGATATTGGAACAATAATTCCTTTTTTCCCTAAATCTTTTAACTTGGTAGAAGAGAGAATAAAGATGTTTTATTTATTTTTTTTATAACAACAAAAGAATCAAAAGAAAACACTTTCTGCAAGTTTGAAACCAGCGAAGTTCAAGCAGTAATCAATAACGCAATCATGTACATTCAAGCCTTTATAAGGTCTTAAGGCCCTGATGCTCAGAAGTAAACGCGGGCCATTAGCGCTTTATTAGAGGCCGCGTTTACCAGCACACAATGCTCAAAAGGCCCTACCACGGGAAACGAGCTCAGGAGACAACAATGCAAATTGCATGCAAATGCATGCAAATGAGGCTATTTCCTATTCCTCTCCCCCCATTGCTCAGACTAGAGCACCGTTAAAAAGCACACCCCTACCACTTGAAGCTGGCGTTAGGGTGTCAGGAGAAGCTCAACCCCCATCTGCCGATTGCTAGAGCCACTCATCTGTTAAATGCACACTAGTACAAAATCGTGTAGAATAGACACTTGTCACCTCTCTTTAGACTACTGCAATCTGCTTCTTGCTGGCCTCCCACTTAGTCACCTCTCCCCTCTCCAGTCAGTTCAAAACTCTGCTGCCCGTCTCATCTTCCGCCAGGGTCGCTTTACTCATACTACCCCTCTCCTCAAGACCCTTCACTGGCTCCCTATCCGTTTTCGCATCCTGTTCAAACTTCTTCTACTAACCTAAAAATGTACTCACTCTGCTGCTCCCCAGTATCTCTCCACACTCGTCCATCCCTACACCCCTTCCCGTGCACTCCGCTCCATGGATAAATCCTTCTTATCTGTTCTCTTCTCCACTACTGCCAACTCCAGACTTCGCGCCTTCTGTCTCGCTGCACCCTACGCCTGGAATAAACTTCCTGAGCCCCTACGTCTTGCCCCATCCTTGGCCACCTTTAAATCTAGACTGAAAGCCCACCTCTTTAACATTGCTTTTGACTCGTAACCACTTGTAACCACTCGCCTCCACCTACCCTCCTCTCTTCCTTCCCGTTCACATTAATTGATTTGATTTGCTTACTTTATTTATTTTTTGTCTATTAGATTGTAAGCTCTTTGAGCAGGGACTGTCTTTCTTCTATGTTTGTGCAGCGCTGCATATGCCTTGTGGCGCTATAGAAATGCTAAATAGTAGTAGTAGTAGTCTCTTGTAATCAGAGGTGATATTGTGATGTCATAATGCCTCAGGCCACCAATAAGAGCCAACCTCATCAGTGATGTCACAATGGCTTGATTGTCCTATACTTGGCTCACTTTTATTACATAGCTCTTTGAGCAGGGACTGTCTTTCTTCTATGTTTGTGCAGCGCTGCCTACGCCTCGTAGCGCTATAGAAATGCTAAATAGTAGTAGTAGTAGTAGTTATAAAACTGTTGCATCACGTTGGGTATTTTAACTTGCTCCTGGCTTTTAGACCTAGTAGCTTTTGTGCTTGAACTCATCTACTATTGCTTTGATCCAAAGGAAATAGAAAAACACAGCCCAGTCCACGGTCTGAAAAAGAACAGTACCTTCAGTTCTGGGAGTAGAAATCAAATTTCTTTTTTTTTGTAGCCATCTTTTGTAAACTGGCAAGGGTTAGGGAATGGGAGGCACTGCCTTTAAACTTTGGAGCTGGCACTTAGAGAATGACACGGGGACGGGGAACCGCAGTAACTGCGGGGATGGGGACAGAGCTCGACAAATCCCATGGGGACATGTTGGGAACAGATCCCACGGGGACGGGGCAGGGATGGAGACAGAGTCCACAGGGTCAAGCATTGTCCCTGTGTCATTTTCTAGTTGGAAGGGTAGTGAGGGGTGGTGGGAAGAACAGTTATTATAGCTGCTCATTGTTATTATTGTTTTCTATTTGTAATTTATACATGTTGCACAGCATATTGTTCCTTTTTATACTTTAATAAAAAGATTTAAATATAAAATCATAAGTGTTCAAGGCTTCTGTAGATGAGGACAGAGACCACAGGGACAGGGCGGGGATGAGGACAGAACCCACGGGGACGGGGCGGGGATGGAGACAGGGACGGTGGGGATGGGGCGGGGACGGAGACAGAATCTGCATGGACGGGGTAGGGATGGAGACAGAACCCACAGGGACGGGGACAAACTTTGTCCCCGTGTCATTCTCTACTGGCACTTCTTCCTCCTCCATCCCTCCTCCTCCTCCTCTGACGTTCTGGGCATGAACTCAAGAGCTGTGCTCAACGCACAACTCTTGAGCACATGTGCCAGGCACCATCCTCCTGCCGTACTCCCTAATGCTCAATGTTATGAATTTGTCTAAATTTGCATCTCGTTAGTGTTGAGCTTTAGAAAGTTCATTCACTGCGCCGATTAGACTATTTTTTCAGCTGTTAGGAAAAGAGCAGGATTTTTGAGCATCAGCCTATGAGTCAGGTGACCTCAAAAAGGTTTGAAAGAAGAGCTGAATTACTCCAGATGTCAGCTCTTGAGGCTAAAAGTAAAAGTTTGAGACTCCTTTCCTAAAGATATTTCTGAGAGCTGTTTTTGACAAAAAAGAGCTCTCCTTATCATGAAAAATAAACTTCGTTGAATCATGTCTAAAGACAGAGATGAGTAATACATTATCAAACTATAGAGAATGACATTAGCAACATTTGAATTTGATAGCACTCAGCAAATAAAACATGTTTGCATGTGAAAAGCCTTCTGACCTAGATCTATTCTTTTTTTTATCCCTTTAATGCCTGGATGATCAAATCCCCTGCGCTGTTCAAACAGTGCTGAGAAATTAGTGCTGGAACGGGGGAATTTAAAGCCCTCATAATCAAAACTAATAGCATGCAAATTTATGCGTGCTATTCATTTTGATCATCTTGCAGAAGGATTGTGCCTGGGTATGCGCCCAAGGCACAATTCTCCTGCAGGAGATGTTTGAGAGGTCTGGGCTGTCAGAAAAAGCCTGGACCTGTTAAACAGGGCTGGAGGCACCCAATCGCACCTCGGCATGAGGGACTGGAGATCCAAAGGACCTCCAGCCCCTAACTTCTCCAGCAGAGCAACCCCAACCCCCCAGAATAAAACCCAACTCCTCCCCCCCCCCCCGGACAGAGAGGGCTCGAGGTCTGGTGGACTTACAGCCCCTCCCCCGGGTGATCTATTTTCTCCCTTATATTTATTTATTTGTTACATTTGTATCCCACATTTTCTCACCTATTTGCAGGCTCAATGTGGCTTACATAGTTCCGTAGAGGCGTTTGCCAACTCCGGCAGAGAAAACAAATACATAGAGTTATTGTGGTCGGATAAGGTTATAAAGGTTCATTGTTTTGTAGACACGTTGGGGAATCATAGAGAGGAAGAGTTCTGCAGTGTCAGTTCCGGCTTTGTTTCGTTATGTTGCAAGGTTTAGGCATTTAGGGACATCACTATTTTGGAGGTGGTGCTGGAAGGAGGAGGGAATGCTACTCCCTCCTCCATTATTATGAGGTACACAGGGGAGTTCAGGGGCACTAGACCACAAGGAGGAGGCTAGAGGGTTCGATATCCAGCAGACCTCCAGCCCTTGAACCCTTTCTGTCCGGGGGGGTCAGGTTTGCTTCTGGGGGGGGGGGGGTCAGGTTTACCTCTTTCTGAGGGAGTCAGGGAGTTTGGGAATTGCTCTCTCAGAGGGGTTGAGGGCGCTAGACCACCATGGGGGTGTTGGGTCATCTTTTGAGGGGGTGTTGGGTCCCCTGTCTGGGGTGGAATAAAGAGGCCTGCTAACATGCAGATGCATGCTGCACAGGGATGTCATTTCTCCCTAATGCTCTGTAAACCCTAATGCCAGCTCGTAGTTGGCATAGGGATTGCTGCGGGAGCAGCATCTTTGTTTGGCATGATGCCTGCTGAGCCTTGGGGAGGAATAGGTAATGCCCTGTTTTATCATGCATTTGCATGCTCATTCCATTCAGAGCTGGCGAGTGCATTGTTGCACATGCTTGCCGAATCTGATCATTGGATAGGAGCAAACACAGGCGCTAGTACGGTGCTATTGGCCTCTAGTGAATAAGTACATAAGTATTGCCACACTGAGACAGACCAAAGGTCCATCAAGCCCAGCATCCTGTTTCCAACAGAGGCCAATCCAGGTCACAAATACCTGGCAAGATCCCAAAAAACTGCTTATCCTAGAAATAGCAGTGGATTTTCCCCAAGTCGATTTAATAATGGTCTATGGACTTTTCCTTTAGGAAGCTGTCCAGATATTTTTTAACCCCGCTAAGCTAACTGCCTTTGTCACATTCTCTGGCAATGAATTCCAGAGTTTAATTACATGTTGAGTGAAGAAAACTTTTCTCTGATTCGTATTAAATTTACTGCTTTATAACTTCATCACATTCCCCCTAGTCCTAGTATTTTTGGAAAGAGTAAACAAATGATTCACCTCTATCCGTCCCACTCCACTCATTATTTTATAGACCTCTATCATATCTCCCCTCAGCAGTCTTTTCTCCAAGCTGAAGAGTCCTATATGCTTCAACCTTTCCTCACAGGGAAGTTGTCCCATCCCTTTTATCATGTTGTCACCCTTCTCTGTACCTTTTCTAATTCCACTTATCTTTTTTGAGATGCGGTGACCAGAATTGAACACAATATTTGAGGTTCAGTCGCACCATGTACTTATACAAAGGCATTATAACATCCTCACTTTTGTTTTCCATTCCTTTCCTAATAATACCTAACATTCTATTTGCTTTCTTAGCCGCTGCAGCACACTGAGCAGAGACTTTCAACGTATCATCAACAACGCCAAGATCCCTTTCTTGGTGATTCTTAACGTCGAACCTTGCATGACGTAGCTATAATTCGGGTTCCTCTTTCCCACATGCATCACTTTGCACTTGCTCACATTAAAAGTCATCTGCCATTTAGACGCCCAGTCTCCCAGTCTCGTTAGGTCCTCCAGTAATTTTTCACAATCCTCTTGCAGAACACTGCAGAACAACGTTGAATAACTTTGTGTTGTCCACAAATTTAATTACCTCACTAGTTATTCCCATCTCTAAATAATTTATAAATATATTAAAACACAGCGGTCCCAGCACAGCCCCCTGAGGAACCCCACTATCTGCCCTTCTCCATTGAGAATACTGACCATTTAACCCTACTCTCTGTTTTCTATCCTTTAACCAGTTTTTAATCCACAATAGGACACTACTTCCTATCCCGTGACTCTCCAAATTCTTCTGGAGTCTTTCATGAGGTACGTTGTCAAATGCCTTTTGAAAATCCAGATACACAATGTCAGCCGGCTCGCCTTTATCCACATATTTGTTCACCCCTTCAAAGTTATGTAATAGATTGGTGAGGCAAGATTTCCGTTCACTAAATCCATGTTGGCTTTGTCTCATTAATCCAGGCTTTTGAATATGCTCTTTAATTTTATCTTTATAATAGTCTCCCTGCACCATCGTCTTATCCACACATTGAGACTCCAGAGCTCTGCCTGTCTCTTGTGCCCTGCGCATGGAACAGGTAGCACTTCGGAAAATGCTACCCTAGAGGCTCTGGATTTGAGTTTTCTACCTAACAGTCTAAATTTGGCTTTCAGATCCTCTCTCCCACATTTTCCTATGTCGTTGGTACAATTCTTCTCAGAAAGTGACCATGTTTGCTTTTGATCATCTGCCTATAAGTGACCTAGAAGCAAGTAAATCAGTGGAGGAGTGGCCTAGTGGTTAGGGTGGTGGACTTTGGTTCTGAGGAACTGAGTTCAATTCCTGGCACAGGCAGCTCCTTGTGACTCTGGGCAAGTCACTTAACCCTCCATAGCCACATTGAGCCTGCCATGAGTGGGAAAGCACAGGGTACAAAAATAAATAAAAATCCAAATGCTGCTTTTTGCCACTTTTTAGTTGTTTTTCTGTTTCAAAAATGAGCCCCAATGTTACTATGTCCAGTTATATTTTCATTCACTTTATGCAGTTTCCAAAATGCATCAGGGTTTTAATGCATGAGATGATCTACCAATAAAGCAGATTCTACCATACTGGTGTTCTCTTCTGTTCCTGGTTTGGATTAGTTTCTTCAAAACAAACAGGCCAATCCAATTCAAGTATATTTCATTATCAGTGCTGATTGGATAAAGGATGGAACCACAACCCTCAATATTTAAGCCATCAAGTTTTATAATGTGTAAGCAATACATCCAATATTGCTCATCATGGTAAAGCAGATGTTTAATGTCACTACCTCAAGGTGACCTGGGAATGTGTTCCACATAGCAGCAAGCGAAGTGGAAAAATCATGAGCTTTAATAACGCAATGCCTGATTAACCCTGTGTTTACAAAGTCATGCTTAGTGGCTGCCGTTGTGCTAATGCCAATACAGCCCATTCACTTTGAATGGGCTGTCGGCATTGCCACATGGCTTTATAAACAGGTGTGTAAATGTTTTAATTATAAACTTGGTTTTGGAAGGCTTGTCCTATTACTTCCTTTTCTTCTTTTTTTTAAATTTTATTTTTGTATTTTCACAAATCAATCAACAATACTCTTGATAAAGAAAAGATACAAAGAAAAAAGAATAAGAATATTAACACCATATTACTCAGTTATACAGGAAATAAGTAATATTTCCGATCTTTAGTTCACAAATAAGAGGGAGAACAACAATTTCAGGAAATAAGTTTCACTCAAATAAGTAAAGGAAATAGAAGAGAAACTTACACCATTCATATAATACTACGGAGTAGATGAAGATATTATTGGTTGTGCGGCTGGAGACACCACAGCCTTTAAATCTAAAAAAGAGGCTAAATGCATTGGATCATAGAATACATATTTAACTGAATTTACTTTCAGTACACATTTACAGGGAAAATTCAGCCAAAACAGACCACCCATTTGTAAACCCCTAGGGCGAAGCTTAAGAAAAAGTTGACGCCGCTTTTGGGTTGTTCTAGCTACATCTGGGAACATTCTGATCTTGTAATTCATAAAAAAGTTATTCTCTATGTCAGAAAAATTGCTTTAATACCCAATCTCTGTCCGGTTGTAACACAAATGTTACTATTAAAGTTGCTGGTTTAATACCCAGCTCATCTTCTTCAATCAATTGTGTGAGATTTAAAGCGTCAAAGGAAGCTTCAGCTCCTTCCACAATGGGTTGATTTGTATCTTTCTTTTTATATGGTGACAAATAATATATATTGGAAACTGGCGGATATGCTTGTTCAGGAATCTTCAGTATCTCCGGTAAATAATTTTTGAAGGTAATAAGAGGAACTATTGATGGTATTTTAGGAAAGTTTATCAAACGTAAAGCGTTAACTCTCTGTTTATTTTCCAAGTTTTCAATTTTATATTGCAACAATTTATTTTCCTTTATTAGACTCATATGAACTTGTTGAAGATGATCTATTTTACCCATATTAGATTCAATATTTTTTTCAACAGTTATAACTTTTGTTTCCAACATAGCTATTTTTTTCTAGAGGAGCCTTAGAGCATTCATTCACAGAGACAATTTTTTTGTGAAAAAGAGGTTTCCAGTCCCAAAAGAGCTTCCCATATGGTATCAAGGGTGATCGTTTGAGGTTTCTCAGGTAAATAGGACTTACTGAGAGATGCAAATTCCGTCTCCATTCCTTCCAAGGGCTGTCCCTCTCCTGCCGCTTGGGAGTCCAACAAAATGCTGACTCCTGCCTGCACCTCTGCCTCCTGGGTGAAAAAAGCCGATGCTCCTATATCGCAACCTGCCCCCGCAGCAGGAAGCACTCTCTGAGCATCATCGCATGGAGCCTCTGGTGCACGTCACGGGTCTAACGCCGACATAGATAGTAGACTCCGAAGATCAGGGCTAAGCGAGGTGTCAATCTCAGGCTGGAGGAGCAGGTCACCTCACACCCTCCAGCACCCTCCAGCAGCAAGAAATCTTGCCCCAAGGTACGTCCAGTGGCATTGAAGCGGTCCATCAGTCCGACCTTCAGTACTGCAGGTGTTGCAGGGCCAACATACAGCTTACCCCTCCTCTTAGGCATTAAAGTAGGAAAGAACCTTTCAAAGACAATGGAGGTAGGAGAGAGAGAGTTGCTTCGTGCGTTCTCTTCAATACGCCATCTTGTTCTCGTTTAGCCTCTGTCTCCGTCCTATATATTAAAGTGGAGTAGACATGGACTTTGGATAATATATACAACTGCCACAAAGTAAGGCATGAAGTAACTGATTGAAGCTGATTATTTTGGTGATCATAAGGGTTGAAAAAAATCCATGTTTCTTCCATCACAGACCATATTGAGAATTGCATACATTTAAAATGGCCACCTATCTGAGGTTCTTTTCATAAAGAACTATAATCTATAGCCACCACCTCTGGCGTACACAAAGTTTCTGTAGAAATATGTAAATTCTGAAGTCTGTATGGAAGACCTTATGAGAATTGTTGTGCATCAATTGTGATCAACAAGTACAGAAACTTAAAAAGTTTAATTGTAATGAAAAATATTGCAGTGAGGGATATATACATCCTTAGAGATGGTCATCCCTAGACTTGGTTGTTTCTGATTTTTTACGATAATGGAAGCCAAGGACGTCCATCTCAGAAACAACCAAATGCAAGCCATTTGGTCTTGGGAGGAGCCAGCATTTCTAGTGCATTGGTCCCCCTAACATGCCAGGACACCAACTGGGCACCCTAGGATGCACTGCAGTGGACTTCATAAATTTCTCCCCGGTACATAGCTCCCTTACCTTGTGTGCTGAGCCCCCCAACCTCCCAACCCCACTACCATAGCCCTTAAGGGTGAAGGGGCACCTAGATGTGGGTACAGTGGGTTTCTGGTGGATTTTGGAGGGCTCACTGTTTCCTCCACAAACATAACAGGTAGGGGAGATGGGCCTGAGGTCCGCCTGCCTGAAGTGCACTGCATCCACTAAAACTGCTCCAGGTACCTGCATGCTGCTGTGATGGAGCTGAGTATGACATCTGAGCTGAGTATGACATCTGAGGCTGGCATAGAGGCTAGCAATCAATATTTTTAAAGATGTTTTTTGAGGGTGGGAGGGGGTCAGTGACCACTGGGGGAGTAAGGGGAGGTCATCCCTGATTCTCTCCGGTGGTCATCTGGTCATTTCGGTCACCTTTTTGTGCCTTGGTCGTAAGAAAAACACGACCAGGTAAATTCATCCAAGTGTTCGTCAGGGACATCCTTGTTTCCTTCGATTATGGGTTGAGGACGTCCTAGTGTTAGGCACGGCCAAGTCCCGCCTTCGCTATGCCTCCAATATGCCCCATTGAACTTTTTCCGTCCCTGCAATGGAAAGCTGTTGGGGACGTCCAAAATCGGCTTTTGATTATACCAATTTGGACGACCATGTGAGAAGGACGCCCATCTTCCGATTTATGTCAAAAGATGGGCGTCCTTCTCTTTCGAAAATGAGCTCAAATGCCTCCTACTCTATGACTTTCTAATTTCCTCAGGTGGTGTTCACATTGTCAAATGCATTATGAAAATCCAGATGCACAATATCAACTGACTCACCTTTATTCATATGTTTACTCACCCTTTCAAAGAAATGTAGTAGATTGGTGAGGAAGATTTCCCTTGACTAAATCCATGTTGGCTTTGTTTCATTAATCCACACCTATGTATATGCAAAGTGTAGAAAATGGTTGTCACTTGCATGGGAAAAACAGGTCAAGAGGCTTGCAGTTGCCAAGTAGGCCTCACAGAGACTTAAAATCATAAACTGCCTCTGACCAGAAAAGATTGCACAGGATTGCAACTAGAAGATGTTGTGTCAGGCGAAAGTTGGCAAGATTGCAAAAGTAGCAAAGCTGATGCAAAAATGCGAGGTGTTTAGGGCCAAAGCGAGAACTTGCGGTTAGGGTTATCTTGTAAGACATGGATGAGCAGTTAACCAGGTGCAGAAAAATGGAATTTTGAGTTTGGGTTGGGTGAAACTGGGAAACTCAAAGTCATTGTGGCTGAAAGTTAGAGTTTCAAAATAGAGATTTACTAATTATGATTAATTGTCAGCTGAAACTGCCAATAATATAGATGGCATGATAGAAGAGTATAAAAACTGACAGCTTGACCATTGTATTGGAGATTGTCAGAATTGGCGTGCCACTTTGATTCACTGTCTGACTCTCCCTGAGAAAAACATGCTTTGAATGCTATTAATATTGAACTTGTATTATTTGCTTTGGTGAGTATGAAATAAAGAGAGCTGATTTTCTCATAACCATACCTTTCTGTTGATTGTGGTCTCCTGACTTATTCAGAGTAAGTGCACTGCTCTGGGGAATTAAGGAGTCTAGATAAACAAGGTGAAATATAAATTGAGGCAACCTTGGGTGGATTGTTCACCCCTAGTCCTCTGTAGCTGGACTACAGTGCTGGGAGGGAATAATACACCCCAAAATGTATTCAACAGTCATATTGTTCTTTATAATAGTCTATCTTTTTGCCCAACACCAAAGTGAGGTCTATAATTTACCGGGTCATCTATGGAAAACTTTTAAAAATTTGTAATTACATTGGCCACCCTCCAATTTTGAAGTACCACATTTGATTTTAAGAACCATTACACTCTCTGGGGCATCCAATAGCACTGGCACTTGGCTCCCTATTGAAACGTATTTATGTTGACTTTTTATTGCATTCATTGGTTACTGGAATTCCATCATATATTAGAGATACAGTATATTTTTATGTATTTTAAGCAAAATTGAACCTATACTCATTGCTTTGGCTACTTTGAATACTGCTGCCTGGTGATCTCTCTTGCAGCAAGCCTGAGGAGCCTGAAATTCCTGAACCAGAGGGAACTCATAAATCCTCCAAAATGGTCTGCTTCAGAAGTGGGATCAAGGTTAGTGCCATAGCCTGCTGCCCAACCTCCCCTTCTCTTCCCCATCGCCAAAGTGTCAGGTATTCCAACTAAGCAAACTCATGGAGGTAGGACACATTGCACTCTTATGAGCATCCATTCAAATTGACATCTTGGATCAGACCCAAATTGTTAATTTAAAAGTATATTTTTCATCCACAGAAAAGGCAAGCACTGTAAATATTACACCAAGCACTAAAACACCAATGCACTACCTAGTGAAAATAAACAAAAGAAACAGGACTGCAACAAGATCTCTACACAGATACCAGAATACCACACCTTGGTCACACACACAACAAGTAAGAAACAAGGGATGAACTAAACCTCAAGGTCAGATTCTGCACACAGACTGAAAAACTTAAATGCAAAATATCAGTCATGAACATTTCCAAAAGCTAACATATTCCAATTAATAAATTCAACATAAATACTTTTTTGTACCTTTGTTGTCTGAACATTTTATTTTTCTATTGGCTTTGGTCCCTCTATCTCTTGTCTGCTTTTCTCTATTTTTTTTCTTGTCTTTGCAGGAACTCCTGTCCATTTGACTTTTCCTCTCTATCCATGTCCCATGTCCATCATTTCTCTTTCCCTATCCATTCTGTTTGAATCTCCCCTCTGTGTCCCTAACCTTTTCTCCATGTTCAACATCTCCCTCAGCATTCTTATCTTGACCTATCACACATGTCCCCAATCCCCTCCCCCATGTGATCAACATTGTTTCTGTATCACTATCCTTCATTCTCATGATCAGCTTTGCTCTTGAATCATTATCCCTCACCCCATGATCAGCATTGCCTCTATGTCTCTATCCCCTCTCTGCCCAACATTAACCCTATCAGGCTTATTTTCGAAAGAGAAGGGCACCCATCTTTCAACACAAATCGGGAGATGGGCATCCTTCTCCCAGGGTCACCCAAATTGACATAATCAAAACTCGATTTTGGGGGTCCTCAACTGTTTTCCATTGCAGGGACGACCAAGGTTCCCACATGTCGGAAGCCTAGCGAAGGCGGGACTGGGACGTGCTTAACACATGGGCGTCCTCGGCCAATAATGGAAAAAAGAAGAGCATCCCTGACAAGCACTTGGCCAACTTTACTTGGTCAATTTTTTCTTGTGACCAAGCCTCAAAAAGGTGCCCAAGCTGACCAGATGACCACTGGAGAGAATCAGGGATGACCTCCCCTTACTCCCCCAGTGGTCACTAGCCCCCCTCCCACCCTAAAAAAAACTTTAAAAATATTTTTTGCCAGCCTCAAATGTCATACCCAGCTCCCTGACAGCAGTATGCAGGTCCCTGGAGTAGTTTTAGTGGGTGCAGTGCACTTCAGGCAGGCGGACCCTGGCCCATCCCCCTCCTACCTATTACACTTGTGGTGGTAAATGTGAGCCCTTCAAAACCCACCACAAACCCACGGTACCCACATCTAGGTGCTCCCCTTCACCCCTTAGGGCTATGGTAGTGTTGTACAGTTGTGGGGAGTGGGTTTTGGGGGGTTGGGGGGCTCAGCTCTCAAAATAAGGGAGCTATGCACCTGAGAACAATTTGTGAAGTCCACTGCAGTGCCCCCTAGGGCGCTCGGTTGGTGTCCTAGCATGTGAGGAGGACCAGTGCACTACGAATGCTGGCTCCTTCCATGACCAAATGGCTTGGATTTGGTCGTTTCTGAGATGGGCGTCCTCAGTTTCCATTATCGCTGAAAACTGGGGACGACAATCTCTAAGGACAACTATCTCTAAGGTCAACCTAAATGTTAAGATTTGGGCATCCCCGACCATATTATTGAAACAAAAGATGGACATCCATCTTGTTTCGATAATACGGGTTTCCCCGCCCCTTCCTGAGGACGTCCTGCGAGGATGCCCTCAGGAAAACTTGGGAACCCGTTCGATTATGCCCCTCTTTGTGTCCCTATCCATATGCTCCCTCAATGCCCAGCATCTCTTCTTTGTCTCGCTGATGGTCCCCTGTCTCTTCCCTTGCTCCTGCACCCTCCAGCCCTTCATGTTCCAGTGTCTCTCCCCCTTTTCCCAAGTCCAGTCTGTCTCCCTCTTTCTCTCCCACCTGTTAGTCCACCTCTAACCATTCCCTCCCCTCTGGGTCCAGCACCTCTTCCTCTCTTTCCATCATCCTCCCAAAAGGTCCATCACAGCAGTACCTACTCCCCATTCCCTCTATCCTGCAGATCCTGCATCTCCCCCCTTCCCTCCACCCAGGTCTAGCACCTCTTCCTCTTTGCCCATTACCCCACCAAAAATGTCCAGCAGAGCAGTACCTGCACCTCTCTCCCTCCATCCTGTAGATCCAGCATCTCTCCATGATCCTGCATCTCGCCCCTCCCCCTGGATCTGGCAGTTTTTCCTCTGTTCATCATCTCCCCCAAAGGTCCAGCAAAGCAGTAACTGCACCTGTCTCCCTCTCCATCCTGTAGATTGTGCATAGTAACATAGTAGATGATGGCAGAGAAAGACCTGTACGGTCCATCCAATCTGCCCAACAAGATAAAATCATATGTGCTACTTTATGTGTATACCTGACCTTGATTTGTATCTGCCATTTTCAGGGCACAGACCATAGAAGCACTAGCCCCGCCTCCCAACCACTAGCCCTGCCTCCCACCACCGGCGCTGCCACCCAATCTCCGCTAAGCTTCTGAGAATCCATTCCTTCTGAACAGGATTCCTTTATGTTTATCCCACTCATTTTTGAATTTGTTACCGTTTTCATCTCCACCATCTCCCACGGGAGGGCATTCCAAGTATCCACCACTCTCTCCGTGAAAAAATACTTCCTGACATTTTTCTTGAGTCTGCCCCTCCTTCAATCTCATTTCATGTCCTCTAGTTCTACCGCTTTCCCATCTACAGAAGAGGTTCGTTTGCGGATTAATACCTTTCAAATACTTGACTGTCTGTATCATATCATCCCTGTTTCTCCTTTCCTCCAGGGTATACATGTTCAGATCAGCAAGTCTCTCCTCATACATCTTGTAACGCAAATACCATACCATTTTTGTAGCTTTTCTTTGCACCACTTCAATTCTTTTTACATCCTTAGCAAGATACGGCCTCCAAAACTGAACACAATACTCCAGGTGGGGCCTCACCAACAACTTATACAGGGGCATCAACACCTCCGTTCTTCTGCTGGTCACACCTCTCTATATACAGCCTAGCTACCTTCTGGCTATGGCCACCGTCTTGTCACACTGTTTTGTCGCCTTCAAATTCTCAGATACTAGCACCCCAAGATCCCTCTCCCTGTCTGTACATATCAGACACTTACCGCCTAACACATACGTCTCCCGTGGATTTCTACTCCCTAAGTGCATCACTTTGCATTTCTTCGCATTGAATTTTAATTGCCAAACCTTAGACCATTCTTCTAGCTTCTGCAGATCCTTTAGTTAAAAGACCCCCAAAGTGCGGTAACCTTGCAAAACTGCATGAAAATTCTGCTCCGAAAGAAAACCTCATAACCAAGTCACCAAATGCAGTTTAAAAAAACACTGTATGAATCACCGACCCAATATGTGCCTTCATTGACAAGTTCGTGTCTAAAGTCACTCCTAAACTTCAAACAGAATCCAACACTGGCACAAGAACAGAAACCAAGTGAAGTCTTGGAAAAGGATGAACCTCATCCACCTGCGACAACCACAATATTTGGGTCTTTGCCACATTCAGACTTTATCCGTTTATCCTTAACCAGAACTGAATCTTACAAAAATTATACTGCACCAACTGAACACTCTCGACAGCTGTATCTGGAACAGGAAAATAACATTGTATGTCATCAGCATACAAGCGATAACAAACACCGAATCCTAAGAAAACTTTGCAAACTGGCAACTAAAACAAATTAAAAAATAACGAAGACAAACAAGAACCCTGCGGTTCTCCTGAAGTCACAGTCATCTATGCTGACTTTGAAGAGCCTTGTACTACCTGAAATGTCCAGGCTTCCAAAAAAGACCGAAACCAGGCCAACACCTACCCGGTAATCCCAAATGGTTTCAAACGATGCTGCAACAACTCATGATTCACAGAGTCAAACTCAGCCACAACATCCAGGGAAATCAGCAAGAACCGATCCCCACGATCAAATCCAGCTTGAATGTCATCCAGCATAATAAACAATAATGTTTCAGTACTATGCTGCGTACGAAATCCAAATTGGAAAGGATCCAACAAGGAATGACGCTGTACAAAATCAACTAACTGTGACAACACTAATTTCTCCAAAACTTTAAAAAAAAACCTATATTTGAAACAAATAAATTTCAAAGTCCACACGATGATTCACAATATTATCTACGAAGACTCCCCAACCTACATGTACAATCTGATTGACCTTCCTACCAGGAATTGCTCTAGTTCTTCTCGAACTTATATAAACTTACACCTTCCCAACTGTAAAGGAATCAAATACAAAACATATTATGCATCCAATTTCTCCGTTATAGGCAGCAAGCTCTGGAACATCCTACCAAGATCGATTCGTATAGTCAATAACCATCTACCCTTCCGGAAGCTACTTAAAACTCACCTTTTCAAGCAAGCCTACACATATGACTTGACTTAATTAGAAATCCATCTGCGATACCTGGATCTGACTACTTGGCAGAACTTAAATATGCTTTTTCCTTTTGAATTCATCCCTCTCCGAACCATAATTATACATTCTTTCTTATTCACAATACTTTACCCAACTTACACCCTCTTCCGTTCCATACCTCTTCCACCTTCCTCCCTTATCCTTTTTTAGTCCACCTCTTTATATACTATATTTAAATGTTTTATCCATTTTGTGCTATCTTGTAAATTTTGTTTTATTGTAAGCCGCGTTGAGCCTGCTAACAAGAGGGAAAGCGTGGGTTATAAATGTTACAATACAATATAGAAACCTGCAGTTTAAGTCTGTCAAATGAAAAACATCACCCTCAACTCAGACTGCAGGACCTACATAGCTATCAGAATACTACACACCTGAATGCCTAAAAAAGTATCTTTGGGGCAATAGTTTCCAGATGTGGATGTAGAATTGAATATGAACATTCAGTAGAGTCTACAGTTTGGACCCCCCCTCAAAAATATTGCTATTGTTGCTTACAGACAGCCTTCTATGAATGCCTGAAATGATGCAGAATTATGTATACTTGAGTCCAAAATTTGAATTCCTTAAAATATCTTTGGCCCAGCTAGGATTTGTGCTGTATTAGCAATTAAATCCCCAAATGTGTTTCTTTTCAAAGTACTTATCCAATTTTACCTTGAAGAATTGAATTCAATTTCTTTTATTGCACCTGGCTTTAACATCACAAATATAAAATGACAGTAAAAAACAGATGTAAAATTCATACACATATAAAATCAGAGGTCCTTGAAGATGTTTTATGCTTCAGCTACTTCTTATAGCAAACCGTTCCACAAATAATCTACATCCTATGAAAAAAAATGTATTTTTCATTGTAGAGAAGAGGTAGAAAAGGCAATGTACTGTAACTGACTGTTGTGTGCTAATAACACAAGGTGCTTGAAGTCAGGGGAGCACTTTTCTTAAAGCCGCACATGCAAAAGTAGAAAAGGAAGATTCTAGGTCCAAGATTAATATGGTCTAAACCAGTGCGTTTTTTCTAGCAAAAAAGGTGCCTGTACTGAAATGCTAGGCTACTCTTCAGGGGTGGGGTAATCACTGAAGGATCCACCCCACAATAGCAAGGCTCCCTGCAACCAGCCACAGAATCTATGACAAGGCAGAATTGGTGTGTAGAGCCTGAGCTCTTTCATTAAAACTTGGGGTCCATGGATCAATTGTAGCTGACAATGGAAAAGGTGCTGGTACTCAGTACCCCCTCGAAAAAAGCCCTGGTCTAAACTCACACTGAAATATACTGAAAAACGATACAGAGAACATCAAAACATAGCAAATGTTTTGCATCAAAGAGGTTTTTTTTAAACAAAGATTTAAGGGGTCTTTTACAAAGGCGTGCTGAAAAATGGCTTACGGTAGTGTAGGTGCGGGTATTGGGTGCACGCCGATCTATTTTTTTTAGAGCGCCTGTAAAAAAGGCCTCTTTTATTTTGCCAAAAATGGACGTGCGGCAAAATCAAAATTGCTGTGCATCCATTTCGGGTCTGAGACCTTACCACCTGCCATTGACCTAGCGGTAAAGAATCTGGGCGGTAATGATCTATGCACATCAAACAGACGCGCACCAGAAAATAAAAAAATATTTTTCAGACCCGTGTAGCGGACGCGCGTCAAAATTGAAATTACCGCAAGGGCCACACGGTAACCGGGCAGTAACTCCATTTTGGCATGCATTTGGTGCTTGTAGGCACCTATGTGGCTTAGTAAAAGGGCCCCTAAGGTTTAAAAATAAAGGGTCCCTTTTACTAAACTGTGGTAAGCACTAGAGCATGCTAACTGCAGCTTTAAATGGTTTACTGTAGGACACTCTTAGACATCCTACGATAAGTTCCAAATCTGCGGGTTATCCTTGTCCTAAAAATTATTTTTTAAACTTTTGTCTGGGGATGGAGAGCAGGGGTTCCTCTGCTGATTAGTTAGCTCATCTGCATTGCCTCACGCTAACTGATTAGTGCAGGATTACCGGCGTGAGTCCTTACCGCCTACAAAATAGGTGTCGGAAAGTGCTTCTACAGTCTTTCTTTTTAATGGCTGCATGCTAATGGCAGCATTAGTGCTTGGCCATTTTAGAAAAAAAAAAATAGGAAACTAGCCATTTTTACCAAGCACACAGACAAAGCTCATGTGAGGATGTACTAAGGCCACTTTTTACCGTAGCTTAGTAAAAGGACCCCATAATTAGGAACAAGTGTCACACTCAAAGTCATCTCAAAGTCAAAACTCTCAAATCCAAGTACTCCATTCCAAACAACGCTCATTCCATACATAAACACCACATTCACTCACACTATCACTCACTTACACCACAAGTAGCATCATACTAATGTCTCTCTGCATTTACTATTACCATTCTTCTTTAACATAGTAGATGACGGCAGAAAAAGACCTGCACGGTCCATCCAGTCTGCCCAACAAGACAACTCATGTGTGCTACTTTTGTGTATATAAGTCTGCCCAGAACTAGCCCCGCCTCCCAACCACCGGCTCTGGCACAGACCGTATAAGTCTGCCCAGCACTATCCCCGCCTCCCACCACTGGCTCTGGCACAGACCGTATAAGTCTGCCCAGCGCTATCCCTGCCTCCCAACCTCCAGTCCCGCCTCCCACCCACTGGCTCTGGCACAGACCGTATAAGTCTGCCCCGCACTATCCCCGCCTCCCAACCTCCAGCCCCGCCTCCCACTACCGGCTCTGCTATCCAATCTCGGTTAAGCTCCTGAGGATCCTTTCCTTTATGTTTTATAGGACAAAATTGCTCAAATGTTGTCATTCAAACTTAATTGGAACAGGGTACAAATAAAATTAATAGCCTGATGAGGATTATCTTTGTTGCTGGCATTGAATGTTTTGTATGCCTCGTTTTGAAACAATAAAAATATTCCATTCACCCCCCTCAAAAAAAGAAAGGAATGTTAAAAAATACATTGAAGCATAAGAATATTTAGGAAGGACACAACTGAAAAAATGATATGAAAGAAGAGGTAGCCACTCTGCTGTTTACTTTCTGTGCAGTATTGGTCATGTCCTTGTAGCCTCAAGAAACTCAGTTTGATTACCGTAAGTGGGTAATAATTGCATGGTCTCTTCTCTTTCTTTTTGGATGTTAAGTAGAGGAGTGTGGTAGCCGTGTTAGTCCACTCTTAAGGTTATCAATAGAAATCAAACAAAATAAAACATGGAAAAGAAAATAAGATGATACCTTTTTTATTGGACATAACTTAATACATTTCTTGATTAGCTTTCGAAGGTTGCCCTTCTTCGTCAGATCGGAAATAAGCAAATGTGCTAGCTGACAGTGTATATAAGTGAAAAACATTCAAGCATTCAAGCATTCACTTATATACACTGTCAGCTAGCACATTTGCTTATTTCCGATCTGACGAAGAAGGGCAACCTTCGAAAGCTAATCAAGAAATGTATTAAGTTATGTCCAATAAAAAAGGTATCATCTTATTTTCTTTTCCATGTTTTATTTTGTTTGATTTCTATTGATAACCTTTTTGGATGTTGCAATGTAGATTACAAAGCCATCTACTAAATGGGTGATTGTATCAATGTAACATGCCCTCCATACTACTTGGCCAATTATGTTCTCTTCCTTTAAATATCTACTGCCCAGATGACTCTACTGAAGGAGAAAGTGTATTAAAGGGTGGATTCCCTTCCCTTTCTCTCAGGAACTACTACAAAATCTCATAAGTATTGCCATACTTGGACAGACCGAAGGTCCATCAAGCCCAGCATCCTGTTTCTAACAGTGGCCAATCCAGGTTACTGGATTGGCCACTGTTAGAAACAGGCAAGATCCCCCAAAAAGTGCAACACATTTTATGCTGCTTATCCTAAAAATATAACAAAATGTTTAAACACACATGAATACAAGTGTATTGCTTCTTCAGCTTATTGAGAGTGGAGTAGTCTCATATGTAACACACGATAAAGATTATTTGATTTTTCACCCAATGACTGGGTGTATTATCTGTGTGTATTGTCTAATCATTGACTGAACCTCCACCACCCTTTGCTAATCTTATATATAAAGATATATTTCTGTTTGTCAATATGCTAACATCTAATTTTATGTAGCACTTAGCTTGAACAAGTTGGTGCTCTTAAAACCCCGACAGGTCCCCGTTTCGTGGTTACTTTCTCAAGGGGGAGTCACCAGTTCAAGTAACAGTCTCAAGTGCAACTGCAGCATTACTCTGGAGACAGAGTAATGCTGCAGTTGCACTTGAGACTGTTACTTGAACTGGTGACTCCCCCTTGAGAAAGTAACCACGAAACGGGGACCTGTTGGGGTTTTAAGAGCACCAACTTGTTCAAGCTAAGTGCTACATAAAATTAGATGTTAGCATATTGACAAACAGAAATATATCTTTATATATAAGATTAGCAAAGGGTGGTGGAGGTTCAGTCAATGATTAGACAATACACACAGATAATACACCCAGTCATTGGGTGAAAAATCAAATAATCTTTATCGTGTGTTACATATGAGACTACTCCACTCTCAATAAGCTGAAGAAGCAATACACTTGTATTCATGTGTGTTCAAACATTTTGTTATATTTTGATGCTCGACAGAGCACAGGCACAATTGTTTATCCTAAAAATAAGCAGTGAATTTTCCCCAAGTCCATTTTGATAATGGTCTATGGACTTTTGCTTTACGAAGCCATCCAAACATTTTTTAAACCCCACTAAGCTAACTTCTTTTACTACATTCTCTGACAACAAATTCCACAGTTTAATTCTCTCAAATCTCTCACAGCTCTCCTTCATCACTAAGCACTGTCCTCTTTGATAGCCACCTACAAATACTTCCTAGAACAAAGGAAACACCCACTGATACCTCCATCCTCAGAAAACTCATCCCTCTTCTTCATAACCTCAGTTGCCATGCAGAAAACAAATTGATACATTTACTGATAGCCTGCTCTGTCTCACAAATATGACATCATCAAGAACTGACAGGAAAAAGAAAAACATAGGTAAAAAAATGCCAGTTTAATTAATGCATGTCTATAGTCTATCAAAACCCAATTTATATATGGATTACGTCTATGACCCTGAAGCAAGATACCTGTAAAGCTCATTATCATCCTTTTATATGAAGAATGCTATGCTAATGAAAACTGTGGTTACTATTATTATACAACTGGCATTTTCAGGACTACAAATTGCCAATGCTTACAGTAAATTATTTCTGAGTTCTTAAAATATTCAACAGAATAATACAACAATCGAACAGTTCGCTGATTACAAGATGGTTGGTTGGTGAACTTCTGCCTCGTTGCATTTTAAAGTACAGCTGGGATGTTTAACTGGAACAAGAAAAGGAAAAAAATAACAAGGAAAGAAGAGAATATGGAAACAATCAAAGCTGAAAATCAACAACTGAAAGAAAGAAATCAGAATTTTAGAAGGAGGCTAGGCAAATCGTTCGAAGGTAGTCGCATTTTCAAATATCTGATGATACAGTGATATGCCTTTACAGTCTAACAATTAGGGATGGGATGTCAGCTGCAATGAGATGAGAAATGTGAATGAAAACGTGCAGCAAAAACACATTTGGGGATAGATTCAGTAAATGGCACCTAAAACGTTAGTGCCAACCCCCCCCCCCCCCCCCCCCCCCCCCGTTTAAGTGTTATTCTATAAGCTGCACCTAAAGTTTGGCAAGGTTTTTAGAATAAAAGGTATTTAATTACATCTGCTCCTAACTCAAGTTTTACTGGTCTAACATTATATGATATATTTTACTTTCTGTTAATATATTTTGAACATGTTCATGCTTTTCTAATTGTTATATAAGCTACATTGATCCTGAGTTCTAGTAGGGCTAATGCGGGATATAAATGTCATAAATAAGTAAATAAATAAATAAAGCTTAAGCATTATACTTACATGCAAAATTAGGCATGACCATTTGTACCAACAAAAATGTGATATAAATGCCAGAGCCTAAATTTACATGTGGAGCGCCGTTATTCTGTAATTACGCATGTATCTCAAAGCCATATCCCCGTTCAACCTTGAAATGCCCATGACTGTCCGCTTTCCGCGTCCCCTTTTTCAGGCCACATGTAAAATTTAGACGTGGATCTCAAGCCTAACGTTATGTATGTAACATCCAATTAAATATAATTAGTGTCAATAATTGCAAGTTAAAAAGCCAAATCTACGCGGGATGCAAAGAACGACTCACATGGAGGGGAGGACAGGGGAGAGAGAGAAAAAAAAGCGTACATGGCAGCCTTCCTAGGTCCCGTTTCATTGTTGAGGAAATGGGCATGGTTCCACTAGTTTCAATATAATATAGGGATCCTTTTACTAAGGTGCACTAATGGATTTAGTGTGCACTAATGATTAGCATCCACTAAATGATAAGTTGCCCATTATATTCTTATTATCATTTAGTGCATGCTAATTGTTAGCATGGGCTAAATCTGTTAGCTCACCTTAGTAAAAGGACCCTATACACTTAATGCCATTTTCTATTAGATTGTAAGCTCTTTGAGCAGGGACTGTCTTTCTTCTATGTTTGTGCAGCGCTGCGTACGCCTTGTAGCGCTATATAAATGCTAAATAGTAGTAGAAATGAAAATGAAGATTATCCAAAATAAAACAAAATGTTCAGTGCTGCAATAATTGTTGAGGTTTCACTTGGAGTATTGTGTTCAGTTTTGGAGGCCATAATATTGCTAAGGATCTAAAAACATTTGAAGCAGCCCAGAGGAAAGCAACAAACATGGTACGGAGCGGTGCTGCCGTATTTTAAAAATGGCTGCCAAGGTTTCAAGGTAGAACTGTAGTGTGTGGGAAAGGGGGATTGTAGTATGTGGGAGGGAGATGATGGCATTACTGCACCGGGTGTGGGGGGGGGGGGGAGGTTTTTGCACAGTATAAGTCATCACAAGGACAAAATATAAGAAAAACAATGGACTGCGTTAGGGGATTATAGCCCATTTAGTTGTGTTTAAACAAATGAGAGATCTGCATGAAAGAAAATATTTATTTTTATTATTTTGACTTCTGAAACATGCTCAAAACAGAATAATCCATTTGTTCAAAAGAGACGAGGTGAAGATGTGATTCCATGGGCCCCAATTAAAGGAGAGATTAATTTTATTTCCAGTCTTTATAACACCAGGCTTTCCAAGGCAGATTACAGCAACAGTTAAGATAAACCCATCAGTAAACAGTGTAGAAAAAGGAGCACAAAATGCAGCCTTTATTAGTGTGTTTCCACCAGCTACACTAATTTTTTAAGCAGTTTTGGTGATATTCAATTTTATTTAATGATATTTATATCTACATATGGGAAGTGTTCAAAAAATTAAAAAGCTGTTGAGTAAAGAGCAAAAACCTTTGTTCTTTACCTTTTAAGTTGCTGGGCTGAAAAAGGAGGTAGGGTGAGAGAAGGAGGAGGGAGAAGAGAGAAAGAAGATGCTGGACCCAGGAGGGGGTGCCAATTGATAGTTTGCAGGGGGCCACCAGAGACCCTAGCACCAGCCTTGACTGGAAGAATGTTCCCTGTAGAGAATCCAGAATCTACCTACTTATAGATGACCTCATAAAAGGGATATCCCAACCAAAATATATCTACTAATTGGGTTTCTGCAAGGTACTTATGATCAGGATGCTAGGAGTTATTAGAAAAGTGATGCAAAATAAGACCAATAATTTTATAATGCCTTTGTATCGCTCCATGGTGTGACCTCATCTTGAGTATTGCATTCATTTCTGGTTATTGTATCTCAAAAAAGATGTGGAGGGGCATAATCGAATGGCGCCAGCCAAATAGATGGCCGGCCATCTTCGGGGTCAGCTCTGCAAAGGGGCGAAGCCAACCGTATTTTCAAAATACGGTTGGGGCCGGCTAAATCGATCGCCGGGTTTAGAGAAGATGGCCAGCTTCGGTTTTCAGCCATAATGGAAACCGGGCCCGGCCATCTCAAACCCGGCAAAATGCAAGCCTTTTGGTCGTGGGAAAAGCCAGCATTCGTAGTGCACTGGTTCCCCTGACATGCTAGGACACCAACCGGACACCCTAGGGGGCACTTCTAAAAATTTTTTAAAAATAGCTGCCAGGTGCATAGCTCCCTTACCTGAGCCCCTGAAATCTCCCCCCCCCCCAAAACCCACTCCCCACAACTCTACACCATTACCATAGCCCTAAGGGGTGAAGGGGGGCTCCTACATGTGGGTACAGTGGGTTTTGGGGGGGTTTGGAGGGCTCAACATTAACCACCACAAGTGTAACAGGCAGGGGGGGGGGGGTTGGGCCTGGGTCCACCTGCCTGAAGTGCAGTGCACCCACTAAAAACTGCTCCAGGGACCTGCATACTGCTGTCATGGAGCTGGGTGTGACATTTGAGGCTGGCAAAAAATGTTTTTTTAAATGTTTTTTCTTGGGTGGGAGGGGGTTGGTGACCACTGGGGGAGTAAGGGGAAGTGATCCCCGATTCCCTCCGGTGGTCACCTGGTCAATTGGGGTACGTTTTTGTGACATGCTCCTACCCTGCTAGTTCGCCCTGTTAGATGCTTCTCCCCCTGCATACTCCTTGTATATTCCTCAAAGTTTTCCTATTCTGTATTTTATTTAATGTTTGTAAGCCACATTGTGCCTGCATGATGCCTGGAACAAACTCCCTGAGCCCATACGCCGTGCCCCCTTCCTACCCATCTTCAAATCAATGCTCAAAGCCCACCTCTTCAATGTCGCCTTCGGCACCTAATCACTACACCTCTTCTCAGGAAAACTTATCTACCCCAACTTGACATTTCGTCCTTTAGATTGTAAGCTCTTCCGAGCAGGGACCGTCCTTAATTGTTAATTTGTACAGCGCTGCATAACCCTAGTAGCGCTCTAGAAATGTTAAGTAGTAGTAGTAGTAGTAGTAAAATGTGGGATATAAGTGAACAATAAATAAATAAATAAAAATAAATGGACCAAGTCCAGCTGGCAAAATGCTAGTCGAGCCGGCCATCTTTTTTTCCATTATGGGGTGAAGCCAGCCATCTCGTAACCACGCCCCCGTCCCGTCCCCACTCCACCCCCGTCCCACCTTCCGTACCCTCCCTTGAAGGTTGGCCGGCTCCACGACAAAAAGCAGTTGGCGCCGGCCAAAATCGGCTTTCGATAATACCGATTTGGCCGATTTGTATCGGAAGATGGCCGGTGATCTCTTTCGAAAATAAGCTGGAAAGTGTGGAGAAAATCAGGATCAGGTGGCAGCACATCAACATCACTTCTAGAGGTGTGTGCTGAACTATTACTACAACCAGTTTCTTTTTTTTTTTGGTCAACAATTAAACTTGCTTAAATCTAGGAGCAGGTGGTCCCTATCACTTGGTGGCACAGGGATTTATGCTGATCTCACTCAGTGGTAGCTATGCCTCTGGGTTACCTCTTCCCTGAAACCAATCTGATTGCTTTTTGGCTTCTTCTGTTATTTGTGGACCTCCTATGGCTGTTGTTTATTCTTCCTTCCTTTGGTTGCAGTTCTTGGTGAGCCAAGCCTGGCTGGTTTGGGGCATCGGCCATCTATAAGAGGCAGGCTAACAGGTTGCAACAGAAGCAACAACCATGCTATACTGGGCGCCAAACATGGATTCAGACAACCTCTCCACACTTTTCTCTTCTTGGACTCCTTGGGGAAGAAGACATTAGGCATAGACTGCATGCCCTTTTATACATCCCTTCAAAAACTGGTGCTGGGTTCACTTCTATGGTCCATGCACTGATGGAGGCTGAGTAGATTTGGATAGGCTGGAGTGGAGCTTTTTGGGTGCTTTGACAACTTCAGAAATTTTAGAATAAGGCCAGTGCCAGACAGACTTCTACAGTGTATGCCCTAAAAATGGCAAGGATAAATCAAGATCAGGTATACATATGATATATTACTTCATACCATATGTAATGAGTTTATATTGTTGGGCAGACTGGATGGACCTTACAGGTCTTTATCTGCCGCCATCTACTATGTTACAGCCTTAGCTGCTTTACTGAGAAGGAGGCCCTTCGGTATGAGCTCTACTCAACAGCAAGGATTTAAGAATGCTCCTCCATTGCACTAAAAAGATTTTGTAGTGCCAGTATTTAATTTAAGTCAGTCACTGTGCTGATTGAACACCATCAAAACATGACAGAGTAGCGGAGGACCAAAGATCAACTTGCAGTCAAATTGGATTAAAAAGCAGTCTTTATTAAGTACCACACCTATTTGAGTCAGCACATAGTTGTGGTGCTTATAAAGACTGATTTTTAATCCCACTTGACTGCATGGTCATCTTTGATCCACCCCTACTCTGTTGTGTTTTGCCGGTGTTGTTTGTAGGATGTGTATTCCTTTTGGTGTTTTTGGCTGATAGAATACTGACCCCATAATGTTCAATAATTTCCTATCCCCTTTTTAAACTCAGCTAAATTACTAGCCTTGGCTGCAAGGTCAATGGTTTAATTATGCAATTAATGCAGTTGTCTTGGACTTGCTGCATCTAAGTAGGTAGAACCAATGTTTTAGCCATTATTCCGTGGCTTTCTGCAGTGTATTCTGTGAGGTCTGCATACCCTGAAGAAAGACACAGCATGATGGCTGTAACATCAGTTCTACCTACTCAGACACAGCAAGACTTGGACAACTGCTACAATCATGATGCCAACAGCGTGAACTGCAAAAATAAATAATTTGTAGAACTTATCTTGAATCTGCCATTATTTAGTTTCAGGAAGTTTTCCTTAGACCAACAGAGAGTTTTAATCTTTCAGTTTTGCCAACAGAGGAAAAGCGTAGCAAATACACAAATAATGAAGGTGATTTGTGAAAAATTGCAGGAAGACCTTAGGAAGCTGGGAGACTGAGCATCCAAATGACAGATAAAATTTAATATAGACAAATGCAAAGTGGTGCACATTGAGAAGAATAATCCGAATCATAGTTATCTGATGCTAGGGTCCATTTTAGGAGTCAGCACTAAAAAAAAGACCTAGGTGTCATTGTAGATAATACATTGAAATCTTCTGCCCAGTGTGTGGAGGCAGCCAAAAAAGCAAACAGGATGCAAGGAATTATTAGGAGAGGGATGCAAAATAAAGCTAAAAATATTACAATGCCTCTGTATTGCTCCATGATGCGACTTCACCTTGAGTATTGCATTCATACTGGTTGCTGTATCTCAAAAAAGACAGCAGAATTAGAAAAGGTTCAAAGAAGAGTGAACAAAATGATAGAGGGGATGGAACTGCTCCCATATGAGGAAAGGCTAAAAAGGTAAGGGGTCTTCAGCTTGAAAATAGATGGCTGAGGGGAGATATGATTGAGGTCTACAAAATCCTGAGTGGTGTGGAATGGGTGGAGGTGAATTGATTTTTCACTCATTCAAAAAGTACAAAGACACTCAATGAAATTGCATAGAAATACAAATAGGAGGAAATATTTTTTCACACAAAGAACCTAATAGTTAAGATCTGGAACTCATTGCTGGAGGATGTGGTATTGGCAGTTAGTGTATCCGGGTTTACAAAAGGTTTGGACAAATTCCTGGAAGAAAAACTCATGGACTTGGGGGAAGCCACTGCTTGCCCTGGGATTGGTAGCATAGAATATTGTTACTATTTAGGTTTCTGCCGGGTACTTGTGACCTGGATTGGCCACTGTTGGAAACAGGATACTGGACTAGATGGACCATTGTTCTCACCCAGTATGGCTATTTTTATATTCTTATGTTCTTTTGTAAAAAATGTCTAGTTCAAGTCTAGGCTTAAAGCCCACCTCTTTGCTACTGCTTTCGACTCCTAACCATGACTCTCTTACTCAACACCCTCACTTATCACCCCTACCACTGCAATTTCCCCACCCCTAGCTGTCTGTTCGTCTGTCCAATTTAGATTGTAAGCTCTGTTGAGCAGGGACTGTCTTTTCATGTTCATTTGTACAGCGCTGCGTAAGTCTAGTAGCGCTATAGAAATGTTTAATAGTAGTAGTATGAGCCAAGTATAGGACAGTCAAGCCATTGTGACATCACTGATGAGGTTGGCTCTTAGGCATTGGTGGACTGAGGTATTATGACATCACAATGTCAGCTCTGGTTAAATCACCGCAGCTCCTCAGTACCTTTCCGCTCTCATCTCTCCCTACACTGCTCCCCGTGAACTCCGTTCGCTGGGTAAATGTCTCCTGTCATCCCCCTTCTCCCCCACTGCTAACTCCCAGCTCCGTTCCTTCTATCTCGCTGCTCCCTATGCCTGGAATAGACTCCCTGAGCCAGTACGTCAGGCTCAGTCTCTGGCTGACTTCAAGTCTAGGCTTAAAGCCCACCTCTTTGCTACTGCTTTCGACTCCTAACCATGACTCTCTTACTCAACACCCTCACTTATCACCCCTACCACTGCAATTTCCCCACCCCTAGCTGTCTGTTCGTCTGTCCAATTTAGATTGTAAGCTCTGTTGAGCAGGGACTGTCTTTTCGTGTTAATTTGTACAGCGCTGCGTAAGTCTAGTAGCGCTATAGAAATGTTTAATAGTAGTAGTAGTAGTAGTAGTAGTAGTAGTTTAAAACGAAAGAGCACATGTAATTTCCATTCTAAAAAGCCTGATTTTATGTGCAACCACTGGTGGCAGACATATGTGTCTGCTCTAATGCTAGGGAAATTCATATGTATACATCTGCCAGGTTATGCAGATATACTTTGCAATCTGCAATAGATACTCGAAAATCCCAAGATCTACCCAGCTCCATCCCTGGGAAATCTGCCTCCTAAACGTACAGAATTATGTGTAGTTGATGCCCTGTAAAAATATTTACAAATCTATGTGGCAATGAATTTTACTTAGAGAAAATGTACTATATAAAACTGAGTTTTACACATAAGAGAGCCTTTCACATATTGTTCTCTAGCTGTGAAACATTTTTCTTATTCACGGTATTCTTCTGGAAGTCTCCCTTGTTTCCAAGGCTGAGCAAATTTTCTTTGCATGCCCTTCTGAATTGACTTTCATCCCTGCAAAGCTCTTGAGAGCTACTTGACCCAATGTGTACATTGAAGAGAAGTTAGTTTATGATGACTTGTATTTTCAAGGAAAGAAAGTCCTAACTCTTCTTGTACAGTGTCTTTCATAATAGGAGTTTGTAATAATGGAATACAAAAGTATGTTGTCATTTTTTTTTAAATGAGTATTTTGTGTGGAGAGATTTCTTTCTTTCTTCTGATTCTTCTTTATCTTTCTTACTTCTCAAACTGCCTGGACTGGAGGCTATTAATGAAGGGTCTCATTTACTGTAAAACCCCTCTAAACAATCATGTGTTGTCAAGAAAATACGTGATGACTTGAAGTTTTTTTTTTTAAACCAGAATATGATTAATACAATTCCACTGTTTATGATAAACAGTGCATTTCTTCTAGCGAAAAAGATGCCAGTACTCAAATGCCGGGCCACCCTTCAGGGGTGGGGTGATCACGAGGGACCCACCCCACAATAGCCAGACCCCCTGCAACTAGTCACAGAATCTATGACAAGGCAGAATTTCTGTGTAGAGCTTAAGCTCTTTCATTAAAACTTGGGGATCATGGGTCAATTTTAGCAGACAATAGAAAAGGTGTCGGTATTCCTAAGTACCCCTTCAAAAAAAAATTAGCAAAAAGGCTATCCTAATTATATCCAGTTACTTATCAGAGCCCTAGATTAAATATCACCAATACCCAGATAAGCAGAGCGGCCAAGTTTTACCCAACAAGATATTGACTGACACTGAATATCCAAGTAAAAATCCCTGCACGGCTGGTGTTTAGAAAAATACTGACTGCTGTGGGATAAATACCGGTAAAGACTGTGGGGCCCTTTTACTAAGTCGTGTAGGTGCCTACGCGCGCCCAACACGTGCCAATTCAGAACTACCGCCCGGCTACCGTGTGGCCCGGGCGGTAATTTCATTTTGTACGTACATCCAGTAGGCACGCCAGAAATTTTCCGGCGTGCTGTGTTAACCGGGTGGTAATCGTCCATTTTCAGCCCAAAAAAAGGACTTTTTTTGCAGGTGCGCTGAAAAATTGACCTACCTGCGTCCAATAAATGTGCCTACACCAGCGCAGGCCATTTTTCAGCGCACTTTAGTAAAAGGACCCCTGTGAATGAATCTACAGAAGTTTATCTCTCTTTTTTTTTTTTTTTTTTTTGCTTTCTTTCTTTCTTTCTTTCATTTTTGGTATTTGAATCTCAGCAATGAAACATCTGTTTCCCAGGAGAACAATAGATGTGCTAATAACACAGATGAAGAGGTGTGAATATGAAACATTGCTCTTTTTGTCCAGCAGGTGATTTCAAACAGAACTGGATAACAGGCAGCGCAAAGAAAAAGGCCACTGTCTGAAAAAAACAGCTCTTTAATTAGGCTTTTTCTGGGGATGGAGATGTTATTATAGAGCGGTGTGATTTGCCTTTATTTCTGAGAAATCTATTTGTATTACACTGTGGCATCTTCTCAACTCTAATGTAAAGGGGGTTAATTTTGAATCTTTTCCCCGAGTTCCGCAGCAATCATTCTCATTATTGAAAGGATACATTTTTTTTATTGCTTTTAATAAATCTTGAATGAAAAGTACATCGATATAAAAAGAAACTAATAAAGGAAAAAATGTAATTCTAAAGGAAAAAAAAATATCAATGTACTATTGTAAACCCCCACTATGATGTCATAAGTGCTCACTTGAAGGAACAGGCTCTGAAAGATGTCAGATTGTTTTCCCCACAGAAATAATCAAAGAAATTGTTAGAAATTAAAATCTCAGTATTTCAGTTACTTTCATGTATTAACAGATATACTAATTTCTATAACAGCAAGCAATCCTAGCGAATTAATCTAACCAACACCTGTGTCAGATAATGATTCAAAAGTTTTAACTCTCAACCAACATTTAATAATGTTAGAATTGTTTTCCTGTGTGAAGAACTGATTCTTTGTGTTTGTTTTGGTTTTTTTCCAGTCTCACAGTCAAGAACCCAAAGGTAAGTATGCAGACTTTTCAATTTAATCTCTTTTAACCTTTTAATTAAATTAAATATTTTGTCCAAAGCTCGAGCAGGTAAGTACTTAGCTGCAAAACTGCTGCAAAACTTCTTCAGCCTTCTCTTTCTTGCGTTGGAGCTCTTTCAGTCAGGATGATTACAGTGTTGTCTGTAGCTGAACTCTAATTAAATAAAGGGAACAAAAACCCTGTCTCCCTGACGAATATATGCAGAAATTCTGGGAATTTAAGACAAAACTGGTGGCCAAATCTCTAATTTCAAAGCAACAGGTAAGAATTATTCCCTTTCTCCACTCTGACCTCACTGTTTTCCCCCTCACTACTAATGAGAAGGCTATTGTTGATTTGTAATTACTCTCTCATAGCCAGGTCCACTCACTCTCAAAAGCTTTCCATACACTTTTCTCTCCAGTGTCTGTATCTTCCCTCACTACTAACACCTAAATTCCACACACCTGCAGCACCACTAACATACAGGTCTATCTTCCTCTTACTCCCTAACATCCAAATTCTCCACACTCCTGCAGCACACCTGCCATGCAGTAACTCCTCTCACTCACTAGCACCCAAACTCCACACACCTGCAGCACCTCTGTCATACAGGTGTGTCTCCCTCAGTGACACAAGCTCTTCTCACATACTAAACAGCCAGGGTTGCCAGGTGGAACATTTTTTTCCCACCCAAACCAGCCTAAATCCAGCCCAAAACCCGCCCAAACTCAAACCCCGCCCCTGACACCCCACCCCGCATCATCACCCCCGCCCCCGCCGTCATCAACCCTACCCCCGCCGTCATCGGCCCCGCCTCCCCTGTCATCAGCCCCGCCCAAAACGTCACTAACCCTGCCCAAAACGTCACTAACCCCGCCCCCCACGGCCGAAAAAAACGCCCAAAAAACCGCCCAAAAGACCAAAAAGCAGCCCAAAAAACCGCAACCCGCCGCGGGCAAAAATTTCCCGCGGCGGGTCGCGGAAAACCGCCCAATTGGCCGGTAAAACCGCCCACCTGGCAACACTGTAAACAGCCCCATCTCCCCTAGCAACTGCATCACAGCTTGGCCATCTGACCCGTAAGGACCAATCAGCTGCTGGCTGGCAGAATGTCAGCTAACTTTTGCAGTTTAGAATGTACAAGTCAGCCCCCATCTTGAAATCCACTTTTCCCATTAAATTAAAGTTCTGTTTTTGTCTGTGCCGGCGTGTTGCTTGCTGAATGATCATCTGTTGAAGTTTCTGTGCGTGCGTCTGATGTCAGACGCATGCACAGAAACTTGAACAGCTGATCATTCATGAAGCAACGCCTCGGCGCAGCCAATAAGAGAACTTCGGCTGTCGGGTGTTGGGGTCCCCCCCGTTAGCACAGTCACACGACTGCGGCGGGGGAGTGTTTTCATTTGGAAGGGGGGTCGAGGGGTCATGGCAGGGGGGTCCAGGGGTCCGTAACGCTGAGGGGGGTGTTGATATCAGAGGGAGGGCGAAGTCTGGAACTCGGTGGGAGGGGCGGGAGGGGCACACGTCATGATGGTGCCTAGCAGACCACAGGAGCCACGGTCCCAGGCAGGATAGAACGTTGGAGGTGAGAATTATATATATAGATGAAACTGGTGGAAGTGACTGCTGAGGCACTTTAAGAATGTCTAATAAGTAGCGCCTAAATGAAAATAAAGGTACCACAGATGACAATTTTGCAAAATTAATAAAAAGCAATGTTTTCCTTCTTAACATGTTATTAAGATTTTCAGTCCTATTATTTAAAAGTTTATCATCTTCAATAAGCGCAGTTTGCACATCAGTCAGTGTTTTAATATCACTTTTTACGGAATCCAAATGTTGTTCTGAAACCTTCATTTTCTGCTCTAAACTGTTCGTTTGACCATGAAATCCTCATATTTGTGAAGAGTAAAAGATGACTCAAGTCTCACCATAGCACCCCAAAGAGTTTCCACTGTAATGATGTCTATCTGGAAAACTGACTTAGTTCCGTTTTAAGCTCAGAAAAAGTTGTCTGCATATACATCTGTTACCTTAATGCCATTCCTTCTGTTTCCTTGCCTTAAAGTTGTGCCGCTGCTGACAATACAACAATTATTGGTGTCTCCGAGGGGCATAATCGAACGGCACCGGCCAAATCGATGGCCGACCATCTTGGCGCCGTAAGTGGGTGGAGCCAAGCGTATTTTCGAAATATGTTTGGCGCCAGCCAAATCGCTCGCTGGGTTTACAACAGGATCACCGGCGGATCCCCGGGTTTATATGAGATGGCCGGCTTCGGTTTTGGAGGGCTCTACATTAACCACCACAAGTGTAACAGGTGGGGGGATGGGCCTGGGTCCACCTGCCTGAAATGCACTGCACCCAATAAAAACTGTTCCAGGGACCTGCATACTGCTGTCAAGGAGCTGGGTATGACATTTCAGACTGGCATACAGGCTGGCAAAAAAGGTGGTTTTTTTTGGTGGGAGGGGGTTGGTGACCACTGGGGGAGTAAGGGGAGGTGATCCCCGCTTCCCTCCGGTGGTCATCTGGTCAATTGGGGCACTTTTCCAGACTTGGTCCTAAAAATAAATGGACCAAGTCCGGCCAGCGAAATGCTCGTTCGAGCCGGCCTCTTTTTTTCCATTATTAGCTGAAGCCGGCCATCTTGTACCCACGCCCCCACCCTGCCCCTTGTTCCACCTTCACTACCCTACCAACACACCCCCTTGAAGGTTGGCCGGCACTGCGATGAAACAGCAGTTAAAGCCTGCCAAAAACGGCTTTCGATAATACTGATTTGTCTGGGATCAGGAGATTGCCGGCGATCTACCGATTTGTGTCGGAAGATCGCCGGCGATCCCTTTCGAAAATAAGCCTGTCTATGTTCATTGCCAGACTCAATCCAGGGCCCTCACTCCTCATTGTGGAAGGGAAAAGACACTCGGAGGGGCATAATCGAATGAAAACGTCTATCTCCATGGGCGTTTATCTCCAAGAACGGGTCCGTGAAGGGGCGGACCGAACCGTATTTTCGCAAAAAAAAGACGTCCATGTTTTATTCGACAATTTGTGAGCTGGGCGTTTTTGTTATTCAGCGATAATGGAAAATGAAAGCGCCCAGCTCAAAAACGAATAAATCCAATGCATTTGTTCGTGGGAGGGGCCAGGATTTGTAGTGCACTGGTCCCCCTCACATGCCAGGACACCAACCGGGCACCCTAGGGGGCACTTTTACAAAAACAAAAAAAAAAGGTAAAAGAGCTCCCAGGTGCATAGCACCCTTCCCTTCGGTGTTGAGCCCCCCAAATCCCCCTCAAAACCCACCGCCCACAAGTCTACACCATTACTATAGCCCTAAGGGGTGAAGGGGGGCACCTACATGTGGGTACAGTGGGTTTGGGGGGCGGTTTGGAGGGCTCCCATTTACCAGCACAAGCGTAACAGGTGGGGGGGGGATGGGCCTGGGTCCACCTGCCTGAAGTCCACTGCACCCCCTAATAACTGCTCCAGTGACCTGCATACTGCTGCCAGGGAGGTGGGTATGACATTTAAGGGTGAAAATAAAAAGTTGTGAAACGGCATATTTTGTGGTGGGAGGGGGTTTGTGACCACTGGGGGAGTCAGGGGAGGTCATCCCCGATTCCCTCCAGTGGTCATCTGGTCATTTAGGGCACTTTTTGGGGCCTTATTCGTGGAAAAACAGGATCCAGGAAAAGTGCCCTAAATTCTTGCTAAAAACACATATTTTTCTTCCATTATCGGCGAAAGGCGCCCATCTCTGATCGCCCGATAACCACGCCCCAGTTCTGCCTTCACCACGCCTTCGACACGCCCCCATCAACTTTGTCTGCATCCGCGACGGAGTGCAGTTGAAAACGTCCAAATTCGGCTTTCGATTATACCGCTTTATTCGTTTTTGTGAGATAAACGTCTATCTCCCGATTTGGGTCGCAATATAGGCGTTTTTCTTTTTCAATTATAAGCAGGTCTGGCTCCCACGTCAATCATTAGCATGCAATGTTTTGTTTGTGCACCTTGGGGTAAATTCTCTACAGGTTGTCTAGAGTTAGGTGGCAGGATGCAGGAAGCTAAGCATTAATTCTATATCCACAGTATCTCAAGTTTGGTTGAATGAAGTTATGATGGCATGGAAATACAATGCTTGAAGTTTCTGGCTGCACATATAGCTCCTGATCAAGGAATACAAAATGGGGGAATCTCGCAGAGCTGTAGGCTATTTCAGCGACACATGGCTAAGTGGCATATAACGTGTAGTGCTTTTCTAATAGCAATTAAGTTTAAATTAGGCATGTTACGATGTATTATATTGCTTTATGGGCACATCATATATCATTTTTGAGGTTCGAACACGTTGTAGTGGCTCACTGAGTGATTTCTTACACTTAAATTATATAGCTCATGGTTTGTGAGTCTCATTATTATGTCCCATATAGCAATATAAACTTTATTGGAGAGTTCTTGAAGTAGATTACACAGGGTGAAGCAAAAAAAAAAAAAAAAAGTAACCTCTTAGAGTTTTTTGCCGTTTTCTCACCAATCGCTTTGAATTTCAACGAGAAATGTGTTTACTTATTAATCATCATCCTTACTATTTAATAACAGTTCATTATCGTAAGCTGTGATGATGTTACTGACATTTTGGCATTACTACCTAGCGATTTTTGCATGTTAAAAATGTTTGAGCTACAGCAGTAAAATTCCATTCAAAGTATACAATTAACAATGGGTCAGAATTTCGCAGTCACCGTGAATGCTCAAAGTGTCCACCTCCAGCTTTAACACAGGCCTTCAGTTGCTTTGGAAAGTTCTTAACAGCCTTGTCCATTGGTCCCTTTGACAGGCTGTCCCAGATCATCTGCCGACACCTTGCACACGATTGCTGTTCCAGTCCGAAATGCTTTTTAAAAGAGATTATCTGTATACTAGGAAAAAATGCCCGTTTCTGAGCGGAATGAAACGGGCGCTAGCAAGGGGCCCCCTCCCTCCGTCCCTCGAAGCTACTTGCCTTGTTCGCTGTGGGCCGTTTCGGCCCTCGAGTGTCAATAGCTCCGCCCTCGACGCCATGATGTTTTGACGCGTCATGACGTTTTGACGCGAGGGCGTGGCAGACACTCCAGGGCACACCGGATATCTCGGGCGCCTCAACTTCCGTGGAGGCTTCAGAACGTTGGGGTTGCCTTTTATATATATAGATTATCATATTATCACAAATTATTCAAATTCAAATTATTGTTTGCAGAAGTCTCTGTCACTATGACATCATTAACAGTAAGCTGGTATCCCCCCTTTTTTTTTTATTTGTAGCATTTGTATCCCACATTTACCCACCTATTTGCAGGCTCAATGTGGCTTACATTTGCCGTAATGGCGGTTGCCATTTCCGGGTAATAGAATTACAAATTGTATAGCGTTAAGGTGCATGCATACATAGTAACATACATGGAAACATACATGCATACATACATGGTAGAGAAGAGTCCATTATGGCATTGCATGAAGGTTCCTGAGTAATAGATTGGATTATAGCCTACATTAGGTCATCAACTTTAAAGAGACCCTATTTGACATAAGGTTTACAGTGGTACTGCTTGTCATGTGATAAGATTTCGGTTTTATGTAGATCGTGTATAGTGTTTTTGTTTAGTATTTAAGATGGATGTTTATGGTATGCCTTCTTGAAAAAATCTGTTTTCAGTAGCCTTCGGAAGATGGTTAGGTCCTGTGTTGCTTTTATGGCCTTCGATAGTGCGTTCCATAGCTGCGTGCAGATGTATGAAAAGCTGGTCGCATATGTGGATTTATATTTTAGCCCTTTACAGTTAGGATAGTGCAGATTGAGGCAGGTGCGTGATGATCTTTTTGCGTTCCTAATAGGCAAGTCTATAAGGTCTGACATATAGGTTGGGGCTTCTCCGTAAATGATTTTGTGGACCAGGGTGCAAACTTTGAATGCAATTCGTTCTTTTACTGGGAGCCAGTGTAGTTTTTCTCTTAGGGGTTTGGCGCTTTCGTATTTCGTTTTCCCAAATATGAGTCTGGCTGCTGTGTTTTGAGCAGTTTCAAGCTTCTTAATGATTTGTTCTTTGCATCCGGCATAGATGGCATTGCAGTAGTCTAGATGGCTTTGCACCATTGATTGTACTAGGCTGCGGAATACTTCCCTCGGGAAGAAAGGTTTGATTCTTTTAAGTTTCCACATTGAGTAGAACATTTTCTTTGCTATATTTTTCGCATGGTCTTCGAGTGTGAGATTTCGGTCAATTGTGACTCCCAGAATTTTCAGGCTGTCTGAGACCGGAAGGATGTAGTCTGGGGTGTTTATGGTATTGGGTTTGTTTGTGTTGTATTGTGAGGACAGGATGAGACACTGTGTTTTTTCTGCGTTTAGCTTCAGTTGGAATGCGTCCGCCCGTGAGTTCATTGTTTGGAGGCTGTGTGTGATTTCATTTGTTTTACAGTGCAAACATTTTTGAAAGTGCAAAAATCTCTGGGTGGTCACGCTAAAAAGTCTGCAACTTTGCCTTGTTTAAAGATAATCTCATTCCACTTGGCTCATAAACCTAAATGGTAACAACAAATAAAGCTGTAAAACTTCACATTGAAATTCCAAGTGGTTGCTGAGAAAACAGCAAAAAACGCCAGAGGGTTACCTTTTTTGCCGCACCCTGTAGAATACAAGTCCACAGTTACTTGCCTATCTTTTGGCACCAACACTTGTACTAGCTTGATGACTGGTGTAAAAGCTGGCTCCTATCTGCTATCTGTTAGGTCAGTGGTGGCCCTGTCATTAGGCCACTTGAGGCGGGGGCTTCAGGCGGCAAGCTTCAGGGAGTGTCACTCTCCCATTCCCTCCTCAACCCTTTCCCCCACATTTACCTTATTTCTTTCTTTCCAAAAAGCGGTAGCAGCAGCGATTCCCATAGGCTGCCCTGGCGCCGGCAACGTACTCTTCTCCCTACTGTTTCCTCAGAGGCAGGACGCGTAGTAGACATTTGTGTTTCTTTACCTGTTGCCACCAAGTCTGCAATTTGCTCAGCGACCAATTTAAAATTCCCCGGAAGCAGGTTTGTGTGAACTGAAACGCCATGCTACTCTCATAGTGGGCCTTGGGAACTTTGGTTGACCTTCAGCGCTGTGCCATTGCGGTATTACTAAGTATTAGATCGCTGACCTTTGATTTTATTGCACAATTTATTTGCAAATGCCATTAAAATTGAAACTTTAATTAAATAATATAAAAAAATGTATTCCAGTATGGGAGGCAGATGATTTATACATATAATATGCTGCAGATCTGCAATATCTTAGCGCTATAGGAGATTACATAGCCTATTTGATTTGCTTTATGATGCCTCCCTTCTGGTCTATTCTTGTTAAGCTTATTTGGGCTTTATGATAATCCAATCCTTTGTTTCTCACCACTCTTGTTCGGACTTGTTCACTCTCTTTGCTGTCTTATATTACTACATCCTCTGGGAAAGGATTACAGAGCTTAACTATTTGTTGAGTGCAAAAAAATATTTCCTCCTATTTGTTTTAAAAGTATTTTCATTGAGTGCCCCCTAGTATCTTTACTTTTAGAAAGAGAAAAAACTTGATTTGCTTCTACTTACCGTATTTTTCGGACTAGAAGGCGCACTTTTTTACCCCCAAACTTGGGAGGAAAATGTGGGTGTGTCTTATAGTCTGAGTGTAGCGTACCTGCTTGCTGGGGGGGGTGGGGACCAGGGCCGGTCTTAGGCCGAGGTGAGCACTGTGACTGCATAGGGCCTCGTGCTCAAAGGGGCCCTGCGCAGCGCGCCTCAACTCCGCCCAGTGCTTTTTTTGTGAGGACCGGCTCACCTGCCCGCTCCCTTCTGTTCGTGCACCCGTGCTCCCTGTTTTGAAATCTTGAATTTACCCGAAGTCGCGGCGAACCAGCAGTAAAATCAGCAGGCAGGCTCGCCTCCCTTCCCTCTCAGCGCATCCCGCCTTCCTCTGATGTAACTTCTTTTCCGCGAGGGTGGGACACGCTGAGAAGGAAGGGAAGTGACGATGAGGCGAGCCTGCCTGCCTGCTGCTTTTACTTACTGCTGGTTTGCCATGACTTCGGGTATGTAAATTAAAGATTTCAAGGCAGGGAGCAAGCAGGGCCGTGCCTAGGGTCTCTGGCGCCCCCCTGCAGACTATCAGTTGGCGCCCCCCCCCCCCCCCCCCCGGTGAAAATGATCGCTCACCACTTGCTACACTGACAGGAATTGTCAGCAATATTCTTAGAAACAAATTGCTATACATTGCAAAATAAGATAGCAGATGTAAATTCTCAAAGTAGACATATTCCAAACGCTAAAATGAAAATAAAATGATTTTTTTCTACCTTTGTTGTCTGGTGACTTTCTTTTTCCGATCATGCTGGCCCAGTATCTGAGTCTGCTGCTATCTGTCCTCTTAACTCCATTTCCAGGGCTTCCTTTCCATTTATTTCTTTACTTTCCTCCTTTCTTCTTCATTTCTTGCTCTAGATCCATTTCCAGCAATTTCTTCTCTCTCCCTGGGTCCTGTCCTCCCATCCATGTCCATCCTTGTCCCTCTCTGCCCTTCCCTCCTCCATCCATAGCCAGCAATCCTCCTCTCTCCTCTCCCCTCCATTTCCAGCAAATTGTCCTCTCCCTGGGCCCCCATGTCCATCCTTGTCCCCCTCTGCCCTTCCCTCCTCCATCCATAGCCAGCAATCCTCCTCTCTCCCCTCCCCTCCATTTCCAGCAAATTGTCCTCTCCCTGGGCCCCCATGTCCATCCTTGTCCCTCTCTGCCCTTCCCTCCTCCATCCATAGCCAGCAATCCTCCTCCCCTCCCCTCCATTTTCAGCAATTTGTCCTCTCCTTGGGACCCCATGTCCATCCTTGTCCCTCTCTGCCCTTCCCTCCTCCATCCATAGCCAGCAATCCTCCTCTCTCCCCTCCCCTCCATTTCCAGCAAATTGTCCTCTCCCTGGGCCCCCATGTCCATCCTTGTCCCCCTCTGCCCTTCCCTCCTCCATCCATAGCCAGCAATCCTCCTCTCTCCCCTCCCCTCCATTTCCAGCAAATTGTCCTCTCCCTGGGCCCCCATGTCCATCCTTGTCCCCCTCTGCCCTTCCCTCCTCCATCCATAGCCAGCAATCCTCCTCTCTCCCCTCCCCTCCATTTCCAGCAAATTGTCCTCTCCGTGGGCCCCCATGTCCATCCTTGTCCCTCTCTGCCCTTCCCTCCTCCATCCATAGCCAGCAATCCTCCTCTCTCCCCTCCCCTCCATTTCCAGCAAATTGTCCTCTCCCTGGGCCCCCATGTCCATCCTTGTCCCCCTCTGCCCTTCCCTCCTCCATCCATAGCCAGCAATCCTCCTCTCTCCCCTCCCCTCCATTTCCAGCAAATTGTCCTCTCCCTGGGCCCCCATGTCCATCCTTGTCCCCCTCTGCCCTTCCCTCCTCCATCCATAGCCAGCAATCCTCCTCTCTCCCCTCCCCTCCATTTCCAGCAAATTGTCCTCTCCGTGGGCCCCCATGTCCATCCTTGTCCCTCTCTGCCCTTCCCTCCTCCATCCATAGCCAGCAATCCTCCTCTCTCCCCTCCCCTCCATTTCCAGCAAATTGTCCTCTCCCTGGGCCCCCATGTCCATCCTTGTCCCCCTCTCCCCTTCCCTCCTCCATCCATAGCCAGCAATCCTCCTCTCTCCCCTCCCCTCCATTTCCAGCAAATTGTCCTCTCCGTGGGCCCCCATGTCCATCCTTGTCCCCCTCTGCCCTTCCCTCCTCCATCCATAGCCAGCAATCCTCCTCTCTCCCCTCCCCTCCATTTCCAGCAAATTGTCCTCTCCGTGGGCCCCCATGTCCATCCTTGTCCCTCTCTGCCCTTCCCTCCTCCATCCATAGCCAGCAATCCTCCTCTCTCCCCTCCCCTCCATTTCCAGCAAATTGTCCTCTCCCTGGGCCCCCATGTCCATCCTTGTCCCCCTCTGCCCTTCCCTCCTCCATCCATAGCCAGCAATCCTCCTCTCTCCCCTCCCCTCCATTTCCAGCAAATTGTCCTCTCCGTGGGCCCCCATGTCCATCCTTGTCCCCCTCTGCCCTTCCCTCCTCCATCCATAGCCAGCAATCCTCCTCTCTCCCCTCCCCTCCATTTCCAGCAAATTGTCCTCTCCGTGGGCCCCCATGTCCATCCTTGTCCCTCTCTGCCCTTCCCTCCTCCATCCATAGCCAGCAATCCTCCTCTCTCCCCTCCCCTCCATTTCCAGCAAATTGTCCTCTCCCTGGGCCCCCATGTCCATCCTTGTCCCTCTCTGCCCTTCCCTCCTCCATCCATAGCCAGCAATCCTCCTCTCTCCCCTCCCCTCCATTTCCAGCAAATTGTCCTCTCCCTGGGCCCCCATGTCCATCCTTGTCCCTCTCTGCCCTTCCCTCCTCCATCCATAGCCAGCAATCCTCCTCTCTCCCCTCCCCTCCATTTCCAGCAAATTGTCCTCTCCCTGGGCCCCCATGTCCATCCTTGTCCCTCTCTGCCCTTCCCTCCTCCATCCATAGCCAGCAATCCTCCTCTCTCCCCTCCCCTCCATTTCCAGCAAATTGTCCTCTCCGTGGGCCCCCATGTCCATCCTTGTCCCTCTCTGCCCTTCCCTCCTCCATCCATAGCCAGCAATCCTCCTCTCTCCCCTCCCCTCCATTTCCAGCAAATTGTCCTCTCCCTGGGCCCCCATGTCCATCCTTGTCCCCCTCTGCCCTTCCCTCCTCCATCCATAGCCAGCAATCCTCCTCTCTCCCCTCCCCTCCATTTCCAGCAAATTGTCCTCTCCTTGGGCCCCCATGTCCATCCTTGTCCCCCTCTGCCCTTCCCTCCTCCATCCATAGCCAGCAATCCTCCTCTCTCCCCTCCCCTCCATTTCCAGCAAATTGTCCTCTCCGTGGGCCCCCATGTCCATCCTTGTCCCTCTCTGCCCTTCCCTCCTCCATCCATAGCCAGCAATCCTCCTCTCTCCCCTCCCCTCCATTTCCAGCAAATTGTCCTCTCCCTGGGCCCCCATGTCCATCCTTGTCCCCCTCTGCCCTTCCCTCCTCCATCCATAGCCAGCAATCCTCCTCTCTCCCCTCCCCTCCATTTCCAGCAAATTGTCCTCTCCGTGGGCCCCCATGTCCATCCTTGTCCCCCTCTGCCCTTCCCTCCTCCATCCATAGCCAGCAATCCTCCTCTCTCCCCTCCCCTCCATTTCCAGCAAATTGTCCTCTCCGTGGGCCCCCATGTCCATCCTTGTCCCTCTCTGCCCTTCCCTCCTCCATCCATAGCCAGCAATCCTCCTCTCTCCCCTCCCCTCCATTTCCAGCAAATTGTCCTCTCCCTGGGCCCCCATGTCCATCCTTGTCCCTCTCTGCCCTTCCCTCCTCCATCCATAGCCAGCAATCCTCCTCTCTCCCCTCCCCTCCATTTCCAGCAAATTGTCCTCTCCCTGGGCCCCCATGTCCATCCTTGTCCCTCTCTGCCCTTCCCTCCTCCATCCATAGCCAGCAATCCTCCTCTCTCCCCTCCCCTCCATTTCCAGCAAATTGTCCTCTCCGTGGGCCCCCATGTCCATCCTTGTCCCTCTCTGCCCTTCCCTCCTCCATCCATAGCCAGCAATCCTCCTCTCTCCCCTCCCCTCCATTTCCAGCAAATTGTCCTCTCCCTGGGCCCCCATGTCCATCCTTGTCCCCCTCTGCCCTTCCCTCCTCCATCCATAGCCAGCAATCCTCCTCTCTCCCCTCCCCTCCATTTCCAGCAAATTGTCCTCTCCCTGGGCCCCCATGTCCATCCTTGTCCCTCTCTGCCCTTCCCTCCTCCATCCATAGCCAGCAATCCTCCTCTCTCCCCTCCCCTCCATTTCCAGCAAATTGTCCTCTCCCTGGGCCCCCATGTCCATCCTTGTCCCTCTCTGCCCTTCCCTCCTCCATCCATAGCCAGCAATCCTCCTCTCTCCCCTCCCCTCCATTTCCAGCAAATTGTCCTCTCCGTGGGCCCCCATGTCCATCCTTGTCCCTCTCTGCCCTTCCCTCCTCCATCCATAGCCAGCAATCCTCCTCTCTCCCCTCCCCTCCATTTCCAGCAAATTGTCCTCTCCCTGGGCCCCCATGTCCATCCTTGTCCCTCTCTGCCCTTCCCTCCTCCATCCATAGCCAGCAATCCTCCTCTATCCCCTCCCCTCCATTTCCAGCAAATTGTCCTCTCCCTGGGCCCCCATGTCCATCCTTGTCCCTCTCTGCCCTTCCCTCCTCCATCCATAGCCAGCAATCCTCCTCTCTCCCCTCCCCTCCATTTCCAGCAAATTGTCCTCTCCCTGGGCCCCCATGTCCATCCTTGTCCCTCTCTGCCCTTCCCTCCTCCATCCATAGCCAGCAATCCTCCTCTCTCCCCTCCCCTCCATTTCCAGCAAATTGTCCTCTCCGTGGGCCCCCATGTCCATCCTTGTCCCTCTCTGCCCTTCCCTCCTCCATCCATAGCCAGCAATCCTCCTCTCTCCCCTCCCCTCCATTTCCAGCAAATTGTCCTCTCCCTGGGCCCCCATGTCCATCCTTGTCCCCCTCTGCCCTTCCCTCCTCCATCCATAGCCAGCAATCCTCCTCCCCTCCCCTCCATTTTCAGCAATTTGTCCTCTCCTTGGGACCCCATGTCCATCCTTGTCCCTCTCTGCCCTTCCCTCCTCCATCCATAGCCAGCAATCCTCCTCTCTCCCCTCCCCTCCATTTCCAGCAAATTGTCCTCTCCGTGGGCCCCCATGTCCATCCTTGTCCCTCTCTGCCCTTCCCTCCTCCATCCATAACCAGCAATCCTCCTCTCTCCCCTCCCCTCCATTTCCAGCAAATTGTCCTCTCCGTGGGCCCCCATGTCCATCCTTGTCCCTCTCTGCCCTTCCCTCCTCCATCCATAACCAGCAATCCTCCTCTCTCTCCCTTCCCCTCCATTTCCAGCAAATTGTCCTCTCCCTTCACGCGATTCGCGAACCGCTTAGCACTGCTTAAAAAAAAAAATTACACATCAGCAGGAACAGGCTGCTTCAGCCAATCCCAGGGGCCTTCCTTCAGCGTGTTCCGCCCAAGGGCTGAAGGAAGGCTCCTGGGATTGGCTGAAGCAGCCTGTTCCTGCTGACGTGTAAATTTTTTTTTTAAGCAGTGCTAAGCGGCAGCGCGGTTCGCAAATCGCGTGAAGGGGGGGTGGGGGGGTGGGACGACGCGACGGCAACGAAGAGGAGAAACAAGAGAAGTGCTGCGTGTGCCGGTAAGCTGCTCAAAGGCACAGGGGACGCCGTCAACACTGCCAGGTGGGGACCGGAGCCGGTTTTAAAGGTCATGGTTGGGCTGGGGAGGCTTAGCCTCCCCAAGCCTCTTATACGGGGCGCCTATGCCTCTGCTCTTTCCTCCGCACCCTGGGGCCTTTAAATCTTTTACTTCCGGTCGCAGCAGCGTCAGTGAAAGCGGAGCGCTGCCGACATCTCCCTTCGCGCTCTTGGTTCCCTCAGTGTCCGCCTTCTTCTAGAAGGCGGGACACTGAGGGAACCAATGAGTGCAAGGGAAGGGAGACGTCGGCAGCGCTTTCACTGACGCTGCTGCGACCAGGTAAAAGATTTAAAGGCCTCGGCGGCGCGGGGCGAGAGTAAGCACCGCGGCGGCGCCCTCCAGAGGTGGGCGCCCCCCTGCGGCGCTTACCCCGCTTACCGCATCGGCACGGCCCTGGGAGCACGGTTACATGAACGGAAAGTCATGGAGCTGAGGGCGGACATGCAGGTGGGCAGGAGGAGGTTTGAATGAATCGCTGGACATGGGGAGGGGAAGAGAATTGCTGGACATGGAGGGGAGGGGAGGGCAGGGGAGAGAGGAGAATCATTGGACATGGATGGCAGGGGAGGACAAATTCCACTGCAGAGCCACACAGGTTGTGCAAAACTGCTGTCCCCATACAAGAGTGTTGCTCAACCTGTGGTCCTCCAGCAGATCTCCGCCACACTTTTTGCTTCAAAATTTGTTTTCCTATTTTGCTCCTCTAAAACCTAGGTGCATCTTATTTTTTATTTTGTTACATTTGTACCCCACGCTTTCACACTCATGGCAGGCTCAATGCGGCTTACATGGAGCAATGGAGGGTTAAGTGACTTGCCCAGAGTCACAGGAGCTGCCTGTGCCTGAAGTGGGAAGTCTTGTGGTCCGGTGCGTCTTATAGTCTGAAAAATAATTCTACATCACTCAGGATTTTGCAGACCTCAATCATATCTCCCCTCAGCTATGTTGTTTCCAAGTTGAAGAGCCCTAACCTCTTTAGCCTTTCCTCATATGAGAAGAGTTCCATACCCTTAATTATTTTGGTCACTCTTGTTTGAACCTTTTCAAATTCTGCTATATCCTTTTTGAGATACAGCGACCTGAACTGAATGAAATACTTAAGGCGAGGTCGCATGGAGCAATACAGAGGCATGATAGTATTCTGAGTCTTATTTACCATCCCTTTCCTAGTAATTCCTAACATCCGATTTGCTTTTTTGGCTGCCGCCACACACTGGGCTGAAGATTTCAGTGTATTATCTACGAAACCTAGATCTTTTTCTTGGGTGCCAATCCCCAAGGTGGACCCTAGCATCAGGTAACTATGATTCAGATTATTCTTCCCAATACGCATCACTTTGCATTTGACAGGGGTGAAAGCAAAGCCAAATTCCAAATGACCAACGCAAACAAGGAGTAAGAGCATCCAAAAAGTGTTTTTATCGCCAAGAGTAAACTGACCCAAAAGACCCTACACGCTGATCTTGGCTATTCAATGCCAGACCGTTTCTGGTGTCCAATGAGTGGAGGAGTGGCCTAGTGGTTAGAGTGGTGGACTTTGGTTCTGGGGAACTGGGTTCGATTCCCACTGTAGGCACAGGCAGCTCCTTGTGACTCTGGGCAAGTCACTTAACCTTCCATTGCCCCAGGTACAAATAAGTACCTGTATATACTATGTAAACCACACAGAAAGGCAGCATATCAAGTCCCAGTTCCCTTTCCCTATTTCAGATTCTACATGGAATGGTGCTACTATTGGAGATTCTAGATGGAATGTTGCTGCTATTGAGATTCTACATGGAATGTTAATGTTTCTATTCCACTAGCAACATTCCATGTAGAAGCCTGTCCTTGCAGCCGCACAGGCTTCTGTTTCTGTGAGTCTGACATCCTGCACATACGTGCAGGACGTCAGACTCACAGAAACAGAAGCCTGCGTGGCTGCAAGGGCAGGCTTCTACATGGAATGTTGCTAGTGGAGGAGTCGCCTAGTGGTTAGTGTGGTGAACTTTGGTCTTGGGGAACTGGGTTTGATTCCCACTGCAGGCACAGCAGCTCCTTGTGACTTTGGGCAAGTCACTTAACCCTCCATTGCCCCAGGTACAAATAAGTACTTGTATATAATATGTAAGCCACATTGAACCTTTATGAGTGGGAAAGTGCAGGGTACAAATGTAGGAAAAAAAATCATTTTTTCTCAGTTGGTTTAAACTTAACCGACCAAGTTAATATTCAGTGCTGGCTGGTAAAGTTTAAAGTGGGCAAAGATAGGACTGCTATTTAGGTGGTCCTATTTGGTCCCTAAACTTAGCTGGCAATGCACTGAATATTTGCAGTTAGCCTGTTATATTGCGTCATATATCCGGTTAACCACTGTGTGCTAAGTACTAATATTCAGTGAAGATAACTGAATATTATCACTTAGACATTTAACCAACCAGGAGCAATTCCTGTCCGGGTAAATGTTATTTATTTATTTGTTGCATTTGTATCCCACATTTTCCCACCTATTTGCAGGCTCAATGTGGCTTACATAGTACCATGAGGTGATCGCCTTTCCGGTATGACAAATACAGACTGATATTATGGTATAATAAGGTGCATGTGTGACAGACACATAAGGAAATAGAAAGGAGGAAGCGTTATGTCCAGTTCGAGTATTAGTATCGTTGTGTTGCAGGATTCAGGCATTTAAGTTGGATCGTTAGGGTATGCCTTTTTGAACAAGATAGTCTTTAGTGATTTCTGGAAGTTTGGTAGGTCATATGTTGTTTTCGCGGCGTTTGGTAGTCCGTTCCAAAGTTGCGTGCTTATATAGGAGAAGCTGGATGCGTAGGTTGATTTGTATTTGAGTCCTTTGCAGCTTGGGTGGTGAAGGTTCAGGTATGAGCGTGGTGATCTTATGTCTCTGGAGGTAGAGAGTGGGCATTTCTGGGCTAGTGCATTCACATTACCACATGCTAACTGATTAGCGCAGGATTACCACGGGACCCCTTACCACCTACAAAATAGGTGTCATGAAGTGCTACCAAGGTAATCTTCAATGGCCGTGCACTAATGGAAAAAATAGAAAATCTGCTATTTTACTGTGGCAGTAAAAATGGCCTTAGCACACAGGAAAACCCCCGCTTAAGGGCAACTTCTACTGCAGCTTAGTAAAAGGACATCTATATTTTGTATCTCCTTCTCTGGGTTCCCATTGCTATATCCATCCCTTTGCCATAGTGGTACTTCAATGATGTTCTAACATAGATTACAATAGTTGCACCTGGATTTTCTTTGTTTCGTTGTGGCAGATGTGACTAAGCAAATATTATTTTGGGGGGAAAAAGATAGATAAAGGGGCTGGCAGGGTCTAGATGCTAACTAAATAATTTAAAAAAAGTTTACTGTTCGAACGTCCCATCTGGTTGACAGTGGTGTACCTGCAAGTGATGGTAGAGCTGATTTAGCATTTTCCAAGCTCACTGAAGTCATCCCATGAATTGCTCAAGATATCCAAAGGGCTGGGACAGCAGCCTTCGCTTTCAATCAATGTCAAGACCTTCGAGTGAAAATTCATTCAGAAAACTGCTGGACATCCTTGACAACTCCTGGCAGGTCCTGCACATGCTGATGGCACCTCAGTGGGGATTCTGCCATTTGTTTGGAAACTGATAATTAAACACCATTGAAAAGTCATGGACATAATTGGGTTTGTCTGTAACCTTGACAGTTTCCTGCTGTCAAGGTCAGGGGCTCATGAAAAGGCAGATCATTGGCAAGCTTGGCAAACTCCAGTCTTCTCCACTAAGTGGCTGCCAGTTCTTTCATTTGCTATCAGACAACTGTAGTTCTAAATCATCAAATCACCAGCAGAAAGTTTGCAAACTGGAATTTGTAGTGTACCCTTTCGAATAGTGGAGAAAGGAAATATCTGTGCTGTGTTTCAAATATTTTTGTACCATGGCAACTTGCACATTGTGGGTCCTGGCATAACATTTAAAAGACAGCATTTCTGATCTTACTGGAGTTCTTACCTTAGCTTTGGAATATAAAATCAGATCAAGTTCATTCAGGGCCACTGAGAGACAAAATCGGGCCTGGGACAAACAATCTTAAGGGTCCCCTGCTGCACCCCACGTAGTTTCAACGCAAATGAATCACCTGGATGTGAAGCAGTAACTTACTGCTCGGTCTTCTGCTCCTGTCGGGGGCCCCCTGCTGCTTTCCCCGGATGTGAAGGAAGGCTTCCAGTGCCAGGCAGAAGGCTGGCTCAGTTCCCTGCCCCTGTGCTGGGTTATCACATTAATTCTGTTCTGCAGAGTCCCGCCTATGCAGAAACAGGAAGTTTCTTCATGGGAGGCAGGATGCAGCAGGAAGAAGGACCCATGGCCAGCAGGGAAGAATTAATGTGATAACCTAGCATAGGAGCAGAAGACCAATCCAGCCTTCTGCCTGCCACTGGAAACCTCTCTCAATAGCTGCTGTGGCAAATAGAAGATGAGGTAGGGAGAAAGGTTGGAAAGGAGGGAAAGACACTGGCATCAATGAAAAAAAGCTTTTCTATTACCGGTACTGGGCCCCCTTTGGAGACTCGGCCCCGGAGAATCTTGCCCTCGCCCTTGCCCCCTCCTTGGTGAACCTGTGCTCATTGGAGAAGTACACAGTGTTTCAATATAAGTAAAAATAAAGCTCTTACACATAATGGAACTAATTGAAAAGACATTCCATGTCTCAAACAAAATTTTCAGGCAAAAATAGCTTTTTATAAATTTGCTTGAACTATGCATGTAAATTGATGTGCATGCAGCCTACATAATACCAAATAATCCAGTGGAAAAAAATATAAAAAAAAAAAAACACAAAAAATTCAACTAACTTCAATTATTCTCCAATTATTTATTTAATTTATTTATTTCAGGTCATTTATACCCCGCCTTTTGCTGCAGTTTTGCAGCCCCAAAGCGGCTTACAATGAACTAATTAAAATAAATACATTACAGTTACATTTCAGTAGTTAGGTCAGGAGAACAAGGTAAGAAGGGAAAGGTACGGGAGGCAAAGATGGGCGGCAGCAGTCCAGGCGAGCCAAGAGGAATGATGGAAATCCAGGTTGACACGAATAGGCCCAGCAAGGTGATCCCCACACGGGGACTGCAACAGGGCCCAGGTGGAACAAATGAAGCACTGAAGAACCAACAAACAGCATGCAGAGGTCGGACGAAGCTGGAGGTAGGCGTCCACTGTGATGGAGTCAGCAGAGCAGGAAACAAGATGGCGGACCAAACGGTCATCCTCCACAGCCCCAACCGTTGGGGCTCTCCAAGCCAGGGACCTCCTCCACTGTGACTCCACCTGGCCGGCCGAAGAGGAAGAGCTGGGTAACAAATCCAGCAGGTGGCCAGAAGATTGCGAAGGCAGCAGACTCCCCGACGGATAAGATGACGAGCAGGGGGGAGGCAACAGCACAGCACCCAGCAGTTAGCGGTTGAACGGCAGCGACAGGGAGCTCAAGCAGAGAACGCTGGGGCAGTCCCGCAGAGCAGAGGAAACCGGCAGCATGGACGGACCAAGAGAAGCCCGAGGACAAAAATTGCCGGCCCAATCGAGTACCCCGCACCGACCCGGCACCCGCAACATCATTTACAACATACACCCTATTGTAAAAGTTGAAGTTCAAAATGAATCACAAGGTTTCCAGTTTATCATCATTGTTCCTTTTAAAATAGACAAAACTAACAATACCCTAACAAAATAAAGATAAAAATAAGGACTTGAGAAATTCATGCACAACAGTGAGTCCTCTATATCCTAAATGTTTGGGAGACAGTGGAATTAAAAAAATGTCTTCACAAATATGTATAATAATACATTTTTTTGTCATATGATTTCTATGCACAGTAAAGTATCCAGCTTCAGCGGAGGCATTTTGGAAGGCAAGGCTAGGGAGCAGTGAGCAGTTAAATGTATTCTTTATTAAAAAAAAATTGTATATATACCGTGGGCACCAAATAACACACACATGTGAGTATGACATGTGACTTATGTGGTGTAATTTTCAAAAGTATAGCAGAGAGAGGGAGCAAAGTATGAACAAAAATCCAAAGAGCAAAACCAGGAGCCTTCAAAAAAGGAGCATAAAACCTTTAATCATATGCTTTGCTGAAACAATCCTTGAATGGACCCGACACGGTCCATGTTTCGGTGCTCAGCGCCTGCATCAGGGGTCACGGAGAGTAGCAGAAAACATGCGGCAGTATTGTGAAACTCAATACAGTTGTTAGAAGCAATATGCTGCAACGCCGCCACGTTGTCCCTTCGCACAAAATTAAGCAGAGAGAGACTCTAGAGTAAACAAACGTGCTCCTTCAATCACGGAGTCAGTAAAGTATCCAGCTTCAGTGGAGGCATTTTGGAAGGCAAGGCTGGGGAGCAGTGAGCAGTTAAATGTATTCTTTATTAAAAAAAAATTATATATATATATATATATATATATATATATATATATATATATATATATATATATATATATATATATATATATATATATACACAAATAACTCACACATGTGGGTAATACTTATGTGGTGTAATTTTCAAAAGGAAATTACAGATATACTTTTCCTTTGAAAATCTGTGTAATTTAGACATATCTGTTATATAAGTACCCTAAGTTCCATATTCAAAGGGTTATCTAACTAACTTGCAGAGTAAGCTGAACATATCTCAGGGGCCCTTTTACTAAGGCATGCCGAAAAATGGTATGCGCTGGTGTAGGCGCGTGTTTTGGATACGCGCAGGTCCATTTTTGTGGACCTGCAGAAAAGGCCTTCTTTTGTAGCCAAAAATTGACCTGTGGCAAAATTAAAACCAGCGCACATCCATTTTCGTCATGAGACCTTACCGCCACCCATTGACTTAGCGGTAAGGTCTCACACGTTAACCGGGAGGTAATTGTCAGCGTGAATGCAGTGCCGATTACCGCTGGGTAAACGCCACATGATAGAAAATTTCTACCTTGTGCTTTGGACATGCATCAAAAATGGAATTACCACCCAGGGCACTCAGTAGTTGGGCGGTAGTTCCAAATTGACACACATTGTTTGAAGTTAAAATCATTACCTACACAACATTTTCGTAGTGTGGACATTAGTATGCATAACTAACACATGCTTACCACAGCAAAAAATGGTTTAGTGTGAGGTGCGCTGAGGTGTTCTGTCTTAATTTTGCCATGTGCACATGCTACCCACACGCTACAAAATATTTTATTTTTTTTTAGACTCAGATGTGTTTGGGGGTGGAGAAAGGCATAGCCAGACCTCACAGTGGGAGGGGACCAGAGCCCGAGGTGGAGGCACTTTTAGTCTGCTTCCCTACCGTTGCCCCTCCCATCGCCTTGCCGCTCTCCCCGCCACCCTGCCACTTCCCACCCACTGCCTCAGCAAATAAATACCTTGACTGGCGGGGGTCCCCAACCCCTGCCAGCTGGTGTTGCCCAGCGCCAGTCTACAGCACCACCACATTGTCTGCTCTCCAATGACTGTCTTCCCCTCACATCCTGCACGCTCCTTTTAGTGAAATTGAGCATGCAGTTTCACTAAAAGGAGCGTTCCGGGCGTGAGGGGAAGACAGAGTAAGCAGGAAACACGGCGATGCCAGAGACTGACGCTGGACAACACTTCAGCTGGCAGGGGTTGGGGACCCCCCTGCCAGCAAAACCAAGGGCCCACAGAAACTTTGGGGGGCCCAGACCCCGTGGCCCTACATAGCTATGCCATTGGTGGAGAGTAGGTGTGTTTTGCATTAATCAGTTAGTGCAGCTTTATTGCCGTGTGCTAACCGATTAGAGCATATTTAGTACATGAGTGTCTACCACCTACTAAATAGGTGGCACTAGAGGCTTATGCTTTAATGGCCACATGCTGTACCCAATGTAAAAAGCTAAAAAATATATGTTAAAAAATACCTGGGGTGGTCTGGGTTGTCTTTGGGCTATTTTTGGCTCATTTCTAACTGTGGTGCATAGTGCTGGGAGTCATTTGAGTCCTGAGTGGTTCCGGGAGGGTCTCTGGGGCTTCAACTGCAGTAGGCACTGGGGGGGGAAGAGTACCACGAGTAGGAGGATAAAGAGCACAGCCCACAGGCAGAATTTACTGAGACTAACAGGCTCCTTTTCAAAAGAGAAGGACCCCCATCTTTCGACACAATTCGGAAGACGGGCGCCCTTCTCACAGAAACTTCCAAATCTGTATAATCGAAAGCCAATTTTGGACATCCCCAACTGCTTTCCGTCACAGGGACAGCCAAAGTTCAGGGGGGCGTATCGGAGGCGTAGTGAAGGCGGGACTTGTGCGTGCCTAACACATGGACGTCCTTTACCCATAATGGAAAAAAAGGGCGTCCCTGACGAGCACTTGGATGACTTTACCAGCTCGTGTTTTTCTTACGACCAAGGCACAAAAAGGTGCCCAAAATGATCAGATGACCACCGGAGAGAATCGGGGATGAGCTCCCATTACCCCCACAGTGGTCACTAACCCCCTCCCACCCTCAAGAAATATCTTTCAAAATATTGATTGCCAGCCTCTATGCCAGCCTCAGATGTCATACTCAGGTCCATGACAGCAGTATGCAGGTCTCTGGAGCAGTTTTAGTGGATGCAGTGCACTTCAGGTAGGATGACCCAGGCCCATCCCCCTTACCTGTTATGTTTGTGGAGAAAACAGTAGGCCCTCCAAAACCCACCACAAACCCACTGTACCCACATATAGGTGCCCCTTCACCTGTAAGGGCTATGGTAGTGGTGTACAGTTGGGGTAGTAGAATTTGGGGGGGGGGAGTCAGCACACAAGATAAGAGAACTATGTTCCTGGGAGCAATTTATGAAGTCCACTGCAGTGCCCCTAGGGTGCCTGGTTGGTGTCCTGACACGTCAGGGGGACCAGCACACTAGAAATGCTGGCTCCTCCCATGACCAAAGGGCTTGCATTTGGTCGTTTCTGAGATGGCCGTCCTTGGTTTCCATTATCGCCAAAAATCAGACCAAGTCTAGGGACGACCACCTCTAAGGCCGACCAAAATGTCAAGATTTCGGCGTCCTCGACCGTATTATCAAAACGAAAGATGGACGTCCATCTTGTTTCGATAATACGGGTTTCCTCGCCTCTCCATCGGGACATTTTGCGCGGACGTCCTCAACAAAACTTGGGCGTCCCTTTTGATTATGCCCCTCTAAGAGGCTCATTTTCTAAAGAGAAAAATGTCCATAAAGTGGCATAAATCTGCATTTGGACTATTTCTCACAAAAACATCCAAATTGGTATTTTCAAATCTAAATTGTAGATGTTTTTCTACGAAGTCCATCAGAAGTGCATTCGAACTACAAGGAGGTATGCCAGGGTGTGCTAAGGGTGGAATATGGGCATTTTTCTGCCATAATGGAATAAAACAAAAATATCCAGGGATATAAGTTGGACGTTTTGATCTTGACCTGTTTTATTAATGAATAAGCTACAAAAAAAAGTGCCCGGCAAAAGAATCGATTGGCCCGCTAGATGACAGAGGTGTAAAAGGGGCACTTAGGGAAGACAAAGCCATAGTTGAAAGAATTCTTTGTTTCGGTCTTCACTGAGGAAGATTTGGGAGAGATACCGATGCCAGAAATGGTATTCAAAACTGATGAGTCACAGAAACTGAATGAAATCTCTATAAACCTGGAGGATGTAAGGGCACATTTTGACAAATTGAGGAATAGCAAATCTCCTGGAGTGGATGATATTCATCCCAGAGTACTGATAGAACTGAAAACTGAACTTGCAGAACTATTGTTAGTAATATGTAATTTATCTTTAAAATCAAACATGGTTCCAGAAGCTTGGAGGGTGGCCAATGTAACACCAATTGTTAAACAAAGGAGATCCGGGAAATATTAGATCAGTGAGTCTGACTTTGGTGCCGGGCAAAATGGTAGAGACTATTATATAGAACAAAATTACAGAGCATGTTCAGAAGCATGGATTAATGAGACAAAACCAACATTGATTTAGTGAAGGTGAGCCGTCAATATTGTGTATTTGGATTTTTAAAAGGTGTTTGACAAAGTACCTCATGAAAGACTCCAGAGGAAATTGGAGAATCATGGGATAGGAGGTAGTGTCCTATTCTGGATTAAAAACTGGTGAAAAATTACAAGAGGAATTTACGAGACTGGGAGACTGGCATTTAAATGACAGATGACGTTTAATGTGAGCAAGTGCAAAGTAATGCATATGGGAAAGAGGAATCCGAATTATAGATATGTAAGGCATGGTTCCACATTAGGAGTCACTGACCAGGAAAGGGATCTAGGCGTCATTATTGATGATACGTCAAAACCCTTTTTTCTCAGTGTGCGATGGCGGCTAAGAAAGCAAATAGAATGTTAGGTATTATTAGGAAAGGAATGGAAAACAAAAATGAGAATGTTATAATGTCTTTGTATTGCTCCATGGCGTGACTACACTTCAAACATTGTGTTCAATTCTGATCATTGCATCTCAAAAAAAGATATAGTGGAATTAGAAAGGTACAGAAAAGGGCGACGATAATGTTAATGGGGATGGGACGACTTCCCTGTGAGTAAAGGCTAAAGCAACAAGGGCTCTTCAGCTTGGAGAAAAGTCAGCTGAGTGGAGATATGAGAGAGGTCTATAAAATAATGAGTGGAGTGGAACAGGTAGAAATGAATGGCTTGTTTACTCTTTCCAAAAATACTAGGTCTTGGGGGCATGCAATGATGCTACAAAGTAGAAAATTTAAAAGAAATCAGAGAAAATATTTCTGCACTCAATGTGTAATTAAACTCTAGAATTTGTTGCCAGAGAATGTAGCAAAAGAAGTTAGCTTAGCGGGGTTTAAAAAAAAGAATTGGATGGCTTTCTAAAGGAAAAGTTCATTGGCCATTATTAAAATGGGTTTGGGGAAAATCCACTGCTTATTTCTAGAACATGCAGCATAAAATGCATTGTACCGATTTGGGACCATGCCAAGTACTTGTTTCCTGAATTGGCCACTGTTGGAAACAGGATGCTGGGCTTGATGTTTCAGTATGGTAATAATTATGTACCTATGAATAGATGACCACTGGAGGGAATTAGCAATGACCTCCCCTTACTCCTCTTGTGTTCACTAACACCCTCCCACCCTCCCCAAAAATGTGATTAAAACACATTACTTGCCAGTCACAGATGTTATACTCAGGTCCATTAGAGCAGTATGCAGGTCCCTGGAGCAGTCTAGTGGTGGGTGCAGTGCACTGAAGACAGATGAACCTAGGCCTATACTTTCCCCTACCTGTTACAGTTGTGGTAGAAATGGTGAGCCCTCTGAAACTCACCAGAAACCCACGGCACATACATATTGGTGCCCCTTCACCCATAAGGGCTTTGTAATGGTGTAAAGTTGGGAGGTAGTGGATTTGGGGGCAACGATGAGATGTGTACCTTGGAGCATTTATTTGAAGTCCATTGCAGTGCCCCCTAAGGTGCTCCATTGCTCTTCTGTGGCCAGTCTACTAAGAATGTTGGCTCCTCCTACATCCCAATGGCTTGATTTTGTGCATTTTTCACTTGGACTTTTTTTTTAATGGACCAAAAGATACATGCATGAAGCACAAAAAACATCTAGCAAACAGCCATTTTTGAAAAAGAAAAAAAAAAAGACATTTTGTCTGTTTTGAAAATGGTCTTTATTTGCCTTCTCCACCACCAGCACATGAGAACAGAAGAGGTATCCTGATCAGGCCCAATAACCTAAGGCTGAATAAAAAGGATGTTTTTGCCAACAAAACATTAACTGTGAGGAGTGATCTGGGTGGATAGAAAGGGTTAACCCAGCCCAGGAGCAGAGCAGGAAGAGCCTGTTTGGAGATCACCATTTGAGTCCCTGGAAACCTACCACCGGGGCTTGTTGTGGCATGCCCTGAAGGTCCTAGACATGGGGCTGCCTAAGCTTGGCACTCTTCTGGAGTATTTGTGTTTGGCTGCAGGGGTCAGAGACATCACAGTCCCTGTGGAACTGGCAACTGAGTAGGTGATGAGAAGCAGAGAGGTGGACCACCTTCTCCGAGCCATGAAAGTGGACCCGGAGTGTTGGAGGGCCTCCTTGAGCAGCAGGAGAGGACACTGGCAGCAAATTGGATACCTTCTTGCCAGCAAAGTACCTCTGAGAGCCTTGTATAGACCTGGGGAGAGCTAGTGGAGAGAAACTTCCCAAACTTTGCCACGTGAACAGATACCTGGACTGCATGGTATGGGCCATATGGCACTTCGGATATTCTTATGTTCCACTGCAAGTCATGAGTGTTATCAAGGTGCAGAGAAAGACATGAATCAGGAAAGCCATCTTTCATTGGATGTGCTCCAATCCAAGATATCCTAGAAGTGCACATGTGTCAACCATGGCTATGCCCCCTTTTCAATTATGTAACTAAGTATTTAGGCGCACCATGCGTAAAAATCTTAATTAATTTCAATTAGTGCTGATAATTGCTTGTTAACATTCAATTGACAGTGTTGATTAGCTAGTTAACCAATTAATTAGGAGAAGGGCGCCCATCTTCCGACACAAATCGAGAGATGGGCGTCCTTCTCCTAAGGTCGCCCAAATCGGCATAATTGAAAGCCGATTTTGGCGTCCTCAACTGCTTTCCGTCACAGGGACGACCAAAGTTCAAGGGGCGTGTTGGCAGTGTACAGAAGGTGGGATGGGGCATGGTTAACAGATGGGCATCATCGGCCAATAATGGAAAAAAGAAGGGCATCCTTGATGAGCATTTACTTGGTCCATTTTTTTTCATGACCAAGCATCAAAAAGGTGCCCGAACTGACCAGATGACCACTGGAGGGAATTGGGGATGACCTCCCCTGACTTCCCCAGTTGTCACTAAACACCTCCCACCCTGAAAAAAACAACTTCAAAAGCTTTTGTCTTTTTTTTTTTAGAGTATGTCCTTTGCTATGTCTCTGTGAGGACGTGTCCAAAATGTGGATGTTTCTGTGAGAAGAGCATCCATGCCTTTGCCATGCCTCTAACACCCTTTTTATTTATTTATTTGGATTTTGGATCACAATTAGCAGCAGTGGGATTTGGAGCGGCCACCTCTGGATTGCAAGACCAGTGCTCTAGCCACTAGGCCACTCCTCCACTTCACTCCACTCCCTTGACATTTGGCCATCCCTGTGTGTGTGTAGGGGGGGGGCAGTATGCAGGTCCCTGGGGGGGGGGGAGGTATGAGTGTGTCAACGGTGGCATACCGAAGGCGTGGATGTCCTTCTTTCAAACATTTTAGATGTCCTCAACTGCCCCCCACAGGGATGGCCAAATTTCAAGGGAGTAGAGTAGAGTAGAGTAGAGTAGAGTAGAGTGGACGAGTGGCCTAGTGGTTAGAGCACTGGTCTTACAATCTAGAGGTGGCTGGTTCAAATCCCTCTGCTGCTACTTGTGATCCAAAATTCAAATAAATAAAGGGGGTGTCAGAGGCATAGTAGGTATGGATATCTGTCTCACAAGCATCCACATTTTGGACATCCTCAACTGCTGTCGCTTCCCCTCCTTAGGAAGGAAATCATGTGCAAATGAGTTAACATTGCATGCAATTTCCTTCATGGATGCCAGTTCCTTTCCGGATCGGTAAGTGAAAGACTTTTTCCATTCAGTTAGTGGGACCAGTGCGCTACAAATGCTGGCTCCTCCCACAACCAAATGGCTTGGATTTGGTCATTTCTGAGATGGGCGTCCTCGCTTTCCATTATCGCCAAAACCGGGGATGACCATCTGTAAGGTCGACCTAAATTTCATGATTTGGGCGTCCCCGACCGTATTATCAAAACAAAAGATGGACGTCCATCTTGTTTCGATAATACGCATTGACCCGCCCCTTTACAGGGCCGTCCTTAGAGATGGGCACCCCCATTCGATTATCCCCCTCCACGTTACTATTCAAGATACTTGAACGTGCTGTTCATTGCCATTGTCTTGACTCTCTTTCATCTCAAGCTATTTTTGATCCACTTCAATCGTGCTTTCACCCTCATCATTCAACTGAAACAGTGCTTGCTAAAGTCTCCAATGACCTGTTCCTAGCCAGATCCAAAGGTCTCTATTCTATCTTCATCCTTCTTGATCTATCTTCTGCTTTTGACACTGCTGATCACCGCCTACTTCTTGATACGCTGTCCTCACTTGGATTTCAGGGTTTTGTTGTTTCCTGGTTTTCTTCTTATCTCTCCCATCATACTTTTACTACTACTTAACTTTTAGTGTATACTCTGGTGAATCCCCTCCACTATCCCACTATCAGTTGGTGTACCTCATGGATCTGTCTTGGGGCCTCTTCTTTTCTCCATCTATACTTCTTCCCTTGGTACTCTGATCTCATCCTATGATTTTCAGTATCACCTTTATGCTGATGATTCCCAGATCTACCTCTTCACACTAGAAATTTCAGCAGGAATCCAGGCAAAAGTATCAACCTGCCTGGATGTCTCACCTCCATGTGAAACTAAACATGATCAAGACTGTGCTTCTTATCTTTCCTCCTAAGCCCATCTCTGCTCTTCTCCCATTCTACGTCTCTGTGGATAACACTCTCATCCTCCCTGTCTCATCAGCTCATAACTTTGGGATCATCTTCGACTCCTCTCTCTCTTTCTCTGCACATATTCAACAGACTGGTAAAACCTGATGGTTCTTTCTCTATAATATCACCTATTCATCCTTCCTTTCAAAGCACACTACCAGAACCCTTTTCCACACTCTTATCACCTCTCGCTTAGACTACTGCAACTTGCTTCTCACAGGTCTCCCACTAAGCAATCTCTCTCCCTTTCAATCTGCTCAAAATTCTACTGCACGACTTATATTCCACCAGTCTCGCTATGCTCATATTAGCCCTAGCATAGTACCACAAGGGTTGACAGCATCATTTTGAATCCAATTCTTGCAGGGACAGGGGTGACTGGGGATCACTCCTGCCTTGAAACCATTAGACCACAGAAAACCTAGAAAAAGCTACAGAAGGGTGGAGTAATTTTGGTAAAAGAGGATTCTTCAGGGTCAAAGAGATTTGATTGAGGGGGGTCTTCTGGAGGGAGAATATTGATTGGGTGGGACACACTGCCAGAAAGGGGGACTTTCTTTACAGTTTGGCCAGCCGCTTTAAAAAGCAGCCAGGAGCATATGACCATGACTTAGGTGCCTGATGCTATAGGGCAGTGTGTATAACACTTCTTGCAAAGTTGATCGCAAGAAACTAACTTGCGGTACTGAGCGACCACATTGTAGTTGCTCTCATGGGAAATGAAGGAGCAGTAAAAGCCTGGTTTTTACTGCACTATGATAAATACCCACCCAAGTGTTTCCTTATGCTTGTCCCATGTCTTATTGAGTTCTATTATTACTTTTTTGTGTTTCTACCAATTCCTCTTGAAGTCTACTCCATGCATCCTGACTTTCCTATAATATGGACCTAACTAGATTTGAAAAAAAAAAAAAAAGCCTGTCCCTTCATTCATTATTAAACATTAAGCATTATGTAAAAAAAAAACACATCATTTTATTAATACTACTATTGATAATAAATATAGAGAACCTCTACTAAAGCTTAGTGTGCATTAACAGAATTAGATCTTGCTAAGCGTCAGATTCTATATATGGTGCCTCAAAAATCTGCATGGTCATCATTTCTGCCTAAGCGTATTCTATAAGCGGCTCCTAGATTTAGGCGCAGTATCTAGAATACGCTTAGTTGATATCCACCTAAAATTATGCACGTCCATTTAAGGAAACAAAAGCACGGCCTAAATCCCTGCGCACCGGGCCATATTCTATAACTACGTGCGTAAATATTGGAACACCTATGAAACGACCATTTCCCTGCCTATAGCTATGCCCCTTTTGAACTGCACGCATTAGAATTTAGGTGCAGTTCATTACAGAAAGCGCTCAGTGAGCTGTGCATGTAAATTCTTATTATTGCCAAGTAGAGGCTCATTATTGCTTGTTAAGTGTTGTTATCAACGCTGATTAGCTTGTTAAACCAATTAAGTTATGTGCGTTGTTATAGAATATACCTAGATTTCAGCGCGGATCTCTAGGCGCACCATATAGAATGCGGGGGTTAATATTAAGAAGCCCATTTTATATCTAAGCTTTAGTAACAGGGCCCCATAGTTTTAGAGAAGGAAACTTCCTGAATAGCAATGTGCTTTTTAAAACAGCAACAATTCATTCTGGCACATTTACAGTTAATATTAAACTGCTCAAGACAGTTAATGTTTCATGCTGTAAAATAATTCGAGCGCTGCTGCTGACCAAATAGAATAATCAATATGAGCGTCATAAATTAAAATAAAAAAAAAAACATAAATAAAGCAGACTTCTTTAATCAGATTATAAAGTACCTCTAAATTGCTTTTAACGTAGAATATTTACAGATTAAGCAGACGACTCTTATTTGATTAAAAAATATACCTCAGTTAATTCACTGTTGTGCATAATGTGATACTTCTCAAGACTGGTTTGCATAAGAAATTGAAACAAATAGTACTTTTTTTTTTCTGTAAATTAAATTGAAATAGGAATTAAAGGATACTGCCGTTCACTTTTTCAGAGCAGTGTAAACACTGGATGCTCCATGTTCCAGCAGGTTTTAGCATTTGTTATTTCTAGCATGAGTGTAGGGGCCAATATTTAAAGTGCTAATGCTGTTCGCTGACCTTATAAGTAATTTTCTTTCTTTCTTTTTTTTAAATCTGGGCTATAAGTATGGATAACTTTGGCTCACATGCATTAAATACTACAGTCTACGTTACTATGACAGCATCAAAGACCTTATGGCAACAATACACCAAGGGATAGATTCAGTAAATGACACCCAAATTTAGACTCCGGAAAAAAATAGCATTTAGAGCTATTCTATAAAGGGTGCTGCATGATGAGCGCTCTTTATAGAATAGCATTGGGCACCAAATTCCACATCTAACTTTGGGCATAAGGACTTATTGACAGTAGTTGAAACCTGGTGTCAATCTTGGCGTTCAAGTTGGGCACGCATCTTCAGTATTTCTGGAACACCCCAAACCCACCCATGCCCCCTTTGCAGTTAGGTGCAAAACGATTAAGGTGCTATCCTATAACTGGGCACATAAGTGTATTTTCATACTGATCTGTCGTTTCGGCCCTGTTTCAGCGTCTTGCCTCTGTTAGAATACGTTTCTACACCGAAAGCTGAGCACCTAATTAGTTTCTAACTTTAGGCACTGTTTATAGCATTCCCCAGGTAATGTGGAAATAAAAATATGTATATCCAAATAGGGATGCATATTTATAAGCCCATATTTTCATCATTAACATTCCTTAATACATTTTGGGGTTGATATTCAATGAGATGTAATTGCTAAGTATTGATTATCAGCACTGACAGCTGCAACACTCTCTAGTTAGTGCTGGAATGGTCTGTGGGAGCAGCTAAGATGGAACCAGGAGTGATATTCAGTGCCGATGATCAGATAACTATCCAAGTAAATTGGGCTGGATAAAAGGCAGCTCTATCTTGCCCGAATACCTATTCAGGTACTGGTACTGAACACTAGCAAGCCACTAATAGCTTCCAGAGGCTGCTGATATTCCAGATATTCAGTGTCAGTGTTAGGCTTTGGTATGGATCTCAAAAACTTCTGGCTGCCGTAGGCTAAATATGGGCTTAGCCTACATCCTAGGAGCAATGTCTTCAATTGAACATATCTACAAAGGGTGTTACTTCTGCTTAAGATGTAGCAAGCCATTGTTTGAAAGGTAGTCCAGTAGATTTCCTTTACTAATGGCTTTCTGACAGTATCCTCTTAATTCTATAAAACTGAGTGCCCAACTTAGGAGCTGGTGTTAGGGTATACTACAGCATTGGGGAGGAATGGGGAAGCCCTTTCCCTTTTATGATAGGAAAGCCCCGCCCAACACATCCCAGGATGCACTGGGCAGGGCTGGGTGCCGCAATTTTGAAGGCGGTGCTGGAAGAGGAGGGAGTGTGCTATTTTCATCTCCACCACGAAGGTACGGGGGAAGAGGGGCCGCTAGACCACCAGGTGGGAGGGACTTGGTTTTGCAGCCTACTGGGCCACCAGGGCTCTTCTTGGGTGCGATTACGATTGTGTGGCCTGGAGGTCTGCTGGACCTCCAGCCCCCATGTCACTGTCCCGGGGGGTGTGGGGGCACGAAGCCGCCAGGGCCTTGCAGTTTTAGGGGGGGTCTGGGGGTCCCATGGACCTCCAGCCCCTTTGTTTGACAGGTCTGGGCTTTTGACAGCCCGGGCATGTCAAACAAGTGTGGGAAGACTGTGCCTGAGTGCATGCTCAGGCACAATCCTCCTGCACTTTTACCCTATGATCAGAACTAATAACGTGGTGCCTAAATTTGCATGCTATTAGCTCTGATCGTAGGGGCATTATAGCCTCTTAGAGCACTGTTTGGAACAGCACTGGGCTTCTGATCATGGGGCTGTCAGTATCTGGGTATTCTGAAAACCCTTCCCATGAAGATTCATCGGATTCTGCATCTGTCTAAAGTAGCTGCATACATTTATCAGCATAAAACTGGTTGTGCCTCCCACCGTGCTTTGTTTGCAATAGGTTTAGCTGCTGTTTTTCCTTCCTTCCTTCCTTCCTCCCTCCCTATCCCATCTTACCCTGCTTCTGATTTCATCTTCCCCTTTTGGGGGGCTGAGAACAGACAGCCGTTTTTGTTTAGTTTGTTTTTTGTACATTTTCACTGGGAGCTGCAGCTGTTGGTGCCCTCTTCTTAAAGACTTTTTTTTTTTTTTAATTTTATTTATCATTTTACTTAATTACATTCACATATATCACATAAATGTAAGGAAACACAGAAATTAATATAAAAAGGAAAACATTTTCTCTCAACAATATATATTTACATAATTGTCCACAATTGGAAGATCCAAGATCAGGAAAACAATCTTAAAGAAAATAAGAAAAACTCAAAACGGTTAATCTTACACTTCACATTTTCTGAGGGAGGAAGGTTAATCGGTTATTGCAGCCGGTACAGTGGTAACTGAAGGAAGTTGCTGCAGAGGATTCTTCATCTGTTTTCAGAAACTCTATAATTTCTTAGGTTCAAACAAATAAGTAATAAGGAAAATAAAACACTTACAAGGGAATCGCGCTAGGAAGGTCCCACCTGGGGCAATGATTCCTGGCTGAAAAGCCAAGACTTCACACCTCCCAGTCTGCGATTCCCTTGATGTGTCAGGAAATATATGCATCTTTGAACCCAAAAAACTATCAACCATATATCGGAAATACAATTTTAAAACGTTGTTCCTATCTAATCAAAGACGAAAGTCACTAATAATATAACTCTATCTATAACTTCTGAATTTTCCAAAATGTCAATTAAACACGTCTCTTTTCTCTGAAAGAAGATTTTAAAGGAAATATAATTTTAGTCACCAAAAGGTGGCTATCAGACGGTATTAGCAAAGTATCAGAGAATTATTTCTTCAAGAATTCAGTAGCTAATATATAGGATATTATAGGTAAATTTATCATTCTCAAGTTATTTTCCCTTAATTGGTTCTCCAGAAATTCCAGTTTTTACAAGAAAAATAACTATTCTTTATTACCAAATTATCTAATTTTCATAGAGAAGCCATTTCCGTAATCAAAGTCTCTTTTTATACCTTGGACTTTCACTTTGTTAGATAAGTATTAATATAAATTCTTTAACTCACATAGTGAAAAATTTTAAACATCTGAAGAAGACAGTTATTTACATTCTGCTGCAGATCCTATAATATGTCCTTTATGACATTATTGGCTTCACCAAGTCCAATTTCACCACAGAAACCGCTCCAGATATCTTTGGGGGGAAGAGCTCACTCTCCAATCCCCCAGTTGGTTTATTATCTGGAGTCGATGCTGCGCCAGGACCTCCTCGGGTCACATGAAAATCCTAACCCACTTCGGGCGTTTCCATTATTGACCTCCATAGCGAAGCATTACTATTTCCGGGTCTTGGAGGGGTCGTGCCAACAGGGGGACTCAAAGTCACTCCTTCCACTGAGATTCAGCAATAAAGCCTTGCTGTTCCTCGAAGCAAGAACCGATATCCCCGACGTTATGACCCCGAATCTCTCCAAAGTAGACTGAGAAGTGGTGGGAACCTCAGCCGTGTTCGAGGAGGACAGCACCACGGCTTTGCCTTTTCTCTTCCCCATTCTCTGGGGAGCGCGCCTTCTTCTTCAGGCATTCTGGTGTAAAACGGGAACTCAACTAGCGTACGTCCTCCCTCAACGCCATCTTGGATCCTCCAGGTTGGGACACTCTTTGTCTGGTCTCTCCTCAGAGGCCTGTCTGATAAGGGTAACCTTACAGCATAGCCCTCTGAGTCATTGAAACACGGAAGCCCCTCCACCACTTGCAAGGTGGTGTCCCTTCGGAGGGGTTGTTTTGTTTTTTAAGCTTAGCTTGTGGAACACAGGGGATATAAAACCATCCTTTCTGTTTCTCTTTGCATTAGTGCTGCTGCTGCCGACCCTACATTTTTTCTGAAAAATCAACCTTGCCTCTTCAGCTTCTATCATTATTTTCATGCCTATTCTGTTCAGCCATGGTAAGTTATGTTGGTTCTGTTGAGAGAGCATTGTTTCTCTTGTATGTGTCTGTATAGCCCTACATATGCTTGTTAATACTTCAGAATGATAAATACCAGTTCTGCTTGCCTCTGCCTATCTGTCCTGCCTACATTCTTTAGCTTAGTTTCTTCTGACTTGATTACACGTGCTTTCTGGACCCATAGATCCTGTTGTTTTCAAGTGCCATTGAGCCAGTGATAACTCATGGTGATCCCCTTGATAATTACCCTGAACCAGTGGCGTAGCTACTTGGGGCCACGGGGACCTCGGCCTCCTCAAATTTCCTCTGTGCCCCTGGTTTTGCTCGCGGGGGTCCCCAACCCCCACCAGCTGAAGCCTTGTCCAGCTCCTGTCTCCGGTGCCGCCACCGCATTCCTGCCCTGCCCTTTTATCCCCCTCACGTTCTACATGCTCCTTTTAGTGTACAGGACATGAGGGGGAAGAGAGAGCAGGGCAGGTAGCATGGCGGTGCTGGAGACTGGTGCTGGACAAGTGTTCAGCTGGTGGAGGTTGGGGATCCCCGCCAGCCAAGGTATTTGCTGCAGCAGTGGGTAGGGAGCAGCAAGGCGGCGGGGGAGAGGGGGGAGCAGCAGGGTGGCGGGGGCGGCGAGGTGGTGGGGGGAGCAGCAGACCAAACTTGGCCCCCTACCTTAGGCTCTGGCCCCCTCCCACTGCGAGGTTTGACTACACCCCTGCCCAGGACTGTGTTTATTCTTCAATCAGGTGGCTAATTGTCGACAGAACTGCATCCATACCTTTTGTTATTGTATAAATCCATCACATTGCTGGACTTCCTCTTTTGCATTGACCTTCAATATTTCTAAGTATGACGTCTTTCTCCAATGAGCTTTCTTCACGCGTTCGAAGGATGAAAATCAAAGTCTTGTCATTTGAGCTTTCAAGGAAATCTTAGGTTTGATGTCCTGCAATACCATTTGATTTGTTGTTTGGCAGTCCATTGTATACACAGTGACATATTTTCAAAGCATTTAGACTTACAAAGTCATGTGGAGGGGCGTTTGTTATAAGATGTGTAAGTCGGACTTTGGACGTTTTGCACTAAACGTCAAAAATCCAAAAGCATGCCTTTTTTTATTTTTTAATATTGTTTGTAACAAGGTTTTGTGCTCTGTGTATTTATCTTCTCAGGCCATTTTAGAAAAAAAATGTACAAGAGAAAAACAGAGAAAATTAAGCCTTTGGGATGAAGGAGAGGCCAGCATTTTTAGCAGACTGGTCCCCAAGATATCCCAAGAGAGCACTGTCGCACCCTAGGAGACACTGCTGTGGACGTCATGCAAATGCTCACAGGTACACATCTCACCATTGCTCCCTTATCTTGTCTGCTGAAACCTCCAAAATCCACCCTAAACCCACTACCGCCAACTGTACACCATTACAATAGCCCTTATGGGTGAAGGGGGCACCTACATGTGGGTACAGTGGGTTTTTAGTGAGTTTTGGAGGGCTCACATTATGCTCATATTAGCCCTCTCCTCAAGTCAGTTCACTGGCTTCCTATTCGTTTCCGCATACAGTTCAAACTCCTCCTATTTACCTATAAGTTCATTCACTCTGCAGCTCCTCAGTACCTCTCCACTCTCATCTCTCCCTACATTCCTCCCCGGGAACTCCGTTCACTGGGTAAATCTCTCTTATCTGCACCCTTCTCCTCCAACGCTAACTCCAGACTCTGTTCCTTTTATCTTGCTGCACCATATGCCTGGAATAGACTTCCTGAGCTGGTACGTCAAGCTCCATCTCTGGCTGTCTTCAAATCTAAGCTAAAAGCCCACCTTTTTTATGCTGCTTTTAACTCCTAACCCTTATTCACTTGTTCAGAACCCTTATTTTACCATCCTCACCTTAATATTCCCTTATCTCTTGTTTGTCCTATTTGTTGTCCTAATTAGATTGTAAGCTCTGTCGAGCAGGGACTGTCTCTTCATGTTCAAGTGTACAGCGCTGCATATGTCTAGTAGTGCTATAGAAATGATAAGTAGTAGTAGTAGTTTCTACCATAAGTATAACAGGTAGGGGGATGTATGGGCCTGTGTCCACCTGTCAACAGTACACTTTACCCACCACTACACTACTCCAGGGTTTTGCACGCTGCTCTAATGGACCTGGCTATAACATCTGAGGCTGAGATAGAGGCTGGTGAGTACTATTTTGTATTTACATTTTTGGAGGTAGGAGGGGTTCAGTGACCACTAGGAGAATGAGGAGGTCATCCCTGATTCCTTCCAGTGGTCATTTAGGGCACTATTTTGTGCATATTCATTCTGAAAACAGGTTTAAACCAAAGAGTTGAAGTTTTCACCCTAGATGTTTTCATTTTGTTCCATTATGGCTGTAAAACGACCAAGTGTTAGGCACGCACTAAGCCCATCTTCAAAACACCCCCCTTGGATGTTTTGAGAAGAAGTTCATCCAAATGGTGCTTTATGATGCTTTTTGGATGTTTTTCTCTTTTGAAAATGAGCCCCACAGGTTTTTTCTCCAGTACTAGAATTCAAGTGCAATGATTTTCATTCTGCCTTGTATTTTCACTGTACAACCTGCACATCCATATAACATTATTGAAAACACCATGGCTTGGGCAAGTCAAATCATTGAATGCAGAAATATACCTATTGCACTTGAAGATCTTGACTTCGTTCTTCATAGCCGTTCTGGCAAAAGTGATACTTACTTTCTGCCTGTTTCTGCCTATCTGGCCTGCCTTCACTCTTTGGATTAGTTTTCTCCTGCCTTGATTATACATAATTCCCATACCAACAGAGCATAAGGGCATTCCAAAACACAGTTTCCCATAATGACTGTAAGAGAGAAACATTAACTGTCTACCTATATCTGTTTCCCCTATCCTTTTTGGTGTGTGTGTCTCCCCCCCCCCCCCCCCACATGCTCTATCTTCCACCAGACCTGCACACGTAGAACCTTCATCAGACAGCGAGCCTTCATTTTCAACATAAGACAATTTTCTATTATACTGGGAGGAAGGGAGGGGGTTCTTTTTTACGCTGGCCCACCAGGGATTCTTGACAACGCTGGGGAGGGGGGGAGTTGGGGTGGACTGGAGGTCCGTCGGACCTCCAGCCCATCCCTGTCACTCGCTGGGGGGGGGGGGGGGGTGGCCGGCGGCCACCAGGGACCATTTTCTGGGGGGTTGGGGGGCTGGAGACTCACTGCATCTCCAGCCCTCCCTGAACCTGGGGGGGGATCATCGGGGGACTGGAGGTCCGCCAGACCTCCAGCACCCGTTGCTCGGGGCAGGGGTAGTCAAGGCCTGGTGGTCCCATGGACCTCCAGCCCCTGTGTTTGACAGGTTTGGGCTTTTGATAGCCCAGACCTGTCAAACAAGTGCGGGAGGATTGTGCTCAGCGCATGCTCGGCACAATTCGCCCGCACTTCTACCTCATGATCAGAGATAATTGTGCTGCTTAAATTTGCATGCATTATCTCTGATCACAGGTATAATAGCGCCCCGCGCTGTTTGGAACAGCGTGGGGCTTTTGATCATCTGCCTGTGAATGGAAAATAGTGTGTGTGTGTGTCTCTCTCTCTCTCTCGCTCTCTCCCGCGAGCCTTAACTGTGCTATGATGATTTCTCTTTTTTTTCTTTCAAGTTTTGACTTCAGCAAAGCAATTTCTAAAGCTAGCACCTTTCCCCCTGACCTTCTATCTCTGAATGAAGAAGACAAAATGGCGATCTGTCCGTTCTTTATTTCAGTTTCCTGCTGAGCCGCTGACATCATCAACCAAGGAATTTGGGAGAAGTGAAACAAAAGAATGACTTGTTTAGCCTCTTCTGAAAAATAAATTGCAATATCACTTTCCAGGGATCATCCGCTTAATGTCAATAGGTTATTTAAACTTGCAGGTCCATTCCTATAAAGTGCCAGCAACAACAAAAACAAAGTGGAGGGGAGGATAATAAAAGGAATTTGTAGCCCATGCAAACTTCCTAATGGTTTCCACAGTCTCCTCTGAGAAAATGCAAAATCCCCTAATCAGTCAGAATAAGAACTGCCCTGGCAACAGATAAGGCAAGCAAGGATTCCCCCTCTGTCTGATAGACAATCTGACATTCGTTCCATTGATTCCAACATGGTGAGCAGCTCATCTGCCTGATCACAGACTATGAATAATTTGCGTGCATAACTGCTAATATTTTCTCAGATTTAGCATGCATGCTTCAGCCTCATGCATTGCATGCTTTTTTGGTTTGTTTATTTTGCACGTTAATTAAAGTTAATGTGCATGCTGTACTTCTGTGCATTGGCCTAGTGGTTAGGGTGGTGGACTTTGGTACTGAGAAACTGAGTTTGATTCCCACTTCAGGCATATCAGCTCCTTGTGACTCTGAGTAAGTCACTTAGCCCTCCATTGCCCCAGGTACAAATAAGTAACTGTATATAATATGTAAGCCGCATTGAACCTGCTATGAGTGGGAAAGCGTGGGGTACAAATGTAAGAAAAAAAAATAGTAGCAACATTCCATGTAGAAGCCTGTCCTCGTGCATCCGCGCAGGCTTCTGCTTCTGTGAGTCTGACGTCCTGCACGTACGTGCAGGACGTCAGACTCACAGAAACAGAAGCCTGAGCGGGTTGCTGATGTGCAAGGGCTACATGGAATGTTGCTAGTGGAACAGCAACATTAACATTCCATGTAGAATCTCAAATAGTAGCAACAGAATCTCAACATTCCATCTAGAATGGCCTAGTGGTTAGAGTGGTGGACTTTGGTCCTGGGGAACTGGGTTCGATTCCCTCTGCAGGCACAGGCAGCTCCTTGTGACTCTGGGTAAGTCACTTAGCCCTCCATTGCCCCAGGTACAAATAAGTACCTGTATTGAGCCTGCCATGAGTGGGAAAGCACGGGGTACAAATGTAACAAAAAAAACCCCACAAAGATCATAATTTTCAAAGAATGATACTTCTATAGAATTTATTTATGTATGTATTTATTTATTTGTGGCATTTATACCCCGCTCTTTCCCGCTCGATAGCAGGTTCAGTGCGGCTGTTGCAGTAGTCGGCATGGGTGAGCACTGTGGTTTGTACTAGATTGCGGAAAGTTTTCTGTAAAATATCATCAAAAAGCAAGACAATTTCCCTCTATTTTCTTTTTACAGAGGAAAAGGCTTCAGACGCTCAGAGAGCCGATCTTTTAAATTTATGGGCTCACTGACTCGTTTGGCGGCTTCAATCTCTCTGCAAACTTAGCCTACCACGAGCATCCTCATTAGCCAAAAAACCTCTGCATACTTTTTTAACTTTTTAACTTTTTAATCCTTAATAGTGTCACTTTGTTTCAATCAACTTAAAAGGTACACTTATCTTCTGCTGCTTTCTCGTACAGGACTCCCGGCACGCCCTACAGCGAGCTCCCGTTTCGCCAACAGCTTCTTAAGGAGCAGTACCGTTTATCTTTGAGATCTTCCTATACTGAAAAGATGCAGCGTAGGAAGTTTCAGTATAGGAAGATCTCAAAGATAAACGGTACAGCTCCTTAAGAAGCTGTTGGCGAAACGGGAGCTCGTTGTAGGGCGTGCCGGGAGTCCTGTACGAGAAAGCAGCAGAAGATAAGTGTACCTTTTAAGTTGATTGAAACAAAGTGACACTATTAAGGATTAAAAAGTTAAAAAAGTATGCAGAGGTTTTTTGGCTAATGAGGATGCTCGTGGTAGGCTAAGTTTGCAGAGAGATTGAAGCCGCCAAACGAGTCAGTGAGCCCATAAATTTAAAAGATCGGCTCTCTGAGCGTCTGAAGCCTTTTCCTCTGTAAAAAGAAAATAGAGGGAAATTGTCTTGCTTTTTGATGATATTTTGGTGAAAAGTGTGAGCAAGCTCCATTTTGAGTATTAATCAGGAAAGTTTTCTGTGGAAGGTATGGTTTCGCTTAGAGTGACTCTAAGTTTACTTCAGTATAAGATTTGAAAGACCAGAATGAATACACTGAAATTCACTTCCTGTTAGGGTTTTGTAGTCTTCTTCCCCAAACTGGCACTTCAGCTTTTCAATATTACCATATTTCTGTTGTGTTTCTTCTCTTTTTTTGTTGCAGGATAAATAACTACCCCTTTAACAAAATTTTATCATCCTATTTTTGTTGGTTATTGCATGCCCCGTGAGAGTACAACATGACGTATTTATATATTTTTAACTGCCATTACTGACAAATCTATATTAATAACAACATCAATACTGCAATAAAACTGAAGTATGGGAATACTCGGTAATCATACTGAATTAATAACAATGTGTATCGCAGGCTGTGCACGGTGAAAGTGTTAACTGCTATTAACTGTGGCCATTATTACTTTATGATAGCCATTTAACTATGCTGTAATTCTGGGAATTTAAAGGTCAGTTTGATTTATCCAGTTTAGTTTGTCGCATGTTTAGAAAACTAATTAAAGCACAAAGTGTATGACCATATTACTCTAAACAAGATATGTGTGCATGGAGCAGACTTACTTCAAAACCCAGCTGAACAATGAAGCATGCAATATACTGGATTTATAACCTCTGCTCTAAAGAATCTTTTACCCTGTATGAACCATTTTTAATCCAGTTTTACCTATGCTCTCTCTGGGGGGTGATTGAGCGTTCTAATGAAACAGAGAAGCAGAAAGAAATGACAGCAAATATGACCCTCATCCATCTACCTACCTACCATGCAAAGGTGTTCTTATATCTTTCACCACTTCCACTTCTAGGGAGAAATCTATAAAGTGCGTCAAAATGCAGCACACTGTGCGTAAATTCTATAACGGCATCTGGATTTTGTTATATACTGTAAACGGGACCGCTGCGCCAGTAGGGGGAGGAAGGAACTCTCCTCCCCAGGATTAATCCAAGCCCCACAAATTGCCACCAGCAGAAACTTTCAAATATTCTTTTCTTTTTATTTTTGTTTCCAAGTTACAAACAAAAGCTTCAGTCCAGCCCTGGGGTTAGGGCTGCCCCAGGCAGGGTAGTGCTGCCCCTCACCTAGCAATTCAAAGTCTCTGACCGTTCTTGAGGGCTGCAATAGTCCCCTTTGGAAATACTTCCTTTTCACAGTACGTATCACAAGCAGTGCTGGCCCCAAAGCAAAATTGTTCCCTCCTGTCCAACCAGGGTTTCCAGCTCCCACAGTTCTTACACAACAAACAGGAGCAGCTGGGGAAGGTAAAATTATGTATAATCATACCTGATAATTTTCTTTCCATTAATCATAGCTGATCAATCCATAGACTGGTGGTGGGTTGTGTCCATCTACCAGCAGGTGGAGATAGAGAGCAAACTTTTGCCTCCCTATATGTGGTCATGTGCTGCCGGAAACTCCTCAGTATGTCGATATCAAAGCTCCATCCGCAGGACTCAGCACTTAGAGAATTACACCCACGAAGGGACACTCTGCCCAGCTCACCACCGCCGAAACGGGGGAGGGGAATTAACCCAGCTCATCCCCACACAAGTGGGGGAGGGGAATCCGTCCAGCTCATCCCCGCGGAGCGGGGGAGGGACACCACACCCGCCGATGCGGGGGGATCTGGCTTATCCTGCAACCGCAACCGCGGGAGGAGCTGACTGACCCTAACACCGCCGAAGCGGGAGGGGTACAAAGCTGCCCTACAGCCGCACGAAGCGGGAGGGAGTGCCGGCAGAATTTTAAGTCTCAATCCAGTCCCGTAAAACGGAGGGGAGAGGAATGCAGCAGCTCACTGTAACACAAACTCGTCTTAACTCTTGAAGAATCCAAGTGAAAAAACTTGAACACGAAGTCTTTCTGAAGTAACTGAAGACTAAACTTGAACCTGAAATGCAACCAGAATAAAAACAGTACAGATATCTGGGAGGGGCTATGGATTGATCAGCTATGATTAATGGAAAGAAAATTATCAGGTATGATTATACATAATTTTACCTTCCATATCATCAAGCTGATCAATCCATAGACTGGTGGGATGTACCGAAGCAGTACTCACCCAGGGCGGGACATTGAAATCCCTGACCTCAACACTGAAGCTCCAAACCGGGCCTCCGCCCGTGCAGCCACAGTCAAACGGTAATGCTTGGAGAATGTATGAGCCGAAGCCCAAGTTGCCGCCTTGCATATCTCTTCCAAGGAGACGGATCCGGCCTCTGCCATCGAGGCCGCCTGAGCTCTCGTGGAGTGAGCCTTCAGCTGGATAGGCGGCACCTTCCCCGCGGCCACATAAGCCGCTGCAATGGCTTCCTTGACCCATCTTGCCACTGTAGGCTTAGCAGCCTGCAGACCCTTACGAGGACCTGCAAACAGGACAAACAGATGATCCGATTTCCGGAAATCATTGGTCACTTCCAAGTATCTGATGATGACTCGTCTCACATCCAGATATTTAAGAGCAGAGTACTCCTCTGGGTAGTCCTCCCTACGAAAGGAAGGGAGACAGAGCTGCTGATTCACATGGAAGCGAGAAACAATCTTGGGCAGGAAGGAAGGCACTGTGCGAATAGTCACTCCTGCCTCAGTGAACTGCAGAAAAGGCTCTCGACATGAGAGCGCCTGGAGCTCGGAAACTCTTCTGGCTGAAGTGATAGCCACCAAAAAGACTGCTTTCAACGTCAGGTCTTTCAGAGATGCCCTCGACAAGGGTTCAAAAGGCGGCTTCTGCAATGCTCTTAGTACCAGGTTGAGATTCCACGCAGGCACCACTGAGTGCAGAGGAGGGCGCAGGTGATTAACTCCCTTGAGAAAGCGCACCACATCTGGCTGCGAAGCCAGGGAAGCACCCTTCAGGCGGCCCCTGAAGCAAGCCAGAGCCGCTACCTGGACTTTAAGGGAACTGAGCGACAGGCCTTTCTCCAGACCTTCTTGCAGGAACGCCAACACTGAAGAAATTGAAGCAGTGAAGGGAGAAAGTGAGCCTGCTTCACACCACGCTGCAAAGATACGCCAAACCCTGGCGTAAGCAGTAGAAGTAGAGCGCTTCCTCGCTCTCAGCATAGTGGCGATGACCTTGTCTGAGAAGCCCTTCTTCCTCAGACGCTGCCGCTCAATAGCCAGGCCGTAAGACCAAAGGGGGAGGGATCCTCCATCACCACGGGACCCTGATGTAACAGGCCCTGCTCCACTGGCAGCCGCAGAGGATCGTCGACTGAGAGCCTGATCAAGTCCGCATACCAGGGACGCCTGGGCCAATCCGGACCCACCAGGATTACCCTGCCGGGATGCTTTGCCACCCGGTCTAGCACCCTGCCCAACATGGGCCAGGGCGGGAACACATAGAGAATCTCTTGTGTCGGCCACTGTTGGAGAAGAGCATCTACTCCCAGGGATCGAGGGTCTCGTCCTCTGCTGAAAAAGCGCGGCACTTGGCAATTGGCCGATGACGCCATCAGATCTAGGCTCGGCTGGCCCCAGCGCTTCGTGATGTCCAAGAACGCCTGAGCAGATAGCTGCCACTCTCCGGGCTCCAAGGTATGGCGACTGAGAAAGTCCGCCTTGACATTCATGACTCCGGCAATGTGGGCCGCTGAAAGCTGCTCCAGGTTCGCTTCCGCCCACTGGCAAAGATTCATAGCCTCCTTGGCTAGAGGGGCGCTCTTGGTACCTCCCTGGCGGTTGACATAGGCCACAGCCGTGGCATTGTCCGACAGGACCCGTACAGGCTTCAACACCAGTACCGGGATGAACTCCAAAAGCGCCATCCGAATGGCTCTGAGTTCCAGGAGGTTGATAGACCACTTTGCCTCTGCAGGAGACCAGAGCCCCTGCGCTGTCCTTCCCAAGCAGTGGGCTCCCCAGCCCGACAATGAGGCGTCCGTCGTGACGACAATCCACTCTGGGGTCACCAGAGGCATTCCCGCAGACAACTTGTCTGTCTGCATCCACCAGCTCAGCGCCTTGCGCACTGCTGGGTCCAAGGGAAGGCGCACAGCATAATCCTCCGACATCGGAGTCCAGCGCTGCAGCAAAGAGTGTTGAAGTGGTCTCATATGAGCCCTGGCCCAGGGCACAACTTCCATCGTGGCCGTCATAGAGCCCAACAGCTGCACATAGTCCCAAGCCCGAAGGGGAGAGGCTACTAGGAACTGGTCCACCTGAGCCTGAAGTTTGACAATCCGATTGTCTGGCAGGAACACTCTGCCCACTTGGGTGTCGAATCGAACTCCCAGGCACTCCAGGGACTGAGTCGGGTGCAGCTGGCTCTTCTCCCAGTTGATGATCCATCCCAGGGAGCTCAAAAGAGCAACTACCCGGTCCACAGCTTTGCCGCACTCTGCATAAGAGGGGGCTCGGATCAACCAGTCGTCCAGATAAGGATGGACTTGTACCCCTTCCTTTCGTAGGAAGGCCGCGATGACCACCATTACTTTGGAAAAGGTCCGCGGAGCAGTAGCCAACCCGAAAGGGAGGGCTCTGAACTGGAAGTGTCGTCCCAGGACTGCAAAACGCAGAAAGCGTTGATGAGGAGGCCAGATGGGAATATGCAGGTACGCTTCCTTGATGTCCAAGGATGCCAGGAACTCTCCTGCCTTCACTGCCGCTATAACAGAGCGGAGAGTCTCCATGCGAAAGAGCCGCACTTTCAAGGCCCGATTGACCCCTTTGAGGTCGAGGATAGGCCGGACAGAACCTCCTTTCTTTGGTACCACAAAGTAAATGGAGTAACGTCCCTTGCCAAGTTGACTTTCTGGCACCGGAACGACCGCGCCCAGGCGGATCAGATTGTCCAAGGTCTGCTGCACTGCCACAGCTTTGACCGGAGACTTGCAGGGAGAGAGTACAAACCCGTCTTTTAAGGGTCGGCAGAACTCTAGTTTGTAGCCGTCTCTGATGACTTCCAGCACCCACGCGTCTGAAGTTATTGTGGTCCACTCGCCCAGAAACGAGGACAGCCGTCCTCCAATCCGCACTGGGGCGTGGACCAAGACCCCGTCATTGGGTACGAGACCCTGGGGGAGGACCGGAGGGAGCACCTCCGGGACGGCGGTCTCTGCGAAAGGAATGCTGCTTGGGGGAGAAATTCCTCTTGAAGGAAGAGGGGGCAGAGGAACCCGACTTGCCAGGGCGGTACCGACGGGCTTCCTGCAACCGTCCTCTGGAGGTACCGGGACGAGTACTAGCCCGAGCCCTGACCTCTGGTAATTTCTTGCCCTTAGACGTGCCGAGATCGGTCACGATTTTGTCCAGCTCGACCCCAAAGAGCAGCTTGCCTTTAAAAGGCAACCTAGCCAGGCGGGATTTAGAGGCGTGGTCAGCAGACCAATGTTTCAGCCAAAGCCACCGCCGCGCAGAGATTGTCTGAGCCATGCCTTTCGCTGAGGCCCTCAAGACATCATACAGCAAGTCTGCCAAATAGGCTAAGCCCGATTCCAGGGCCGGCCAATCAGCCCTCAAGGAATGATCCGAGGGGGAAGCCCGCTGCACCATAGTCAGGCACGCCCTGGCCACATAGGAGCCGCAAACTGAGGCCTGCAAACTTAAAGCAGCCGCCTCAAAGGACGACCTTAAGGCCGCCTCCAATCTTCTGTCTTGGGCGTCCTTTAGGGCCGTGCCACCTTCCACCGGCAACGCCGTTTTCTTAGTCACCGCAGTGATTAAAGAATCCACGGTAGGCCACAGATAGGCCTCACGTTCACTCACAGCCAAAGGATAGAGGCGGGACATAGCCCTAGCCACTTTAAGGCTCGCTTCTGGGACATCCCATTGAGCCGAAATTAAGGTGTGCATGGCATCATGCACGTGGAAGGTTCTAGGCGGGCGCTTCGTCCCCAGCATAATGGCAGAGCCAACAGGGGCTGAGGGAGAGATGTCCTCCGGAGAGGAAATCTTCAAAGTGTCCATGGCCTGTAACAACAGGTTGGGCAAATCCTCTGGGCTAAAAAGCCGCGCTGCAGAGGGGTCATCCGCTCCATCCGAGCGGGGATCCGTCTCCTCCAAGGAATCCGCAAAGGACCGTTGGGAGACCTCAGACACGCTGCCCTCATCCACATCGGAGGAGACAAATTCCTCCAAGGCCTGGGAATCAACCCGAGGGCGTTTACCTCTGGGAACCTCAACCTCTTTACCAGACGAGGGAGCAGGGGCAGCGTTGTGCATGAGGAAGGCCTGATGCAGCAGCAAAACAAACTCGGGGGAGAAACCCCCCAGACTGTGCACTTCCGCAGCCTGGGCAACAGCCCTAGACGCACCCTCAACCGGCGCTCGCAATAGCGGGGGAGAGACATGCTGCGCATCCAAAATGGCGTCCGGCGCGAAACTCCGCGAAGGAGCCGCGCGGGAAGAACGGCTCTTAACTTTAGCCGCTTCTGTGCCGTCGCCCAAATTAAGGGCGTTCATGGCATTAATGTCTCCAACCTCAAGGGCGGCCCAAGAAGAAGCCGTCCGAGCCGCGTGGCCGGCCAAGATGGCGGAGGCGAGGAGCGGGGGATGGGCGTTTATGGCGGGAAAAACCGCCACGCCAGAGGAAGGACCGGGACATTCATCGGTCACGAAACTGTCACCCAACAAGGGCGAATCAGGCTTTAAGACCCCCGCATCCCCTCTAGAAGCGCTCAAGCGACCCGGGGAGCGACCCTTTGCGCCCTCGCCCTCCGACGCCATATGCCACGAGGAGAAGAATCGGGGAACCCCCTGCCCGCTATAAAAAGGTAAAAATTACCTGCTGTCCGCTCCGAGTTGTAACGACCTGGTGTCCCAGTGAGTAGCTGCAATAGACGCTTAAATAAACGTCGAAATAAACGCCTTTAAGGACGTTCAAAATTTTTTTTTTTTTTTTTTTTTTTTAACGGAGCCAGCGGGAGGGGGGAGAAAAGGAGGGACCTGGCACCACCAGGTTTGCACTTGCTCAAAAGAGCCCTCAACCCCAGGCACTCAACAAAACCTAAAAATTAGGCTTGGAGGCCTAGCCAGAGCTGCTGCTGTGTGTGACCACCACCTGCTGAGATAGAGAACATACTGGGGAGTTTCCGGCAGCACATGACCACATATAGGGAGGCAAAAGTTTGCTCTCTATCTCCACCTGCTGGTAGATGGACACAACCCACCAGTCTATGGATTGATCAGCTTGATGATATGGAACCAGGCTTATAACTCTTCCAAACCTCTGCCCTTCCCCCACAGCAAACAGTTCAAATCAAAACAGGCTTATTTCTTACAACAGGTTTTAAATCAAAACTTTTAAACACATAGCTTTCCCCCTTTAGGTGCTACCTTCCTCAGGGCTCTCCAGCTCCCATTCCATCCTCCTTCTGCTTCTTGCTCAGCAGCCTTAACCCCCTCCTCCACCTGCTTCTCACCCCACCCTTCCCTCTACAGGTGGGAGGCATCATGTATTGATTACGGAGCCAGGGAACTGGGCTTCTTCCTTCTCCCTCCCTCTTGTGGTCAGAGTTGGTAAGTACCCATCTTGTCTATCCCTGGGGCTCCCTTTGCTGGGACGGTCAATGCATTCTGGGAGACGTAGTTCAGGATTTTGTTGTTTCATTTTGTACCTCTGGGCTGTAGCCTTGTCACAATACGCACCATTTAGACATACCCGCTAATACCATGTCTATGACAGACATAAATGTGTGTACATAATGCAACATTTTAACATGTAAATGACAGCATTCGATAAGCTAAGGGCACAATTGTTTGACACACCCATGTGCCTCCCCCTGTGAATGCCACCTCGCAGTTACTGTCTATCCCCCAGATTCTATATATGGGGGGGGGGGGGCAACATTGGGCACCAATATTGGCTGCCAATCCAAAAGTGCACCCCACTAAATAGGCTAATGATCCAATTAGAATCTATAATTGGCTAATTGGCACCAACTTGAGGGGCCCTTTTACTAAGCCACGTAAGCATCTACGCGCACCCAACGCGTGCCAAAATGGAGTTACCACCCGACTACCGCATGGCTCTTGTGGTAATTTCATTTTTGGTGTGTGTCCGATACGTGCATCTGAAAAATATTTGGGGCGCGCTTAATAGACGCGCGCCAAGTGGCATTTATTTATTTATTTATTTGTTGCATTTGTATCCCACATTTTCCCACCTATTTGCAGACTCAATGTGGCTTACGATATTACATCATGGCTGGCGCCAATCAAAAGTAGATAAACAATTGATTACATACAGAGAAACAAGTGTAATATATTGGGTATAATCCATTCAGTGAATCAAAAATGGTCAAACTTTCAAGTAATTAGTGATGCATTGGAGTTCCTATTGTTGATTATTATGATAGGCCTTGTTAAAGAGAAATGCTTTTAGTGTTTTTCGAAAGTTGATTAATTCGTGAATAGTTTTCAGATGAAGTGGTAGTGCATTCCACAGCTGAGTGCCAATGTAAGAAAAGCAAAACGCATGTATTAGTTTGTACTTTAGACCTTTAGAGCTAGGGAAATGAAGTCCCAGAAATGTGCATGCTGATCTATTAGCATTTCTGGGTGGCAAATCAATAAGGTCTGACACGTAGGCCAGAGCATTTCCATGAATCATAGTGCAAACTTTAAACATAGTACGTTCCTTAACTGGAAGCCAATGAAGCTTCTCTCTAAGAAGTTCTGCACTTTCATATTTTTGCACTTTCTTATTTGATGTGCATAGTGTGAAAATGATGAGGCTTGTGTGATAATGAAGCTCCCACCTCAGGCTCCCAGATCCCTCTTTCACTCAGGGTGAGCTGGTTCTCCATATGCAGATTTTATGCAAATTAATCTACCACCCTTTTCTACTCAGGGTGACCTACTTCTCCAAAAAGCAAACACAGTCAGGTTTCACCAATCAGGCTCTTTTCATACACATCTTTATTCCAGCCTCTGGGGCACACTTCTTTCAGCTTTAAAACACTTTCACAAGCTTAAACAGTTCTTCCAGCTTAACCATTTCTTCCTACTCAGTGCAATCTTCCATTTTAAACATTTCTTCTTGCACAGTTCATTATCCATAGATTTCTTCCCCCTGAGCCCTCTCACCCAGCCATTTGGGCTCAGTCTTAACTCAGTCCTTGGACTTTTCCCACTGAGCTGTCTCACACAGGCCTTTGGGCTCAGTACTAACTCAGTCCCCGGACTAACTCAGTCCCCAGACACACAGTACCTCTTCACTGTTTTAGACCCACAGTCTTTTCAGCTGGGACACACAGTACCTCTTTGAACACATATTTTTTATACCTGGCTACTCCAGGGCCTTCTTACCCCAGCCAGCTTCCTTCTGGGGACACACAGTTCTACTACCAGGCCAAAGGGCACAGCCAGTACTTCTCATGGGGATTCCCTGGCTTCAGCTACCAGCCCCTTATTCAGCTGCCAGCTCTCCTTTCCCCCTTCTCCCTCAGGCGGGGTACTAAGTGGTTAAGGGCTCAACAGGACCCAGCCCTCCTCCTCTCCCCCTCTCCCTCAGGCGGGGTACTAAGTGGTTAATGGCCAAACAGGACCCAGCCCATAACCTGCTGCACCTGTTTCCATCTCCAGGACTCTCCCCGGTCCTAGCGACCTCCAGCTATACCTCCCCTTTCTGGCTCCCTTTTGCCACTCACCCAGCCCTTCTCCCTGGACATTCTAGGGCAACAACGCCCTCTAGGGGCCTAACCAGGGTAGGACAGCCTTTTCCTTATTACAATAGGTCATTACCGCCCAGATTCTTTACTGCTAGGTCTCAGACCCAAAATGGACGTGCAGCAATTTTGATTTTGCCACATGTCCATTTTCGGCAAAAGAAGGCCTTTTTTACAGGTGCGCTAAAAAATGGATCAGCGCATGCCCAAAAGCCATGCCTACACTACCGCAAGCCATTTTTCAGCACACCTTTGTAAAAGGACCCCTAAATTTGCACACACATCTTACTACGGATTATTCTATAACACTATGTGCCTAAATTCCATATTATATAACCCAAAGGGGTGTGGCCATAGAAGGTGCATAGGTGGGTCATGGGCGTTCCTAATAGGGGCACACAGTGTTATAGAATAATGGGAATGTACGCTCAAATTGGACGCTAAGAATTGCACCTGGTTTCAGAAGGAGTAAACTCAGGTGCTCAAAGTTGGGTGCCAAATAATCAGCTCTCAATGCTATTCTATAACGTGTGCTCATCTTCGAGCACTCATTAAGAATAGCATTGAGCACCATTTTTTCCAGCACTGATTCTTGAGTGCCATTTACTTAAACACTAACAGTTTATTTAATTAACAGCAATAAAATTACTACATTGGGTACACCGTTTTGATCATGTAACCGCTCTCCTCCATTCAGAACACTGACTCCCTGTCTCTTCACGTTAGAAACCTGCGTGGGAACGGGGTTCGCGGGAATCCTGCGGAACTCGTGGGATTCCTGCGGGGATGGAAGTAGTTCCTGTGGGGTTCCCGTGGGGACAGAAGCAGTTCCTGTGGGGTTCTTGTGGAAGTATATGCTGCACTTGCGCCAGCCTCTCACCTACTGAGTACCAAGTTCTTTGAGTGCTGTCTCCTCCTCCTTGCTTTAACAGTACAGATGCGGAAAGTCTCCATTAAGGAGGTGGTAGAGATACAAATGGTGACAGAATTCAAAAAGGCATAGGATGAACGCAGAGAATCTCTCATTAGAAAATGAAGTTATAAAAAGCCTAAACTTAAATGGCTGCTTGTATATGAATGTGTCGAGTGACATTTAGATGGCGACTCTGGCGGTGATGAACTAGGGCAGATAGCGGGAGACCTGTACGGTCTGTGTCTCATATATAGCAATCTGGTTTAGGATGGGCTGGAAAGGGCTTAGACAGCAACTTTAGTGGCTGGAACATGAGGACAGTGCTGAACAGACGTTTATGGTCTGTGTCCCACAAATGAGAAGATGAATAGGCTGGAGTGGGTTTTGAAGGCAACTCCAGCAGTTGGAACATAAGGATAGGGCCAGGCGGACTTCTACGGTCTATGTCCCAGAAACTCCACAGAAAGACCATAATCAAGTATATAAGATCACATTCATTGTTGATTTAATCATGAATTGGTAATGATTGTGACTATTGGGCAGACTGGATGGACCGATCCAGTTTTTATCTGCTGTCATTTACTATGTTACTATTAATTCTCTCTGCTCCTGGGCTGATGCGCAGACCTCAGCTCCGATATAGGCATGAGCATCAGATGTCACCCGACCTACTGCTGCGTGCATGTGGCGATCTCTTAGAACACAGTGCCAGTGAATCAGAGAAGTCTTACACGTGCGAACCAGAGTGTTCCAACTTCCGTTCCTTCCTTGCCTGCAGTGCTGTGGCTCAAACCCAGAGAGAGACTGAGAGAGCTGACAGCAATTTTTTTCACGTTCCATTAAATTCTTGTGGGACTTCTGTCCTCGTGCAACTCTCTACTTCACGTATCCAATTTTTCTTCTTTTCGTCTTCAAAGACCGCTTCCCATTAGCTTCCACTTATCTGCACAATCTACTCAAACCTTATGCTCCAGCTCTTCAAAGATATCCAATCTTCCTGCGCTCCCATCACCACAGGTCCTTCGTCTTGATGCCACTCACAAATCAGCCTTTAGCTATCTTTGACCTTTAATCTAGAACTCTCTTTGGACTACAGAGTTGCACGGGAATAGGGTTTGTGGGAATCCCGCAGAACCTGTGGGGTTCCTGCAGGGACGGAAGCAGTTCTGAGGGGATCCTGTGGGGACGGAAGCCGTTCCTGTGAGGCTCCCGTGGGTACAGAAGCTGTTCCTGTAGGGCTCCATTGGGGACGGAAGCTATTCCTGCAGGGTCCCCGTGGAAGAGTACGTGGCACTCGTGCCAGCCTCTCACTTACTGAGTACCAAGTTCTTTGAGTGCTGTCTCCTCCTCCTCCTTGCTTTAACAGCACAGATGCGTAAAGTCTCCATTAAGGAGAAGGTAGACACACAAATGGTGACAGAATTAAGAAAGGCATGGAATGAACACAGAGGGTCTCTAACTAGAAAAAGGAAGTTATAAAAAACCTAAACTTAAATGACTGCATGTGTGTGGATGTGTCGAGTGACACTCAGATGGTGGCTCCGGCTGTGATGAACTAGGGCCAATACCAGGCAGACTTGTATGGTTTGTGTCTTCTATATAGCAATCTGGTTTAGGATGGTCTGGAAAGGGCTTGGACAGCATCTTTAGTAGCTGGAACATGAGAACAGTGTCGGACAGACATTTACGGTCTGTTTCCTGCAAATGAGAAGACAAATAGGCTGGAGTAGGCTTCGACAACAACTCTAGCAGTTGGAACATAAGGATATGGCCGGGCGGACTTCTATTGTCTATGTCCCAGAAATGCCAAAGAAATACCATAGTCAAGTATATAATATCACGTTCATTGTTGATTGAAAAATGAATTGGTAATAAGTGTGACTGTTGGGCAGACTGGACCGTTCAGGTTTTTATCTGCTGTCACTTACTATGTTACTATTAATCCCCTCTGCTCACAGGCTGATGGCAGACCTCAGCTCTGACACAGGCACAAGCATCAGAAGTCACCTGACCTACTGGCGCGTACATGCGGCGACTTCTCAGCTCAGTGCCAGTGAATCAGAGACAAGTCTTACATGTGCGCAGCAGAGTGTTCCATGTTCCAACTTCTGTTCCTTCCTTGCCTGCAGTACTGCGGCTTGAACCCAGAGAGAGACCGAGAGATCCGACTGATTTTTTTTAAACGTACCATTAAATTCTTGCGGGGACAAGTGGGATCAGGTTGAATTCTTGCGGGGACGGGTGGGAACAGGTTAACCTTTTGCGGGGACAGGTGGGAACGGGTTAAATTCTTGCAGGGACAGTTGGGGATGGGTAAGATTCCAACAGGGATGGGCGAGGACGGGTAAGATTTCTGTCCCCCGTGCAATGCTCTACTTTGGACTCAGATCCGCTCTGAGTCATCTCGCCACAACTTTAAAAAACATCTTAAAACTGTCTTGTTTGCTAAGACTTTTGCTTACTACACTCTGACCTTGCTTCGCTTTCTCTCCCTTTCCCCTTCTCTCGCTTTTCTCCCTTTCTTTTTAGCCTATTGCTGTATGCCTGATTTTTGGCAGTTTTGTGTTGCAAACGGCATAGCTGCCCTTGCCGGCCACCTTGCAAGCAAGATAAAATAAATAAACAAAACCCATATGTGACTTGCATGCTCATAAGTACATAAGTAATGCCACACTGGGAAAAGACCAAGGGTCCATTGAGCCCAGCATCCTGTCCAGGACAGTGGCCAATCCAGGCCAAGGGCACCTGGCAAGCTTCCCAAACGTACAAACATTCTATACATGTTATTCCCAGAATTGTGGATTTTTCCCAAGTCCATTTAGTAGTGGTTTATGGACTTGTCCTTTAAGAAACCGTCTAACCCCTTTTTAAACTCTGCTAAGCTAACCACCTTCACCATGTTCTCCGGCAACGAATTCCAGAGTTTAATTATGCGTTGGGTGAAGAAACATTTTCTCCAATTTGTTTTAAATTTACTACACTGTAGTTTTATCGCATGTCCCCTAGACCTAGTATTTTTGGAATATAGAATAAGGCCCATAATGTGTACTGTGTTGCGTACGTCGAGTAGCACTATAGAAATGATTAATAGTAGCTTGACTATTTTTACTTTCTTTACAGATTGGACTTTTTGATATAAATGTATTAGGGCCCCTTATACTAAGCTGCGTAGGCGCCTACATGTGTCCAACACGTGCCAAAATGGACTTACCGCCTGACTACCACATGGCTCTTGCGGTAATTTCATTTTTGGTGCGCGTCCGCTACGCGCGTCTGAAAAATAATTTTTATTTTTGGATGCTCGTACCAGATGTGCGCCAAGTGGCATCTGACACGCGTACGTCCTTACCGCCCAAATTCTTTATCGCTAGGTCTGTGACTGGCGGTAAGGTCAGAGACCCAAAATGGACACGGTGCGCTGAAAAATGATTCTGCGTGCGCCCAAACCCCGCACCTACACTACCGCAAGCCACTTTTCAGCGTGCCTTTGTAACAGGACCCCTTAATTTTTAATCTGTTCTTATTTTTTGTGTTTTTTTTTTCACAACATTAGTGCATGACCATTCATACAAAAAAAATACAGTTGTGATAAAAATGGCCTTAGTGCAAGGGAAAAAAAACAGGCAAGTGTACGCTAAGGGCCTCTTTTGCCACAGATTCATGAAAGCCGTGAAAGAAGGCTTGTGAGAAGCAATTCTGTTTGAACCAGAAGCCCAAAAAAGCAGCAGGAAGCTAAGAGCTTATGTCAAATAGGGTCTCTCTAGTCGATGACCCATTGTACGTTACAATCCAATTCACTACTCAGGAACCTTCATGCAATATCATAATTATTCCTCTTTACCATGTACGTATGCACATGTGGAACAGATCATGGTATATATATATATATATACCATGATCTGTTCCATAAATATTACGTTCCATGTAAGCTACCATGTATGTATGCACCTTAACGCAATACCATCTGTAATTATGTTACCTGGAAATGGCAAATGTAAGCCACATTGAGCCTGCAAACTGGTTGGAAAATGTGGGATACAAATGCTACAAATAAATAAATAAAAGTCACCACATAAATCTGTATCACATTTTTCAACCAGTTTCTTGTTTAACTTCTCCCTTGCCTGATCTTGAAATACATATACATTATTATTTAAAATAATTTTCTTAGTTTGCTGGATAACAGAAAACAGAATAATTGTGGTATTGATTTAAGAAAATCATCCCTGAAAAATCTTTTTTTTTCCTACGAAGCTGTGCATTATGAGCACGGTCATGGTTCATATGCTTCCTATAGTCTCAAAATTACACTTTTCTGAATAATTCTTTATTTAGCTCTGTATATAACAGTGATCAGGGCTGCAGATTCAGTTTTTCTTTGTTCATCCATAGCTGATCCAGAAGCCTCACCTTAATTACTGTAGGAGGCTGGTCTTAAAAATTGATTGCCTCTGCTCTAAGTCTTCAAAATGAAACAACGCTATAATCTTTCCGAGCAACCATCCAAGAAAATCCCCCACAGTTACTTCAGTAGACCATTCCTACGTAAAGTTTTAGTTCTCTGGGTTTATTTATATGGATTTAACTTTATCTCTGGAGTAGAATCATTTTCTTAATTAGTGCAGGGTTGTTATTTTACTTTCAGTTTGATTAGTTCATTTGATAACCTAGTATTCTAAATTTCCCACATCCTTCATGACATTTCTAGTTTTTATTCATTCTTGAATTGATGTTAGCATTTAAATCATTGTACAAAAGCTTATATAAATTCTGGCCTTCAGCCCAAAACGTTGATTAACTGTGAGGAAATAATGACCCATTGTATTGAGGTACTAAATAGAACAAGAGCCTCACTTGTAAAGAAACCATTTGAGTTTCAGGGCCTTCAACTCCTTCTAATCTTATCCTTTTACAACCAGAAGAAGACAGTATTGGACAAGTTATCCTAATTCCCTGCTATTATCTAAATATAAGGTCAATGTGTGATAAAATCCAACTTGTTTGAAAATGGAATTTAATAACACCAACCAGGCTGTTTATTTTTAGTGGAGACTTAGGACTCTATCTGATGATGACCCTATTTTGAAGGAAATCTACCCACCTAGTTATAAGATGAAAGGCTTCTTTTACCTAGTCACACTAGCGATTCCTGCGTGGAAAATGAGAGAACGAAGCCTTGCAGATCAGCCAGCAACGCGGCTGCTGGCTGATCTGCAAGGCTTCATTCTATTTCTGTGAGTCTGACGTCCTGCACGTTGTACACGCAGGACATCAGACTCACAGAAACAGAATAAAGCCTTATGCCGGAAGAAGAGGACCTCGGCTGGCAGGGGTTGGGGTCCCCCGCCAGCAAAAGTAGGCGATGGCGGCGGCGGGAGAGGGTTGGTGGTGGGAGGGCGGTCGAAAGGGTCGTTGGCAGGAGTGTCCAGGGCCAAATCTACGGGGGCCCAGGTCCCCGTGGCCCCACATAGCTACGCCACTGATGTTAAGTGACTTGACGAACACACCTATATTATTATTATCTTCTAAAGACAGCATAGATGACTTTGGTACCTTTCTAAATTAACCTCCTGAATAATTGCACAAATGATCCTACATAAATCGACATCTATGGGCATGTATTCAATCCCCCCCCCCCCCCAACTTCTATATATGGTGCCTTATGTTGTGTGTTCTAACTTGGCCACATTTAGAAAAGTTTAATACAAAACCAGAATGGGAAACTGTCAGCTTCCCCTCCCTTCCCCCCCCCCCCCCCACCCCACCTCATTTTACTTTAAAAGCTGCTCTATATCCTTTTTAAATGTTAATGACACAGCCTGGTTCCATTCCATCTTTGTTAAGGTGGAGTTCATGCTTTCCAAATAGGCTCCCCCTTTCTCACAATGTTGCCCAGTTCTTAACAAATCTAAATCCCTCATCCCTGCACCATTATCTCAACCACAAATTGAGAGTTTGGAGCTCTGCCTGTCTCTTGGGTCTTGTGTGTGGAAAGGGAAGCATTTCTAAAAATGCTACCCTGGAGTATCTGGACTTCAGCTTTCGACCTAAGAGCCTAAATGTGGAGTCCAGAACCTCCCTGCCACATTTCTCTATGTCATTGGTACCCACATGTAACAAGACAGCACTATCTAAAATTCTATCTAGGTGGCACGTGACCAGGCAATCCTCAAAATCGATGACGATAAACCACGTGGTTACTATGATTCCATAAACTACACCTAAAGTTACGCATAGTTTCTGGGATTTTTCCTGTTGTGTTGGCCAGCAGGAAGACTTGGTGATGGCTCCGTAAACGTCATGGTTTTACTTCTGCAGTGACCTCATGCCTGTCTATTTGTGCTTATCCTTCTTTTCCTCCAAGAATTGGTCCTAGTAGGTTTTACTCTTGGGCGGTAGAAGGCTTGAAATATCTATTTCAGGTAGTTACGGAAGAAGGGAAGATGAAATCTTTTGCTGCTTTACAACAAGAATTTAGATTGCCCTATACTGAGTTCTTTGCATATATGCAATTACATAATCACGTGTCTAAGCTGTGAAGGACAGACCTCACTGAAGATGTACAAGAAACTTTAAAAGAAGCATTGACCTTGGCGTCTAAATCCAGTGTACCTTTGGCTTTTCATCATATGTACATTAAGGATCATGGAGGAGATTCTATATCTGGCACCTAAAAAATTGGCGCTGAAACCAGTGTCAAGTAACTATATTCTATAATCAGTGCCTAGACTTAGGCTGAATTTTCTATCAGATAAATAAATGCATGCAGGAGTGTAAAAATCGCCAAGGGGACCTTTTACTAAGGCGTGCCAAAAAATGGTCTGCGCTGCTGTAAACACATTTTTTTTTTTGGATGTGCACAGGTCCATTTTTCAGCACGCCTGGAAAAAAAGGCCCTTTTTTTGTGGCTGAAAATGGATGTGCAGCAAAATTAAAACCAGTGCGCATCCATTTTCGGCCTGAGACCCTACCACCACCTATTGACTTAGCAGTAAGATCTCACGTGCTAACCGGGCGGTAATTGTCAGCACGTATAAACTGCCGATTACTGACTAATAAGTGACACATGGTAGAAAATATGTCAAAAATGGAATTACCATCTGAGACATGTGGTAGCTGGGCGGTCGTTTCAATTTGACGCACGTTAGACGCACATAGGCGCCTATCCTCCTTAAGTGTAAGGGCCTCCAAACGCATCTTGTGTGACATACTCACAAGTGACAGGGGGCACTCCTGCCCCACCCACTTCGGTGATATCAGCACAAGGCAAGCCAATGAATGGCTTCCTTTGTGCCCCAAGTACTTGGCTAGTCATTTAAAGATTTTTGTGGCAAAATTATGACATTTTTTATATTCTTAAAATTTGTTTATAGAGTTTGTTATTTCATGGATTTTTTTTTTTTGGCTAGTGTTGCTATATGCTTTTTGCATTTATTTAGTGTCAGCATTATATATCTGAGGTATTCTGTGTTTGCATATATTAATAAATAGTTTTCAACAATATAGAATTCAAATATTCAGCTTATTTATTGTTGGGCAAATTGGTCTTTAATATACTAGAGTGCTTTTTATGAACATCCCAGTTTGGATGCTTCTTTTCCGACCTAGATGACATGCAAATTTTGCCTTTGTGGAATCAAATCATTTGCACAGCATTGCATGTGGATTTGCTGATTTCCACAACTTCTCATTATGGACTCCTTCTACTAAGCAGCAGTAAGCCCAACACGGGCTTACCGTTTGCAAAACAGGAAGTGCCACTTGGCTACTGCAGCAGCCCGGCGGTACTTCTAACCCCTAGCGTGTCATCATTTCCGGCACTAGAAAAATATTTTTGTAGCACTGGAGTGTACCTGGCAGTAATCGGGCAGTGCCATACACTGCCCAGTTACTGCCGGGTTAGTGCAGAAGCACTTACAGCAACCTCAATGGATGGTGGTAAGGGCTTCCACCCTGAAATGGTGCTTTACTTGCCGTATGGCCATTTCTTGTAGGAAAGCGAGATTTCCCTTTTACCACCTGTGGAAAAGGGGGTCTTGGCACTTGTGAAAAACATGCACTGATGCCAGCGGTGGCCCCCTTTTGCCACAGTTTAGTAAAAGGGGCCCTATGTAACTCTGATTCTGATTCTGATCATTGATGATTCTGACCTGGGTTTTGACAAATTCACTTGAATTTCCCCCAAGTTAGCTAAGGAAAGAACTCCGATAGAAACCAATTAATTTCTCCAATAGATTTGGGGAGGATTACTACTACTACTATTTAGCATTTCTATAGCGCTACAAGGCGTACGCAGCGCTGCACAAACGTAGAAGAAAGACATTCCCTGCTCAAAGAGCTTACAATCTAATAGACAAAAACTAAAGTAAGCAAATCAAATCAATTAATGTGTACAGGACGGAGGAGAGGAGGGTAGGTGGAGGCGAGTGGTTACAAGTGGTTACGAGTCAAAAGCAATGTTAAAGAGGTGGGCTTTCAGTCTAGATTTAAAGGTGGCCAAGGATGTGGCAGGATGTAGGGGCTCAGGAAGTTTATTCCAGGCATAGGGTGCAGCGAGACAGAAGGCGTGAAGTCTGGAGTTGGCAGTAGTGGAGAAGGGAACAGATAAGAAGGATTTATCCATGGAGCGGAGTGCACGGGAAGGATCTATAAATATTACTGAATTTGAATTGAACATTAATCTGCCTGATTCCAATTTGACCTCAAATTATTTGCACATCTGTAAGATCCCCTGCAAAACAAAACAAAACAGTGGCTGAATAAGAGCAGTGTTGTTACTTTCCTTTTTCTCTCATCTGATCTCATTCATAATAAGAAGACATTTCCAATAGATGCATCTGCTTTTCCTATCATAAAAAAGGATTTTGTTGCTCCTGAGCATCAACGAGTGTTGACAATTGAATTTCACGCTGTAGGTATCAGATTTATGATCAGGGCCACCTGGTTTCAACTTTCAGAGAATGTGTGTCTAAGTGATAGAAGGATATTCGTCATGACAAGCATCTTCTAGACTTGAAAGGGAATAAGGAATTTGTACAGAGCAGAATTACTATTTTTTTTAGGATTGCTGTACAATTGAGTGCAGTGATCTCTAAATTTTAAGTTGGGGAAACTCTGGATGCAAACGAGCTGAAGGAAAACCATCAAATATCTTCCTGTGTGAGACCACAACACTGCAGACCAGTGTACATCAATAACATCCACTTCACCAGCATGTCTTCAAACCTTTTATTGGGTGTATCTATTGAGAAGTGCCTTGTCCTTTAAGCATGTGGCCCTTCCCCTCATACACTTCCCTTTTTTCTGTCATGAGCTTGGCTAGAGAAGAGTAGCAGAAAAAAGAGCCAGAAGAGTGATGAGGTCAACCCTAGAGGCAGTGGCGTTCCTGGATTCGATGGCACCCGGGGCGGAGCACCGATGCGCCCCCCCCCCCCGGGGTGCAGCGCTCCCCTCCCGCTAGATGACACCCCCCCCGGGTGCACGCCGCTGGGGGGGGGTGCCGCGGCACGCGCCTGCTCCTCTGAGTTCGCTAAACTTCATTCGCTGCAGCTCCCTCTGCCCCGGAACAGGAAGTAACCTGTTCCGGGGCAGAGGGAGCTGCAGCGAACGAACGAAGTTTAGCGAATTCGGAGGAGCAGGCGCGCGCCGTGGCACCCCCCAGCGGCGTGCACCCGGGGCAGACCGCCCCCACCGCCCCCCCCCCCCCTTGGTACGCCACTGCCTAGAGGTCTCCAGGGGCTACCGATGGCTCTCAGGCATTGCATTGAAGAACACTGTTCTAGAATAATGACCTTTTTGCCTTTTTTTTCTTGACACTTTTAGTCTTGGCACGAGGATCAAGAGAACTGAATGTACCCAAGACAGATTTGTCTTATTATTCTCATGCAATTTCCACTAAAGCTGGGAAGAGGATGATATGAGATGGATCATCTGCTGCAATTCTGAGTCTATTTGTCTTTGGTCATAGATATGGACTATTTCTATAGAAATAATAGACAGGTTTATGTGTAGATGTCATTGTTCGACACAAGCAGCCGACATAGACGTTTGAGTAATGTGTCAGTGTCTAAAATAATAGGGACATTTTACGAAAAAATAAAACACAAACACATATAAAATGAAAGTTGTATGAAGCGGTAAGAAATCTAATCCCTGAAGTCTGAGAATCCTAGAATGGAGAGAAAGAAAATTCCTAAGCAGAGTGCTCTAAAGATAAAAATAAGACCAACAGGAGTTGCTGGCTGATCTGCAAGGCTTCGTTCTGTTTCTGTGAGTCTGACGTTCTGCACGTTGTACGTGCAGGATGTCAGACTCACAGAAACACAACGAAGCCTTGCGCCGGAAGAAGAGGACCTCGACTGGCGGGGGTTGGGGTCCCCTGCCAGCAAAGGTAGGCAACAGCGGTGGCGGGGGAGGGTTGGCGGTGGGAGGGGGGTCGAGAGGGACGTTGGCAGGGGGTGGTCAAAGTTGTTGTTGTTGGTGGTGGTGGCGGTGGCGGGGGGGTCAGCGGCATGGGGGGGGGCTAAAATGTGCCCCCTGACCTCGGGCTCTGGACCCCTCTCCCGCCGGAGTCTGGCTACACCCCTGCTTAACATCCATGCATCAGGAGAAGGTGATTGCAAACCACTCCTGTATCATGCCGAGAAAACCGTGAGGGTGGGGGAGGGGGTGTCCCTCATTGTGTGATCATCAGGAGTCAGCTCTTTGAGGGCACGTCTGGATCTAGATCTGGAGGTGCTTTTTTTTAGCATGAGGGTTCTGCTATAAAATTAGTTTTGTGTGGTTAGGGTAAAAGACAGAAATAATTTACATAATAATAACAATAACAGTAATAGAAGATTACAGGGTTCAGAAAGGAAAATTACAGACATTTCCCAGGTTCTACAAACATTTTTGTTGCTATAGCTACTGTTTCTCATGTTTTCCTGTTCGTTATATTGTGGAAGGTCCTTGATTTTCTCTCTTACTTGGGGAAATGCATGTTCTCTCTTGTTGGGGAAACACATTTTTGTTTGTCTAGCAATATTCTATTTCTGTGTTTAATGTAATAATAATTGCTTTTAATAATAATTGATATTGAGCACATACACCAGGCCCCCTCCATGCCCATCTTCAAATCATTTCTCAAAGCCCACTTCTTCAATGTCGCCTTCGGCACCTAACCACCACACCTCTACTCAAGAAATCTAGACTGCACCAACTTGACATTTCGTCCTTTAGATTGTAAGCTCCATTGAGCAGGGACCGTCCTTCTTTGTTGATTTGTACAGCACTGCGTAACCCTAGTAGCGCTCTAGAAATGTTAAGTAGTAGTAGTAAGTAGTATATTAATAGTATTCTCATTAGTTGTAACCTAAGCTCCCTTTTGTGGTTTCCCATGTGTCTACCCTCCCCTTGTTTTTGATTTTTAATTGTGAACAGCTAAGGGGAACCTAGGTTACAACTCAAGAGAATAACATTAATGTCAATAGATAGATAGATAGATAGATAGATAGATAGATAGATAGATAGATAGATAGATAGATAGATAGATAGATAGATAGATAGATAGATAGATAGATAGATAAAAGTGAAATGTGAAATCTGGTTTCTTGGATTTCTAGTTCAATTTTTGTCTCCATAATTCTATTACTAGTTTGTTGTCACCTTTTCTGTATAAGTGTCTGTTTATGCTTTGCTCATGTGACCAAGGTACACTGTAAATGTGTAATTTCTGTGCAGAGATCTATAGCAGTCTAGTTCTGTATTCTATTCTGCACATAGGTGCCTATCCAGCTCATTTTCTAAAGGGATCGCCGGTGATTTCCCAACACAAATCGGGAGATCGCCGGCGATCTCCTGATCCCGGCCAAATCAGTATTATCGCAAGCCGATTTTGGCCGGCCCCAACTGCTTTTTTGTTGCGGTGCCGGCCAACCTTCAAGGGGGTGTGTTGGAAGGTAGCAAAGGCGGGAAGGGGCGGGGCGTGGTTACAAGATGGCCGACTTCACCTTAAAATGAATAATAAATGGCCGGCTCGAACGAGCATTTCGCCGGCGGGACTTGGTCCATGTATTTTTAGGACCAAGTCTGAAAAAAGTGCCCCAACTGACCAGATGACCTCCCCTTACTCCCCCAGTGGTCACCAACCCTCTCCCCCCCCTAAAAAAAAAAAAGTTACAACACATTTTTTCCAGCCTTTATGCAGGCCTCAAATGTCATACCCAGCTCCATGACAGCAGTATGCAAGTCCCTGGAGCAGTTTTTAGTGGGTACTGCAGTGCACTTCAGACAGGCAGACCCAGGCCCATCCCCCCTACCTGTTACACTTGTGGTGGTAAATGGGAGCCCTCCAAAACCCACTCGAAACCCACTGTACCCACATGTAGGTGCTCCCCTTCACCCCTTAGAGCTATGGTAATGGTGTAGAGTTGTGTGGAGTGGGTTTGGGGGGGATTTGGGGGGCTCAGCACCCAAGGTAAGGGTGCTTTGCACCTGGAAGCTGTTTTTGTTTTTTTAATTTTAAGTACTCCCTAGGGTGCCCGGTTGGTGTCCTGGCATGTCAGGAGGGCCAGGGCACTACAAATGCAGGCTTCTCCCAAAACCAAATGCCTTACATTTTGCTGGGTTTGAGATGGCCGGGCCCGGTTTCCATTATGGCTGAAAATCGGAGCTGGCCATCTCATCTAAACCCTGCGATCCACCGGCGATCCTATTCTAAACCCGGCGAGTGATTTGGCCGGCACCAAGCTTATTTCGAAAATACGCTTGGCTCTGCCAGCTTATGGTGCCGGCCCCGAAGATGGCGGACCATCGATTTTGCCGGCACCTTTCGATTATGCCCCTCCATGGTGCTTATTTTCGAAGCATATGGACCTCTCAAAAGGCTAAAATGGACGTCAATGTGCTTGAAGTGTCCAAGAACTGATTTTGCAAAGGCAGAAAAGGGACGTCCAATACTGCAGAACGTCCAGATAACAAGGGGGTGTGTTGTGTGTATGTTTTAGGTGGGATTCGGCAGAGGAGGGAAGAAATGTTCTTATCTAAAAAGAAGGGCATCCTTATTTAGGCCTGTCTCATGCATGTCCAGACAGAGTAGAAAAAGGTTCCTTGATTGAGCAGCTGTCTACTGGAGGGATTAAGGCATGACACCGTCTTAATCCCACAGTTACTGCTGTCCCTCTCCCTCTGCCCTGAAAATGAAACAAAAAGGGGGTGACAGGCTCAATAACAGCTTCAGGTATTATAGGCATTATTAACAAAGCAGACAGGAAGTCTAGAAGTAGTTGAGGGGAAGAGGGGTTGGTGGTTGGGAGGCTAGGGTAGGGGAGGGCAGACTTATACGGTCTGTACCAGAGCCGATGATGGGAGGCGGGACTGGTGGTTGGGAGGTGGGAAATACTGCTGGGCAGACTTATACGGTCTGTGCCCTGAAAAGGACAGGTACAAATTCAAGGTAAGGTATACACATATGAGTTTGTCTTGGGCAGACTGGATGGACCATGCAGGTCTTTTTCTGCCGTCATCTACTATGTTACTATGTTTAGAGGTTTGTGCAGTGACCTTTAAGCCAAATGACTAGGGTTACCATATTTTGTCCCCCAAAAAGGAGGACACATGCCCCACCCCCACCATACCCCACCGTGCTCCCTTGTCACACCCTTGCTCCGCCCCTGTCACACCCTCGCTCTGCCCCCTGCCACATTTCCCCTCCCCCCCTGTCACATACCCCGTCGCTGCCCCTCACCGTCACCCCCCTCCCTTTACCTTACTAGTGCCCTGGTGGTCTAGTGACCTCTTAGGGGCAGGAAAGAGCCCCCACTTTCCTGCCCGGAGTGCTGCCCTGCATAATCCTTCCTGTTGGTGATCTCAGCGCCGATTCAAAATGGCCACCGAAAGTTGAAGTCTCGCGAGGTCACTTCAACTCTCGGCGGCCATTTTGAAACAGCGCCAAGGATCACCAACAGGAAGAATACATGCAGAGCAGCGCTCCGGGTAGGAAAGAGGGGGATCTTTCCTGCCCCAAAGGCGGAAGAGGTCACTAGACCACCAGGGCACTAGTAAGTAAGGGGAGGGGAGGCTAGCAATCTGCCTGTTTGTCTGGATTTCTGGACAAACGGGCAGCGGGTGGGCTGTCCTATAGGATGGCCTGCCCGCCAGCCTGCCCATTTGTCCAGAAATCTGGACAAACAAGCTGATTGGCAAAACCTGCCCGGTTGCCCGGACATGCCCTCAAAAAGAGGACATGTCCGGGTAAATCCGGACATATGGTAACCCTACAAATAACCAACGTTCAAGTCCCACTTCAACTGTTTTTTTTTTAACTTTTGTAATTGTAAGCTCTCCAGAAACAGAAAAATATTTACTTGTACCTAAATATATACTGTGTTTTTTCTGTTCTACCTATGTTTTGTATTCCACCCACATTCCAAATAGGATTCATAGCAGTTAACAATCATCAGAAGACCTCAACAGCAGAGGGATGTATAATCAACGACAGATTCATAAGTAATCACATTAGTTTTCAAACAAATATGTTTTCAAGGTCTTTTTAAAATATGGGTAGGATGAAATTTGTCTTGGTTCACAGGGCAATGCATTCCAGATTCTTGCACCTTGAAATGGGAATGAATGAATGATCATTTCTAAGTGAAGGATATCCTATTTGTAAAGCCTGCAAAAAAAAACAAGAATTATTCTATAAGGAGGAATAACAAGTAATTCAGTAGCTTCTCTTGAATTGTGGCCATAAATTGATTTAAAATCTAAACAAGCCAATTTAAACCTAATATGTTTATTCACAGGTAACCAATGTAGGTCTTAGAGAGAAAAGGACATTTCTCTGGGTAAGTGAACATTATATTGCTCTGTGCTTTGGTGATTTAAAGATTGGGGATCAAAGAGGAATTGTGTGTTTATTGATAAAAACAATTTGAATTTTAAAAAGCAAACTTTGATCTCCTTTTATAGGCTGTGGTACTGATTCCTGTGTGGCAAATGTGACAATGCCCATAAGAATTGAATGGGCTTCAATGCATTTACTAGCAACCAGTACTATGGCTTTATTTATTTAAGTGACATTTGTACCCCATGCTTTCCCACTCATGGCAGGCTCACTGTGGCAGGCAAAGGAGGGTTAAGTGACTTGCTCAGAGTCACAAGGAGCTGCCTGTGCTGGGAATTGAACTCAGTTCCTCAGGACCAAAGTCCACCACCCTAACCACTAGGCCACTCCTCCATACCTTTTTCAGTAGTATCTCAAGGTGAGTTACATTCAGGTACTCTAGATATTTCTCCGTCCCAGGAGGGCTCACAATCTAAGTTTGTACCTGAGGCAATGGATGGTTAAGTGACACCCAAGATCACAAGAGGCTGTAGTGGGATTTGAACTGGCCACCTCTGGATTGCAAGACTGGTGCTCTAACCACTAGGCCACTCCTCTACCCCAAACACTCCTCTACCCCAAAGAATCTTGTTACTCTTTGGGGTTCTACATGGAATGTTGCTACACTTTGAAATTCTGCATGGAATCTTGTTATTCTTTAGAATTCTAGAATCTTTATTTATGTATTTAGATTTTGCTCACACCTTTTTCAGTAGTAGCTCAAGGTGAGTTACATTCAGGTACTCTGGATATTTCTCTGTGCCAGGAGAGCTCACAATCTAAGTTTGTACTTGAGGCAATGGAGGGTTAAGTGACTTGCCCAAGATCACAAGGAGCAGCAGTGGGATTTGAACCGGCCATCTCTGGATTGCAAAACTGGTGCTCTAACTACTTGGCCACTCCTCCTTTGTAGAAGGAGCCCTTTATTAACTTGTTTGCATAGTGTAAATCCCTTTTCCCCATAGTTTTAAAATGAAACTTTCTGCCACAGGTAGAAACATAACTAACAGCTGCCCTAGAATATTAAAACGATAGTAGCAGAACAGGGCTCAAACTGTCTGTTCCCAATGCTCAGTAGCAAATGCAGGCATTAGAGGTTATTTGCACCAGATTAGCACCCGCATTTACTACTGTGAGTCAGTGGTGTAGCCACAGGTGGGCCTGGGTGGTTAGGGCTCAGGCCCATCCAACAATAGCACATGGTAGTGAAAATGCTGCTCTCCACAATACTGGCACCTTCGCATGCTCAGTTTTCAGCGCATGCCTGCTGCAGACTACCAAGGTGGAGACTGGAGAGAAGCATTTTCCCACCAGCTGAGATATTTTTTTGATGTGGGGGTGGGGGAGAGAACATTTGGTGCCCACCCACTTCTTGCCTAGGCCCACCCAAAATGTGCTGTCTGGCTACGCCCCTGCTGTGAGTCAAGAAGCACGTGAAACAACAAGCTTGCTGGTTCACAATATAATGAGCATGCAAATTCATGCTGACGAGCTGATTTTCTATTCCTCCTCAAGGCTCAGCAGATAGCATGCCAAACAAGGGCACTGTTCTCATTGTAAATGCTACGTCAGCTCGGAGCTGCCATTAGGATATATGGGGTAAGTCAGGAGGAATAAAAATGCCCCATTTTGGGGGAGAGGGGTTTTGCTTAAACAAGTTAAACTTTTTGATGTGCAGAATTTTGGTGTTCACATTAACCATATTTAACTCATATATAAGATGTCTGGTGGTGGTGAGAATAAAAATATAAATGAATCCAGGACGAAGGCTATGTAGGGGTATTTCCCTGTGATCTAGCCTAAGCTGGTCTTGGCCTATACAAGCCTATGATATCTTGGTATAATAAGATGGCTGCTGCAACATCTCTGTGTCAGCAAGATCCAGCTTCAGCTTGTGGAAAATCACTGACAGGCTTGCTAAAGCCAAGGACAGTCTGTGTTCTAAACACCCCCTTGTATCACCCTGAGAACGGATTAGGGAGGCAGACATGGCTCCAGAAGTTACCATTCTCCAAGGTCACAAAACAAAGAACTCTTCTTGCCATGTACTGAACTGGACAAGATCATGATTGGTTCCTACCGTCACCTGACTGAGAGGTACGGGGAAAGCGGGAACAGAAGTAAGTTAGTGAGTCGGAGACCCTTGGAAGAGGGGCAACTGGTAAGAGGACCTGAGAAATCCAGCAAGGCTCGGGGGGAGCCAGAGACTTTGTATGATACCAACCTCGTGACCTGCATCCTGGTGCATATACCTGTGGCAGAGATATTGGCTCTGATAACCAAAGGAGTGACGGGAACCTACATGGGCTGATAAAGACCTGCACTACATAAGACACAGACAGCTAAAATAGCGTCTGGTGAGATTCTGCTCCGATCTTATCTGAAGTCGACATCAGGACAGCGTGGTAAGATCACAGTGATATATTTCCTGGTCTGGGGTTAGGCAGTGGTTTTATCTAAGTACGACTGGTTTATGTCAGCTCTTGGTCAGGGACAGCTGCTAATGTGTATTTTGCATAAGATGTGATAAGTTTCATAAGGATTATTAGGTTATCATTTGTACTGTTCTAATCATTACCGTACTTAGTCTCAGGATAATCAGAGTGTAGTATAGGCAATATATTTTGGTAGTGCTCATAGGGAATCTTGGTATAAGGAATCTGTGGGTACCTGTTGCCCTAGGTATTATTTATCTCACCCTACAGCTATGATGAGGTTAGTTTCTTTTTCATGCATTTCAAAATGTGAATTATTATCAAAAGAGAAGTAATTCAGCTTATGACTTTGAGATAAACTTTTGTTCTTATGGTATTTAAAATATTCACTCTGACTCTCTTGTGCCAGCACCTCTTTCTCCTCATTCCCTCCTTCCTTCTGGCATTCTGGGCATGCACTTAAGAGCTGTGCTTAATGTGTTCCAAAATTGTTTTTCAAAATTCTTGAGTATAATCACATTCAAAAGTGAGATGTAGGAAGGTGCCTTGCTGCATTTTGCATGACCAACAAAGGTTGTTGAAGATTAATCTGATGACTGAACTTTTTTTGAGGTGTCTATATTGCTCTGTGATAGCAGAAGAACAGTGATTGGATGATGTATGCGGATATCTTTTTCCCCAATTACGAGTAATTCCTGGTTTCTGAGTAGAATTCTTGGTTAATAGTAGCTTATATAGCTGGGATGTCCTTTCTTAAAGAGAATATGAATACATTAAACTTTCTGCCACAGCCTACAGCATTAATAGATAGCCTCTAGAAGGCACAGCAGGGCCTAGTTCAGTCTTTATTCCATCCCACCCTCCTCTAGCACATCTCTTCATTTATAAATTTAATTTATAGTTTATTATTCTAATTAGGAAAACAAGTAGGGAGTCTTCATTACAGAGTTGTAATTACATAAAATCTTGAAATAAACATAAATATAAACATTTATTACTTTCTGAGAAGCAATCACTAAATTTAATTCAATATAAAGCAAACATTTCCCTCCAATGGCGAACGAAAGACTCACCGAATAAACAAGAACGAAAAACCTATACCACGAGAGGGAAAATAGACCCGGTAATATTCTGGCAACAGATCTACTACAACGAATGGACAGTAAAAACAGATACAATTCAATTCCTCTTAGAATGGGATGACAGATGCAGATCCATATTAGACAATATTGCTCCAACCCAAACCAGAACCTCACACAGAAAGAATTCAATACCATGGTTCAATGAAGAGCTGAAAACAATTATAACACAAGTTAGAAGGTTAGAACGTGCATGGAAAAAAAAGAAAGACAACCCCACACTTAATGCCTGGAAACAACTCCAAAGAAAATACAAATATACCATAAGACACACTAAAAGATTATATTACAAACCTGTAATTGGACCAAACTACAAGGACACACATAAACTTTTCCAACTCGTGAATAAACTACTAGATATTACACCAGTCACAACCAACAGTAAAGACGCACCAGGAGCAGACAACCTCGCGAGATACTTCAACGAGAAAATCGTACAACTGTGACTTAAGATACCTGTCAGTACCATTGACTATGCTGAACTCCTTGACTGTCTAGACCCAGACCCTGGCATTTACCCAGCAGACAGAACCTGAACCAACTTCAAGACACTATCAGAGGATATCATCTCCCAAACGCTCAAAAGATTTGCCAAATCTCATTGCAAACTAGACATATGTCCAAACAACCTTATGACATCTGCTCCTCAACAATTTATAACACTTCGGAATTGGAGGTAATATTCTCAATTGGTTCAAGGAATTCTTAATCACACGATCATACCAAGTGACATCTAACTCAACTACTTCAGCCACATGGAGGCTCATTTTCAAAGCACTTAGCCTCCCAAAGTTCCATAGAAACCTATGGAACTTAGCCTCCCAAAGTGCTTTGAAAATATGCCTCATGGATACCTGAATGCGGAGTCCCACAGGGATCCCCCCTCTCGCCGACTCTATTCAACTTAATGATGATACCCTTGGCCAAACTACTATCAAACCAAAACCTCAACCCATACATATACGCAGACAACGTAACAATCTACATCCCATTTAAACAAGATCTACAGGAAATTTCCAATGACATCAACCAAAGTCTCCATATCATGCATTCATGGGCGGATGCATTTTGACTGAAACTTAATGCAGAAAAAACCCAATGCCTAATACTCACCTCTCAACATAACAAGAACAAATTCACCACCATTAACACACCAAATCTGAACCTTCCAATTTCGGACACCCTAAAAATTCTTGGAGTTACCATCGATCGACACCTAACACTCGAGAGTCACGCAAAAAACACAACCAAGATGTTCCACTCAATGTGGAAATTAAAAAGAGTAAGACCTTTCTTCCCAAGGATGGTTTTCCGTAACTTGGTACAATCAATGGTGCTCAGTCATCTAGACTACTGCAACGCACTGTACGCCGGCTGTAAAGAGCAAATAATCAAAAAACTTCAAACAGCCCAGAACACTGCAGCTAGACTCATATTCGATAAAACAACATATGAAAGTGCTAAACCCCTACAAGAAAAACTACACTGGCTCCTACTTAAAGAACGCATCACGTTCAAAATATGCTCCCTAGTTCACAAAATCATTCATGGAGATGCACCAGCCTACATGTCAGACCTGATAGACTTACCACCCAGGAATGCCAAAAGATCATCCCGCACATTCCTTAATCTGCACTTCTCTAACTGCAAAGGTCTAAAATACAAACTAATGCACGCGTCAAACTTTACCTACTTGAGCACACAATTATGGAACGCATTGCCGCGCATCTTAAAAATGATTTACGAACTAACGAACTTCTGCAAACTACTGAAGACCCATCTCTTTAACAAGGCATACTAAAAAGATCAACCAATGTGAATATACACAACTCCTCCACATATATTCAGAACTGTCTTACAATATTTGCTTGTTATACTAATATAATGTTTTATCATTATCATGTTGCCCAAGATCCTCTGTAACACTAAATGTCTATCTTCTAATATATTTTCACCTTTCATGATGTATTGTAAGCCACATTGAGCCTGTAAAGAGGTGGGACAATGTGGGATACAAATGCAATAAATAAATAAATAAATTACTAGATGTACACATTGCTGAACACTGAACATGTAAGAGCAGTCCCTGCTCGACAGAGCTTATAATCTGATCAAGACAGACAACCAGGACAAATAAGGGATAAGGAAATTACTTAAGGTGGGAATTATAAAGCAGACATGGGTATTGAACAAGTGAATAGGAGGTAGGAGTTAAAAACAACTTCAAAAAGGTGGACTTTTAGCCTAGATTTGAAGATGGGCAGAACTGGAGCTTGACATACTGATTCAGAAAGTCTATTCCAGGGGTATGGTGCAGCAAGATAAAAGGAACGGAGTCTGGAGGTTGCAGTGGAGGAGAAGGATTCAGATAAGAGAGATTTACCTGATAAACAGTGGTCCTGGGAAGGACTGAAGGGAGAGATAAGAGTTGAGAGGTACTGAGGAGTTGCAGAATGAATGCACTTGTAAGTGAATAAGAGGAGTCTGAATTGTATAAGGAAATGGATAGGGAGCCAATGAAGTGACGAGGAGAATAATAATATGAGCATAGTGACACTGGCAGTATGTACATCAGGCAGTAGAGTTTTAAACAGATTGAAAGAGAGAGAGAGAGAGAGAGAGAGAGATGGCTTAGTGGGAAACCTGTGAAAAGCGAGTTGCAGTAGTCTAAGCAAGAGGTGATAAGACTGTGGATAAGGGTTTTGGTAGTGTACTCAGAAAGGAAGGAACACATTTTGGTGATGCTATAGAGAAATAAATGATAGGTTTTAGCAGTCTGTTGGATATGTGCAGAAGGAGAGAGGAGTCAAAGATGACCCCAAAGTTAAGTGCTGAAGAGACAGGGAGGATGAGAGTGTTATCCATTGAGACAGAGCATGGGGGAAGAGGAGAGGTGGGTTTCAGGGTAAAGATAAGAAGCTAAGTATTGGCCATGTTTAATTTCAGATGATGGTGAGACATCCAGGCAGCAATGTCAGACAGGCAGGTTGAGACTTGGGTCTGGATTCCAGCTGAAATTTCTGGTGTGGAGAGGTATATCTAGGAGTCATCAGCATAAAGGTGATACTGAAACCCATGGGAGGAGATCAGAGCATCAGTGGAAGAAGTATAGATGGAGAAAAGAAGAGGTCCCAAGATATAGACTTGAGGTACACCAAATGATAATGGGATAGAGGTGGAGGAGGATCCACCAGAGCATACACTAAAAATGTGATGGGAGAGATAAACATAAAATCAAGAAAGAACAGAGCCCTGAAATCCAAGTGATGACAATGTATCAAGGAGTAGGTGGTAATCATCAGTGTCAAAAGCAGCAGATAGATCAAGAAGGTTGAGAACAGAATATAGACATTTGGATCTGGCCAGGAACAGGTCATTGGAGACTTTAGCAAGGGCTGTTTCAGTTGAATGTAGATGACAAAAGCTAGATTGAAGTGGATCAAGAATAGTTTGAGATGAGAGAAAGTCAAGACAATGGCAATGAACAGCAAGTTCAAGTATCCTGGATAGGAAAGGGAGGAGGGAGGTGGGGCAATAGTTGAAAGGGCAGGTAGGGTCCTTAACTTCTCCATCTAATATGAGGACTTGCCTCTTTTTTGACCTCTTCTCCCCATCCTTTCTTAGGACCCTGACTTACCTAGGAGGTTCAGGAGACATTGGGAAAAATATCCTGTATTTACTCTTGCACTCCTGGCTAGTGTTTAAGGAGAGAGAAGGATAAAGGATGCATATTATCTCCATCAACTTCTAAGTAGCTTGTACATGCAAGGAAAAAATACAATTTGAAATATCTGTATACAAATGTTAGAAGCATAAAAAAATAAGATTAGAGTATTAAAGTATATAGCACTAAATGATGAAGTAGATATAATACACATCTCAGAGACAGGGTGGAAGGAGAACAATAAATTTGATACTGTCACGTTAACAGGGTAAAAACTATATCACGGTGTTAAGAGTGGATCAAATTGGAGGGATTGTGCAATATGTTAAAGAGGGAATTGAGTCAAACAAAATAAACATTCTAAATGAAGCATATAGCACTGTGAAATCATTACGAATAGAAACATGACGGCAGGTAAGGTCCAAAAGACCCATCTAGTCTGCCCTTCCTCAGCAACCACTAACTCCTACTTTTCTTAATGGATCCCATGTGCCTGTCCCATGCTTTCTTAAATTCTTAAAGTCTCCACGACCTCCACCGGGAGGTCATTCCATGCTTCCACCACTCTTTCCGTGAAAGAGTATTTCCTTATATTCTTCCTAAGCTTATCTCCTCTTATTTTCATCCTATGCCCTCTCATTCCAGAGTTTTCCTTCATTTGAAAAAGTCTCATCACCTGTAATTAACGCCACTGAGGTATTTAATTGTCTCTATCATATCCCCTCTCTCCTACCTCTCTTCCAGTGTATACATGTTGAGATTTATAAGCCTGTCCCTACACATTTTATGGAAGAGACCTCTTACCAATTTTGTAGCCGCCATCTGGATCAACTCCATCCTTTTTTTAAAAAATGAATTCAAGAAAAAAACCTCTTGATTTGAAAGATTGAAGAGTGTAAGCAATACAATTTCAAAATAAGCAATTATTCAAACAATATATTATTTTCCCCCTCCAATCTGAAGTCCACCACTTTAAAGAGAGAACAAGGTACAATTCCATGAAATATGTTTCCAATAATTAAAGCAAGGAAATAGGAGAGATACTTTAAGTGCCATCAAACATATAAACGGCAAGTGACCGACTCACCTGCAAATGCGCAGTACAGACTTCCCTCTCTGTCCCGCCCTCGCGTCAAGACGTCATGATGTCAGAGGGCGGAACAGAGAGGGAAACAGACTGAGTTGGACTGTCGGACACCTGGAAACGAATATCGCGCGAACCAACCTCCACCCTTCCCCCCATCCCTGCCGCCGCTCGCGCCCCCCTCCGTATCGGGCCCCCTGCACTGACCTGACAGCGCCTCTCACCTCCGTGTGGAAGCGCTGCAGGCAACAGCAGAGTGATCTGCCGCTGCCTGTAGCGCTTTCACACGGAGGTGAGAGGCGCTGTCAGGTCAGTGCAGGGGGCCCGGCACGGAGGGGGGAGGGAGTGGCGGTGAGGCGGGTAGCTGGATATGGGGGGAGGGCAGGGGGAGAGGGCATGGTTGCAGGACATGGAGTGAGAGCAAGGCAGAGAGGAGGGTGGCTGGACATGGGGGGGGGGAGGATTGGTGGACAGGGTGAGGCCAGGGGAGAGAGGAGGGCTGCAATACTCGCCCGTTTTTACGGGCTTAACAGCTAGTAACAATATATAATCACGGAGTAGATATTGATAATATAGTTGGCTGTAGATTGGGAGTAATAGCAACCCTCGACTCTAAAAATGAGTTCAGGTGTGTTGGGTCATAAAAGATATACTTAACTGAATTAATTTTCAATACACATTTGCAGGGAAAATTAAGCCAAAATAAACCACCCAATTGTAAAACCCTGGGACGGAGTTTTAGAAATAATTGACGTCTCTTTTGAGTTGCTCTCGCAATTTCAGGAAATATTCTAATCTTGTTATTCATAAAGAGTTCATCCCTATGATGGAAAATTTGTCTCAAAATCCAATCACGATCCGGTTCCAATATAAAAGTCAAAATCAAAGTTGCTGGTATGATACCCTTCTCATGCGCTTGAATTATTTGTGTGAGATTCAATATATCAAATGAAACTTCTGCTCTTTGTTCAACTTGATTAATATTTTCTTTTTTATCCTTTTTTATATGGTGGTAAATAATATATCTTGGAAACCGGCGGGTAAGCCTGTTCAGGAATCTTCAGTATTTCTGATAAATATTTCTTAAAAGTTATTAAAGAAGCAACCGATGTAATCTTTGGAAAATTAATCAACCTTAGAGTTTTAGCCCTTAATTGATTTTCTAAATTCTCAGCTTTATAGTGTAACAAAGTATTTTCCTTAATCAAGTTAAGCTGTGTCTGTTGAAGAGATTTAATGTTATCATTATTCATTTCTGTTGTTTTCTCAATTTTAAGTGTTCTTGCTTCCAAGATTGAAATTTTTTCCAATGGCAGTTTTGAGATTTGAGTCATCAGTAACAATTTTTGTGAGAAAGAAGTTTCTAAGCCCTTAAGAGCTTCCCATATTGAGCCTAAGGTAATAATGGGTGGTTTTATAAGCAGAAAAGACTTACAGATTGAAGTAAATTGAGATAAGTTTTCCCCCGATGGTTGCTTCGCCTCTACTGCTCTGGAGTCTGCCAAAACACTGACTCTCTCCGATGGTAACATTCAGCAGATCCACACTGCAAACCGACCCCGCCAGAGGAAGCACTCCTTGGTCAGCAACACAAGGGGTTTCCTGCCCCTGTTGCAGCTCCACTGCCGGCATCATCGGAGGCCTCCGCTCATCAGGGCTAAATGAGATCTCAACCTCAAGCTGAGGGAGCGGGACACCTCCCACTGCTCCCTCTAGCAGCGAGGAACCAAGGAATTGGTTATTAGACAGAAAAAAGAGAGGAAGGTTAAATAACCATTTCTCTCAATGCAGGGGGGGCGAATAGTGGAGTGCCACAGGGATCTGTATTGGGACTGGTGATATTTAACATATTTATAAATGATATGGCAATCAGAATTACAAGAGAGGTGATTAAATTTGCAGATGACACAAAACTATTCAAGGTTGTTTCATGTGGACTGTGAAAAGTTGCAGGAAGACCTTAGGAAATTGGAAGACTGGACATCCATATGGCAGATGAAATTTATTTATTTATTTTATTGCATTTGTATCCCACATTTTCCCACCTCTTTGCAGGCTCAGTGTGGCTTACAATATGAATGATGGAAATACAATTTGTTACAATTTGATTATGGGTTACATGCTGAGGAATTATAAGAAGACAAAGAGGGGCATAATTGAACAAAAATGTCTATCTCCATGGGCGTTTATCTCCGAGAACGGGTCCGTGAAGGGGCGGACCGAACCGTATTTTCGAAAAAAATAGACGTCCATGTTTTATTCGACAATTTGTGAGCTGGGCGTTTTTGTTTTTCAGTGATAATGGAAAATGAAAGCGCCCAGCTCAAAAACGAATAAATCCAAGGCATTTGTTCGTGGGAGGGGCCAGGAGTCGTAGTGCACTGTTCCCCCTCACATGCCAGGACACCAACCGGGCACCCTAGGGGGCACTTTTACAAAAACAAACAAAAAGGTAAAAGAGCTCCCAGGTGCATAGCACCCTTCCTTTGGGTGTTGAGCCCCCCAAATCCCCCTCAAAACCCACTGCCCACAAGTCTACACCATTACTATAGCCCTAAGGGGTGAAGGGGGGCACCTACATGTGGGTATAGTGGGTTTGGGGGGGTGGTTTGGAGGGCTCCCATTTACCAGCACAAGTGTAACAGGTGGGGGGGGGAATGGGCCTGGGTCCACCTGCCTGAAGTCCACTGCACCCCCTAATAACTGCTCCAGTGACCTGCATACTGCTGCCAGGGAGGTGGGTATGACATTTGAGGGTGAAAATAAAAAGTTGTGAAACGGCATATTTTGTGGTGGGAAGGGGTTTGTGACCACTGGGGGAGTCAGGGGAGGTCATCCCCGATTCCCTCCAGTGGTCATCTGGTCATTTAGGGCACTTTTTGGGGCCTTATTCGTGGAAAAACAGGGTCCAGGAAAAGTGCCCTAAATTCTCACTAAAAACGCATATTTTTCTTCCATTATCGGCGAAAGGCGCCCATCTCTGATCGCCCGATAACCACGCCCTAGTTCCGCCTTCACCACACCTTCGACAATCCCCCCATCAACTTTGTCCGCATCCGCAACGGAGTGCAGTTGAAAACGTCCAAATTCGGCTTTCGATTATACCGCTTTATTTGTTTTTGTGAGATAAACGTCTATCTCCCGATTTGGGTCGCAATATAGGCATTTTTCTTTTTCAATTATAAGCAGGAAAGTAAGATAACATTATGATGCAATAAGAATTATAGGATAGCAACTTGAAGATAACTTCATGTGACATGACACATTTCTAGCTATGAGGGAGGGGTTTCATATGTGGTGAGGTACGTAAGATGAGAGTGCAAAAGGAAATATTATGAGACATTCCTAAACTATATATAAGGAATTTATGTGTTTTGATCCTTGTGATATATTTTGTCAAAAAGATGGGTCTTCAGTAGTATGCGGAAGTCGGTTAATTCGTGAATCGTTTTCAGGTTGCGCGGCAGTGCATTCCAGAACTGTGTACTCATATAGGAAAAGGTTGATGCATGCATTGATTTGTATTTTAGGCCTCTACAGTTAGGGAAGTTTAATATGGACAAATGTAAAATGATGCATATTGTGAAGAATAATCCAAATCATAGTTACCTGATGCTATGGTACAGCTTGGGGGGTCAGCATTGATGAAAATGATCTAGGTGCCATAGACAATACTCTGAAATCTTCTGCCCAGTGTGTACCGTCAGTCAAAAAAGCAAACAGGATTCTAGGAATTATTATGAAAGGGATGTTAAATAAGACCAAGAATATCATAATGCCTCTGTATTGCTCCATTGAGTGACCTCACCTTGAGTATTGCTTTCATTTCCAGTCGCATTATCTCATAAAAGATATAGCAGTATTAGAAAAGACCCAAAGAAGAACGACCATAATGATAAAGGGGATAGAACTCCTCTTATATGAGGAAAGACTAAAGAGTTAGTGCTCTTCAGCTGGGAAAAGAGACAGCTGGGGGAGACATAATTGAGGTCTGCAAAATCCAGGTTGTTGGTGAACGAGTAGAAATGAGTCCGTTTTTTACTCTTTCAAAATATACAAAAACTAGTGGACACTCAATGAAGTTTCATGGAAATACTTTTAAATCAAATAGGAGGAAATATTTTTTTCTCAATTGATAGTTAAGCTCTGGAACGTGTTGCCCTGGGATTAGTAGCATGCAATATTGCTACTATTTGGGTTTCTGCCAGGTACTTGAATTGGCCACTGTTGGAAACAGGATATTGGGCAGACCCAGCATGGCTATTCTTATGTTCTTGTACCACTGGTAATGGGTCTTAGATATGATATACTGCCTTTCTTTGGTTCAGCCAAAGTGGTTTACATATTTACATACCCCAACTTGACATTTCGTCCTTTAGATTGTAAGCTCTTCTGAGCAGGGACCGTCCTTAGTTATTAATTTGTACAGCGCTGCGTAATCCTAGTAGCGCTCTAGAAATATTAAGTAGTAGTAGTAGTAGTAGTTTACATATTATATATAAGTACTTTCTCGGTCTCTAGTCAGCTCACAGTTTAGGTTTTAGCATCTGGGCCAATGGAAGTGATTCTTTTACAAGTGATGCATGTGGGTAAGAGGAACCCGAATTATAGCTACGTCTTGCAAGGTTCCACGTTAGGAGTTACGGATCAAGAAAGGGATCTGGGTGTCGTCGTCGATGATACGCTGAAACCTTCTGCTCAGTGTGCTGCTGCGGCTAGGAAAGCGAATAGAATGTTGGGTGTTATTAGGAAGGGTATGGAGTCCAGGTGTGCGGATGTTATAATGCCGTTGTATCGCTCCATGGTGCGACCGCACCTGGAGTATTGTGTTCAGTACTGGTCTCCGTATCTCAAAAAAGATCTAGTAGAATTGGAAAAGGTACAGCGAAGGGCGACAAAAATGATAGTGGGGATGGGACGACTTTCCTATGAAGAGAGGCTGAGAAGGCTAGGGCTTTTCAGCTTGGAGAAGAGACGGCTGAGGGGAGATATGATAGAAGTGTATAAAATAATGAGTGGAATGGATCGGGTGGATGTGAAGCGACTGTTCACGCTATCCAAAAATACTAGGACTAGAGGGCATGAGTTGAAGCTACAGTGTGGTAAATTTAAAACGAATTGGAGAAAATTTTTCTTCACCCAACGTGTAATTAGACTCTGGAATTCGTTGCCGGAGAACATGGGCGGTTAGCTTGACGGAGTTTAAAAAGGGGTTAGATAGATTCCTAAAGGACAAGTCCATAGACCGCTATTAAATGGACTTGGAAAAATTCCGCATTTTTAGGTATAACTTGTCTGGAATGTTTTTACGTTTGGGGAGCGTGCCAGGTGCCCTTGACCTGGATTGGCCACTGTCGGTGACAGGATGCTGGGCTAGATGGACCTTTGGTCTTTCCCAGTATGGCACTACTTATGTACAAAGCTGCACTAAGCACTAATGTGTGCTTACTGCAGCAACAAAATGGTGCACTGTTGGGTGTGCTGAGGTGTCCCACCTAATTTGGGGGCCTTTTTACTAAGTTGCACTGAAAAATGGACTGCGGTAGTGTAGACGCGTGTTTTGGGTGCGCGCAGAATTATTTTTCAGCAAACCTGTAAAAAATGCCTTTTTAAAATTTTTGACGAACATTGGACGTTCTGCATGTCTATTTTGCATCTGACACCTTACTACCAGCCATTGACCTACTGGTAAAGTCTCACTCGGTAACGGGGCGGTAATGGTCTACGCTCGTAAAACACTGATTACCACCCACGCACCAGAAAATTAACATATTTTCCGGTGTACTTATTGGATGCGGTAGCCGAGCAGTAACTCAAAATTGACGCGCGTTGGGCATGTGTATTCATCTAAGTGGCTTAGTAAAAAGGCCCCTTTGCCATGTGCGTGTGCTACCAATGTGTTAAAAAATAAAATGTATTTTTTGTTGCAGGGGGAATGTCTGAGGGTGGAGAGTAGGTATGTTCTGCACTAATCGGTAAGTACAGCTAAATTGCCGTGTGCTAATCGATTAGTGCATGCTTAGTATATGAGCCCTTACAATCTATTTAATGGGTGGTGGTAAGAGTTCACACACTATTATGTGTTAATGGCCATGCACTAATGGCAAAATTAATGCATGTCTTTTTCACGACCAGAGAAAACTTGGTCTGTGATCCTGATGCAGAGAGGATTCGAAACGCTGGCCGCCGTAGATCACAGCTAACGTTTATAGCCAATGTCTGCAGCTAGATGCGGAGGTTAAGACCACAGAAGGATATTAAAAGCTAAGTTGAAAAGCTTATTGTTTAACCTGTAACACCTGGAGGTTTTTTCAGCCGATGATGAGGATGTCCAACTCCGATGAAAGCATTTGTTTGCATATAAGAGTTTTCTCGAGGCTTTTTCCTCCAGATACACACACACTTGTGCCATAGTACATGTAAACCCTGTTGTTATTTTTGAATTGTTTGAATTTGCATAGTGGTTGAACCCTGATTAGAATTTTGAATCTAGATCAAAATTAATGCATGGCCGTTAATTCAAAAAATAAGAAATTCAACCATTTTACCCCAGCGGTTAAAATGGCCACAGTGCATGGGAAAGACAAATGTAAGGGTGTACTAAGGCCACTTTTTACTGCTGTTTGGTAAAATGGTCCTTATGTGACTGACTGGTGTCTCAAGGGGTGGGAATAAAACCCAGTTCACTAGATTCTTAGCCTACAACACTAACCATGAGGCTTTTCCGCCAGGGCTCTGTGTTATCACCTCTTCTATTAATTTATTCCTGAGTCCTCTCGTCTCTCTCTTACAGTCTACTGGTATGTCCTGTCACTTCTATGTCGATGATATTCTATTTCTCACAAATCCAGGCTTACTTCAAGACTGTCTAGATCAGAGGTGTCCAATCTTGGACCTTGCTAGGTTGGGTTTTCAGGATTTCCCCATTGAATATGCCTGACATCTATTTATATACAATGGAAGCAGTACATGCAAAGAGATCTCATGCATATTCATTAGGGAAATCCTGAAACCCCAACTGGATTGCTGCCCTCAAGGACCAAGTTGAGCAACCCGGTCTAGATATTTCCAAATGGTTTTCTGATTATAGGCTAGTGTTAAGTAAAGAGAAGACCCAGATTTCTGGTTTTCCAGAGGCCCAACCATCCCTATATTTATCTTGAACCTCTTTGGAACCCCAATTTCAATGTTGAATCATTCTGATAGTTAGGCATTATCCTTGATTCTCATTTGACTTTTTCACCCCAGGTGTCCTATCTTTGCAAAAACTAGCATTTTTGTTCTTCACCACTTACGTTCAATATGCTGCTACTTTGATCAAGATACCTTCCACTGCCTTGTCTTTACTCTAACATCCTCTATCTTGGTTGCTCATGTGCTAATCTAAAGAAGCTTCAATCTATTCAGAACACAGCTATCAAGTTAATCTGTCATGCTACTACTACTACTACTATTTAGCATTTCTATAGCGCTACAAGGTGTATGCAGCGCTGCACAAACATAGAAGAAAGACAGTCCCTGCTCAAAGAGCTTACAATCTAATAGACAAAAATAAAGTAAGCAAATCAAATCAATTAATGTGTACAGGAAGGAGGAGAGGAGGGTAGGTGGAGGTGAGTGGTTACAAGTGGTTACGAGTCAAAAGCAATGTTAAAGAGGTGGGCTTTCAGTCTAGATTTAAAGGTGGCCAAGGATGGGGCAAGACGTAGGGGCTCAGGAAGTTTCTTCCCTCTTACAAAATCCACTGGTTACCTATAGAGAAACAAATCATTTTTTGAATCTTTTGATGAATCAATAGATTTTTTGAGGATATGCCTACAGATAATAGATACATAGATGAAAGCTAATAGATTAAAGCTTAATGTTTCAAAGACACAGGTAGTAATACTCTTATATTCATCACTTGCAGAATTTCTTATGAGTTTCAAGATGGGAGATGACGTTATTCAAATCCACTGAGAAATTAAATACTTAGGGCCCCTTTTACTAAGCTGCGTAGGTGCCTATGCACACCCAGCACACCCAAAATGGACTTACCACTCTACTACCGTGTTGCTCTTACAGTAATTTCATTTTTGGCTTGTGTCCGGTACGCATGTCTGAAAAATATTTTATGGTGCACGTAGCGGACATGCGCCATGTGGCATCTGATGCGCATAGGTCATTACCGTCCAAATTCTTTAAGATTTGGTCTATGGATGGCGGTAAGGTCTCAGACTCAAAATGGACGCGTGGCAATTTTGATTTTACCGCATGTCCATTTTCGGGGGGGGGGGGGAGGGGGGGAGGAGGCCTTTTTTACAGGTACACTGAAAAGTGATTCTGCGCGTGCCCAAAACCCATGCCTACACTACCGTAGACCATTTTTTATCGCACCTTTGTAAAAGGACCCCTCAGATATTTTGGTTGATTCTACTCTGTCATTTCAATCGCATGTAAAAAAAAATTTTTATTATTGAAAATGTTCCATAGATTAAAAGAATTAATATCTAATTCAAATTTCAGAATGGTTTTACAGTCTTTGGAGTTTTTGCTATTTGATATGAACATGTCTCTCCTGTATTACAGGAACTTCACTGGTTACCACTGAAATGGAGGGTACAAGTTAAGATTTTGTGTTTGAGTTATAGGGCAATGCACATGGGGATATTTCAGTTCCTATAGCTACAGTTTGTGGGTTTATTGTCCGTCTTGTCCTTTAAGAGCCACAGACAAAATGTTGTTAAATGTTCCTTCTTACAGATTGCACTAGAAGATATTAGATCAAAAATTTTCTATATGGAGGGTGCACGACTATGGAACAGTCTCCCAGCAAAATTACGAAAAATTGAGAGTTATCTTCAGTTCAGGAAATTACTTAAAGCTTACTTCTTTATTTAGGCCTTTGGTTAACATTTTTAAGATTTAGAATATATTGTTTTACTCTATTTATTTTAGCTTGTTTTGTTAATATTTTTATTGAATTGTTAATTTGCTTTCTATACATCGCTTAAAAATTTGGATAATTTGAAAATGTCATCTTCCCTTTAGATATAGATAAATATATAACACCGAATAGTGTAACCCATAAACTTCTCAAATGAATGTTCTTAGAAATGTATTTCTGTTTGAATAATTCCACTTTCTATCATCTTGAATCCCATATTGTGGACATGAGTGGGGATTTCAATTTAATATTTTTTTTCTCTTTTTGATTTAGTTGTTACTTATTTTTGAATATATGATGTGAAATCTACTACTTTTCAAACAAGTTGAATACTTGATTAAATGTATAAAATTGTTATAAATAAACTTTTAAAAAATTTGGATAATACAGTTTATAAATCTTGTTATAAATAAATAAACACATCAATATTTATTTATTTATTTATTTATTACATTTGTACCCCGCGCTTTCCCACACATGGCAGGCTCAATGTGGCTTACATAGTAACAATGTAAGAATTACAAAGTCATAAAAAGAGTGAGCAATTTGTAGTAAACACAATATTAATGGGGTTAACGGATAAGTAAATTGAACATAGGAGGAACTGGGTGCAGAAGGAAATGAGCGTTGAGAGGTAGGCGTAGAAAGATGGAGAGGAATGGATATGGGGTAGCAATAAGAATAATGGGAAACATGGTCAATGTATAACAATCGTCAATAAGAATCATGTGGGTAGGCTTTGGTTAGGTTGAATTGTTAGGGTAGGCTATCTTGAAGAGATGGGACTTCAGTGCTTTTCTGAAGGGCAAAAGGCCGTTGATGGTATGGATGGGTCTTGGTAAAGCATTTCAAAGCTGGCTACCTGAAAAGGAAAAATTGGATGCGTAGAAGAATTTGTACTTAATACCTTTACAGTTGGGGAGGTGTAGATTAAGGTAAGTACGGGAAGACGTCAAACTGTTCCTGGTTGGGAGGTCGATAAGATAAATAGACAAATAGATAAATAAACTACTTATACTAACTTTTAAGGCCTTTAGATCAGGTCTTCCCGATTAGTTAGCATTCTTGACTATCCCCTATGCTCCAGCTTGCCTCCTCCGCTCTATAAACGATTTCAGCTTGGTATTTCCTGTCCCAAAATCTGCTCATCTTGAATTTCCATGTCATCGTGCCTTTTTCTTTGCTGTCCCCTTGTGGAATTCCCTCCCTCTTTCTATTCGGACTGAAATAAAAACCTGGCTGTATCACCAAGCCTATAACACAATCTTTTGAAGTGGGATGCTTTCATGTCGTTTTCACTGATCTCTCCGTTTTCCAATCCCCCCTTCCCCATCCTCTCTATCTCTCCATGCTATTCTACATGTATAGTAGGAATTGGTGTGTATCTTTCCTATCTTATATTGTAGTTCTTTTTCCTTATTTAAATTATATTATTTTATGTACACTGCCCAGGTCTGCCAGTTAGTTAGGGTGGTATATTACATTTTAATAATGTATAAACTACAAAAAATATTTTTATTTTTGTAGCGCCAGTGTGTACCCGGTGGTAATCAGACAGTGTCACGCACTGCCCAGTTAATGCTGGGTTAGCACGGGAGCTCTTACTGGGCGGTAAGGGCTTCCCCCCAAAATGGTCATACAGCAAGTGCTTCACTTGCCGCATGGCCATTTCCTCAAGAAAGAATGACCTACATTTTACCTGCTGTGGTAAAAGGGGGCCTCGGCGTGCGTCAGAAACAGCGCTGATGCCAGTGCAGGCTCCCTTTTGCTGCAGCTTGGTGAAAGGGATCCTATAATCCTTAGCCATACTGTCACTGTACTACTTCTATGGGTTAGGCTTCCAAAGAAGAGAGCATTGGAAGCCTGACTTCTAATATTAGTATTGTGAGATTAAGATTTGGTGCTCTGATGGCATATTTTGCTATATTCTTGTCTTATTGTCCCCCAGCCCTTGTGGGAGAGTTGGGGTACCATGGGATGAGGGGCATTAAGAAGTAGGGGTTTTAAATCATGTGACTGTCATACAAACTGAGTTATTCTGTGTGTGTGGAGAGTGTAACTTGCACCTTCAGAGATATAGGGGCCCTTCTATTAAATTGCAGCACAATTTGTCGATAAATGTGAGCCAGTTGATGTAGTGTATCTAGATTTTCAGAGACTCCTGAGAAGATTAAAGAATCGTGAGATAAGAGGCAATGTTCTGGTGTGGATTAGGAATTGGTTATTGGACAGAAAACAGTGGGTAGGGTTAAATTTCTCTCAATGGAAGAAGGTGAATAGCGGAGCCTCAGGATGTTCAAAGGTGCGAGTATGATTTGCAAGGGTAACCCAGAGTCTAGCCAGATAAAAACATCCCGAAATGAGCTACAAGGGCTCTAAGCCACAGTTGAAGAGCCAACAGATCCTTTTGCTTCTTCACTGTCACCAGAGCCAGATCAGGCAGAATAATTAACTTTGCCCCATTCCAAGCAATATTCCTTCTTAGCTTTGCCTTAGTCAGTATTGCAAGAGCTTGCAGGTTTCTCAGTATTTTTAACAAAAAGGGCCTTGACCCTTGCGTGGATGCAAGACATTGGGCAGGCACCCTATATGCCCTCGACCTCAAATGGCTGTTGAAAGGTGAAGCCAAGCATAGCAGGAAACATTTTTTCAATAAAATCCTCCAGGTCTTGACCTTCCGGTCCCCATCCTAATATACAAACATTATTTTGACAGCTATGATTATTAGCCTCCTCAAGCTCCAATTGAATCCGCTCCAGTGTTTTTTGCTGATGTTATAAATCTTTAACTGCAAGTTCATTTTACATAAGTATATAAGTATTGCCATACTGGGAAAGACTAAAGGTCCATCAAGCCCAGCATCCTGTTTCCAACAGTGGCCAATCCAGGTCACAAGTACCTGGCAAGATCCCAAAAATGTACAAAACATTTTATACTACTTATCCCAGAAATAGCCCTCAAGAAACACTAGTTTTTCACACACCAAATCTAACTTTTCTTTAATGTTCTTAACATCTTCTTTTAAATCTGTAATTGCTAAAGTAATATCCCAAATCATATTTTTTATGTGTGTGAGTTCTGCCAAAATAGGTTCCAGCAGTTCACGCAGTGGTGTTGCCATTTTTATGGGTGTCAGAAGGTCTTGTTTAGGACGTTTACCACTGTACACTAAAGGAAAAACACTCAATTTTATTTTGCTTCACACTGAACATCTTCTTAGTTAAGACACTACACGGACCCTGTTTACTAAGCCGCACTGTAGGCACACTAGTGTTTTTCGCATGCACTAAAAATTAGCGCGGGCCAAGGCTAGAGAAACCCATATATTCCTATGGGAGTCTTTAGCATTGGCGCATGCTAAACACGCTGTGGAAAAAATGCAGGATACTTACACTCTCGGCAAGCACAAAGCAAATACCCTAGATGGCCATTTCGGTTGAGTGCCAAACCGTAAGTCCTCACATAAAGGCAAAATTGATTTAAATTTATAAAGAAATCATCAATAAATTGTTTTCACAGGAGAATCCTTTATTTAAATGGTGAATTCAACATCATCGTCGTTGATGATACGTTGAAACCTTCTGCTCAGTGTGCTGCTGCGGCTAAGAAAGCAAATAGAATGTTGGGTATTATTAGGAAAGGAATGGAAAACAAAAATGAGGATGTTATAATGCCTTTGTATCGCTCCATGGTGCGACTGCAGCTCGAATATTGTGTTCAATTCTGGTCACCTCATCTCAAAAAAGATATAGTGGAATTAGAAAAGGCGCAGAGAAGGGCAATGAAAATGATAAAAAGGATGGGACAACTTCCCTATGAGGAAAAGCTAAAGCAGCTAGGGCTCTTAGGCTTGGAGAAAAGGCGGCTGAGGGGAGATATGATAGAGGTCTATAAAATAATGAGTGGAGTTGAATGGGTAGATGTGAAGCGTCTGTTCACGCTTTCCAAAAATACTAGGACTAGGGGGCATGCGATGAAGCTACAATGTAGTAAATTTAAAAAGAATCGGAGAAAATGTTTCTTCACTCAACGCATAATTAAACTCTGGAATTCGTTGCCGGAGAACGTGGTGAAGGCAGAGTTTAAAAAGGGGTTAGACGGTTTCCTAAAGGACAAGTCCATAAACCACTACTAAATGGACTTGGGAAAAATCCACTATTTCTGGGATAAGCAGTATAAAATGTTATAAGTACATAAGTAGTGCCATACTGGGAAAGACCAAAGGTCCATCTAGCCCAGCATCCTGTCACCGACAGTGGCCAATCCAGGTCAAGGGCACCTGGCACGCTCCCCAAACGTAAAAACATTCCAGACAAGTTATACCTAAAAATGCGGAATTTTTCCAAGTCCATTTAATAGCGGTCTATGGACTTGTCCTTTAGGAATCTATCTAACCCCTTTTTAAACTCCGTCAAGCTAACCGCCCGTACCACGTTCTCCGGCAACGAATTCCAGAGTCTAATTACACGTTGTGTGAAGAAAAATTTTCTCCGATTCGTTTTAAATTTACCACACTGTAGCTTCAACTCATGCCCTCTAGTCCTAGTATTTTTGGATAGCGTGAACAGTCGCTTCACATCCACCCGATCCATTCCACTCATTATTTTATACACTTCTATCATATCTCCCCTCAGCCGTCTCTTCTCCAAGCTGAAAAGCCCTAGCCTTCTCAGCCTCTCTTCATAGGAAAGTCGTCCCATCCCCACTATCATTTTCGTCGCCCTTCGCTGTACCTTTTCCAATTCTACTATATCTTTTTTGAGATACGGAGACCAGTACTGAACACAATACTCCAGGTGCGGTCGCACCATGGAGCGATACAACGGCATTATAACATCCGCACACCTGGACTCCATACCCTTCCTAATAACACCCAACATTCTATTTGCTTTCCTAGCCGCAGCAGCACACTGAGCAGAAGGTTTCAGCGTATCATCGACGACGACACCCAGATCCCTTTCTTGATCCGTAACTCCTAACGCGGAACCTTGCAAGACATAGCTATAATTCGGGTTCCTCTTACCCACATGCATCACTTTGCACTTGTCAACATTGAACTTCATCTGCCACTTGCACGCCCATTCTCCCAGTCTCGCAAGGTCCTCCTGTAATCGTTCACATTCCTCCTGCGACTTGACGACCCTGAATAATTTTGTGTCATCGGCGAATTTAATTACCTCACTAGTTATTCCCATCTCTAGGTCATTTATAAATACATTAAAAAGCAACGGACCCAGCACAGACCCCTGCGGGACCCCACTAACTACCCTCCTCCACTGAGAATACTGGCCACGCAATCCTACTCTCTGCTTCCTATCTTTCAACCAGTTCTTAATCCATAATAATACCCTACCTCCGATTCCATGACTCTGCAATTTCTTCAGGAGTCTTTCGTGCGGCACTTTGTCAAACGCCTTCTGAAAATCCAGATATACAATATCAACCGGCTCCCCATTGTCCACATGTTTGCTTACCCCCTCAAAAAAATGCATTAGATTGGTGAGGCAAGACTTCCCTTCACTAAATCCGTGCTGACTTTGTCTCATCAGTCCATGTTTTTGTATATGCTCTGCAATTTTATTCTTAATAATAGCCTCCACCATCTTGCCCGGCACCGACGTCAGACTCACCGGTCTATAATTTCCCGGATCTCCTCTGGAACCCTTCTTAAAAATCGGAGTAACATTGGCTACCCTCCAGTCTTCCGGTACTACACTCGATTTTAGGGACAGATTGCATATTTCTAACAGTAGCTCCGCAAGTTCATTTTTTAGTTCTATTAATACTCTGGGATGAATACCATCAGGTCCCGGTGATTTACTACTCTTCAGCTTGCTGAACTGACCCATTACATCCTCCAAGGTTACAGAGAATTTGTTTAGTTTCTCCGACTCCCCCGCTTCAAATATTCTTTCCGGCACCGGTGTCCCCCCCAAATCCTCCTCGGTGAAGACCGAAGCAAAGAATTCATTTAATTTCTCCGCTACGGCTTTGTCCTCCTTGATCGCCCCTTTAACACCATTTTCGTCCAGCGGCCCAACCGACTCTTTGGCCGGTTTCCTGCTTTTAATGTATCTAAAAAAATTTTTACTATGTATTTTTGCTTCCAACGCTAATTTCTTCTCAAAGTCCTTTTTTGCCCTCCTTATCTCCGCTTTGCATTTGGCTTGGCATTCCTTATGATCTATCCTGTTACTTTCAGTTGGTTCTCTTCTCCACTTTCTGAAGGATTGTTTTTTGGCTCTAATGATTTCCTTTATCTTACTGTTTAGCCACGCCGGCTGACGTTTAGTCTTTTTTCCCTTTTTTCTAATACGTGGAATATATTTGTCCTGAACCTCCAGGATGGTGTTTTTAAACAGCATCCACGCCTGATGCAAGTTTTTTACTCTGCGAGCTGCTCCTTTCAGTCTTTTTTTCACCATTTTTCTCATTTTGTCGTAATCACCTTTTCTATAGTTAAACGCTAGCGTACTTGATTTCCTAGTTTCACTTCCTTCAATGCCAATATCAAAACCGATCATATTATGATCACTGTTATCAAGCGGCCCTCGTATCGTTACCCCCTGCACTAGATCATGAGCGCCACTAAGGACTAAGTCTAGTATTTTTCCTTCTCTTGTCAGCTCCTGAACTAGCTGTTCCATGAAGCTGTCCTTGATTTCATCAAGAAATCTTATGTCCCTTGCGTGTACAGATGTTACATTAACCCAGTCTATATGCGGGTAATTGAAATCCCCCATTATTATTGTGTTGCCCAGTTTGTTTGCGTCCCTGATTTCCTTTAACATTTCCGCATCCGTCTGTTCGTCCTGGCCAGGCGGACGGTAGTACACTCCTATCACTATCCTTTTCCCCTTTGCACATGGAATTTCAATCCACAGTGATTCCAAGGAGTGTTTTGTTTCCTGCAGAATTTTCAATCTATTTGATTCAAGGCTCTCGTTAATATACAATGCTACCCCTCCACCAATCCGATTCACCCTATCACTACGATATAATTTGTACCCCGGTATGACAGTGTCCCACTGGTTATCCTCCTTCCACCAGGTCTCAGAGATGCCTATTATATCTAATTTTTCATTTAGTGCAATATATTCCAACTCCCCCATCTTATTTCTTAGGCTCCTGGCATTCGCATATAGACATTTCAAACATTTTTTGGGATCTTGCCAGGTATTTGTGACCTGGATTGGCCATTTTTGGAAACAGGATGCTGGGCTCGATGGACCTTTGTTCTTCCCAGTATGGCAATACTTATGTACTTATGCACTGTACTTTGAAAGTTAATATATTGAGGTTTGGAAACTGAGAGGGCAAAAGTTCCCATGGCAGTTTCTGAGATCTGCTGATACAGCTTTCTATCACTGAAAAATGAATTCTGTTTTAAAGCTAATATTACCAGTTTAACCAGAAATTTGGTTGGTACTGCTTGTGGCCAACAGCAAGAATCCAAAATATGTCCTACAATATCAATAGCAGCATTTTGCAGAATACTTATGCATTACCAACCAAATATTCATATCTTTAATGTCTACATCTTGTCATATCAAAGTGGTATCTCTAAGGTATGATAGTACTACAGATAACAATGGGTGGATGAAACAATCAGCATAACTAGATGCTGAAACTGATATTACATATAAAAATGAAACAAAAAGAAGACAAAACATTTACGGTTCTGGAACAGCCTACACAGGGCCGTGCCGACGCGGTAAGCGAGGTAAGCATGGCAGGAGGGCGCCATCCTCTGGGGGGCGCCCCGCCGCACCATGCTTACCTTGCCCTCTTCTCCCCAGATCCTTTTTTTTTTGGTTTAAATTTACCTCTCCGGTGCGCGGCAGCGTAGGCAGCGTTAGTGAGAAGGAGGCGGCGCTCCCCCTGCCGCCCCGACATGTCTTCCCTTCGCTCGGTTCCGCCTTCTTCTGACGTCATTTCTGATGTCAGAAGAAGGCGGGACACAGCGAAGGGAAGACACGTTGGGGCGGGGGAGCGCCGCCTCCTTCTCACTAACGCTGCCTACGCTGCCACGCGCCGGAGAGGTAAATTTAAACAAACAAAAAAAAAGGATCTGGGGAGAAGAGCGCGGGTAGTGTAGCGCTCGTTTTCGGGGGGGGGGGGGGGCGCCGGGGGGGCCAACTGCAGGGGGGCGCCGGAGACCCTAGGCACGGCCCTGAGCCTACATGTCAATTTATGCAAACTGATTCATACTTACTATTTAGAAAATCTTTAAAAACCTGTTTGTACTCCAATCAAAATATGTAATTTTTTATGATGTCATTCTCCTACTGTATTGTTTCAATTTGCATGTAAGCTGTTTCTGAGTGCAGAAGTCTATTTTTGTAATCCGCTTTGCAATTTAAATTAAAGGCAGAATAGAAGTAAATAAATACAATACAATTAATTAACCACCGTAACATAAGAACTTAAGTACTGGGACAGACTGAAGGTCCATCAAGCCCAGTATCCTGTTTTCCAACAATGGCCAAAACAGGGTACAAGTACCTGGCAAAATCTCAAAACAGTACAATACATTTTATGCTGCTTAGCCTAGAAATATTCAAAAAATAGAAATAAGCAGTGGATTTTCCCCAAGTCCATTTCAATAATGGCTTATGGACTTTTCATTTAGGAAGCGATCCAAGCCTTTTTTAAACCCCGCTAAGCTAACTGCTTTTACTACATTCTCTGGCAACGAATTCCAGAGTTTAATTACGTACACATTGAGTGAAGAAATACTTTCTCTGATTATTTTTAAATTTACTACTTTTTATCTTTTTTGCATGCCCCCTAGTCCTAGTGTTTTTGGAAAGAGTAAACAAGTGATTCACTTCTACCCATTCCACTTCCCTCATTGTTTTATAGACCTCTATCGTATCTCCCATCAGCCATCTTTTCTCCAAGCTGAAGAGCCCTAGCTGCTTTAGCCTTTCCTCATAGGGAAGTCGCCCCATCCCCTTTATGCAGAGATTCACCCAAGATGGAGTACAGCAGGTATAGTTTAACATAAAACTTACAATTTTGTTAACAACATAACAATAGTAAAAATGGCCAAATCTAAACATAAATACAATAAATAAGGTAAAATTGAGAACAGCAAAATGAAACCTAATAATAGGACTACCATGAAACAGTATCAAAAAATACACATTTAAAAGCACTGAAATTCAAATAAGAGATATACGCCTGTGTTTACAAAGGAATGCTGTAGGCGTCTTAGTGCTTTTAACGGGCATTAAACGCTAATGTGCGTCAAATGCTAATGCACCTATAGGAATGTATTGACGCGTTAGCGCTTAATGCACCTTAACTTTAAAGGCGCGTTAAAATCGCTAACGCACCTTAGTAAACATACTTGATAATGCAATGTCAGCATAATACTAACGAAACATCTAATCAGCACCCATTATAACATTCAAATAACATAGATATGATGCTAATGATTCTCTACAATATACCTTTACCATGTAGCTGAGGGGCCAAGTGCAGATTTATAGACAGGGACAAGATGTGTGGATAAATAAATGGGTGGCAAACTCAAGTCAAGTTTTTTTTGTACAGTTAAACAAGATTTAAAGAACTGGTCTAAGTCACAGTGTGTGTAGGAAGCTAGTCCAGGTGCAGAGTGGTGTATAATCATTCACACTAGGTATTAAAGGCTTGGGAGAAGAGCTAGGCTTTCATCTGCTTCCTGAAGTAGCTCTTATTAGTAACATAGTAACATAGTAGATGACGGCAGAAAACGACCTGCACGGTCCATCTAGTCTGCCCATGATAAACTCATATGTGTATACCTTACCTTGATTTGTACCTGTCTTTTTCAGGGCATAGACCGTATAAGTCTGTCCAGCAGTATTTCCCGCCTCCCAACCACCAGTCCCGCCTCCCATTACCGGCTCTGGCACAGACCCCGTATAAGTCTGCCCTCCCCTATCCTAGCCTCTCAACCACCAACCCCTCTTCCCCCCGCCACCCAATTTCAGCTAAGCTTCTGTGGAGTAGCCTAGTGGTTAGGTGCAGCAGACTCTGGTCCTGGGGAACTGGCTTTGATTCCCACTACAGCTCCTTGTGATTCTGGACAAGTCACTTAACCCTTCATTGTCCCAGGTACAAATAAATACCTGTATATAATATGTAAACCACTTAACCCTTCATTGTCCCAGGTACAAATAAATACCTGTATACAATATGTAAACCAATTTGAATGTCTTTGGAAAGACCACAGAAAGGCTGTATTTAAGTCCTATTCCCTTAAAATTTCAGTCATTTCTTTCTCTATAATATCACCAAAATCCACCCTTTCCTTTCTGAGCACACCACCAGAACCCTCATCCACACTCTTATCACCTCTCGCTTAGACTATTGCAACTTGCTTCTCACAGGTCTCCCCCACTTAGCCATCTCTCTCCTCTTCAATCTGTTCAAAATTCTGCTGCACGACTAATATTCCGCCAGTGTCATTGTGCTCATATTAGCCCTCTCCTCAAGTCACTTCACTGGCTTCCTATCCACTTCCGCATAAAGTTCAAACTCCTCTTATTGACCTCTAAGTGCATTCACTCTGCAGCTCCTCAGTACCTCTCCACTCTCATCTCTCCATACATTCCTCCTGGGGAACTTTGTTCACTGGGTAAATCTCTCTTATCTGCACCCTTCTACTCCACCGCTAACTCCAGACTCCGTTTCTTTTATCTTGCTGCACCATATGCCTGGAATAGACTTTCTGAGCCGGTACGTCAAGCTCCTTCTCTGGCCATCTTCAAGTCTAAGCTAAAAGCCCACCTTTTTGATGCTGCTTTTAACTCCTAACCCTCATTCACTTGTTCAGAACCCTTATTTTATCATCCTCACTTTAATATTCCCTTATCTCTTGTTTGTCCTGTTTGTCTGTCTTAATTAGATTGTAAGCTCTGTCGAGCAGGGACTGTTTCTTCATGTTCAATTGTACAGCGCTGCGAACGTCTAGTAGCGCTTTACAAATGATAAGTAGTAGTAAGTAGTAATTTTTGACTAGCTCTCTAGGGTAATACCTTCTTCAGGTCAGAAAACTAGTCAAAATCTGTATTGAGGGGCCCTTATACCAAGTTGCAGGATATAGGGCCTTGTGCTGGTGGCTGGGGCTGTTTTTCCCACACGCCAGGGCCCTTTTTACCGCAGCAGGTAAAAAAGCCTCCACCACTTTTGGCCATGTGGTAAGAGAACTCTTACCGCATGACCATATGACGGGGAGCACCTTACCGCCACCCATTGAGGTGGCGATAAGGTCTCCCGCGGTAACCCGGTGGTAACCGGGCAGCGCGCGGTGATGCCCGATTACTGTCGGGTTACCGCTGCGCAAGTCATTTCCAGGGGTTTACTTTTTCCCCAGGAAATGGCGTACACTTGGGGTGGGACTACTACTACCACCGATGACCGGTTTGGGCCAGCGCCAGTCCTGAACTGCCGCTCTGTAAAAGGGACCCTTTGCTAGTCCTATTAAAAAAAGGTATCATTATATCTTCTTTTTCTTCATCTTGATTTGTTTTATTCATATTTTTTACCTTTAAAGTGAACTAACATGAAAACTACTCTACTGATTCTAATTAAGAACTTCTCAAGGACACAATTGGCTTTCCTGGCAGGTTATTCAAGTTTTTGTGTATATTGGGGAGAATATATTTAAAAAAAAAAAAACTAGAATTTTGACTCTCTTTGATGCTGGATTATAGATCTTGTTCCAGCAACATTAGGAAGTATAAATCATGATTTATATCTACGTCTGAAAGAACAGCATTGGATATACAAGCTTAAGCCAATGGAATTGCTGAGATTAAATGCAGCCACTGAGTGGCATTATTTCCATTAAGGACAATAATAAATGCCTTGGTTTATGATCAAGAGATAAATTAATTGAATATTGGGATCAATTGGATGGAATTCAGTTCCTGGATGCCCACCTCATTAGTAGACAGTTACCTTTCTGAATGATAAAGAAACTGGTAAAGCTAATAGATTGCTAGAATACAAAGGGGTTTTTTTTCTTTTCATTTAGATGTGACACTACTCAGAATACATGGAATGCACAGAAAGAAAGTAGTTGCACACACTTAGAAACATGACGGCAGATAAAGGCCATATGACCCATCCAGTCTGCCCATCCTCTGTAACCCCTAATTCTTCCTGTTCCTCAGCGATCCCACATGCTTATCCTAGTCCTCGACTCTACCACCTCCACCGGGAGGCCATTCCACGCCTCCACCACCCTTTCTGTGAAATAATACTTCCTTAGGTTACTCCTAAGCCATGTATACCCTGGAGAAAAGGAGAAACAGGGGTGATACGATACAGATGTACAAATATTTGAAAGGTATTAATCCGCAAACGACCCTTTTCCGGAGATGGGAGGGCGGTAGAACGAGAGGACATGATATGAGAGTGAAGGGGGGCAGACTCAAGAAAAATGTCAGGAAGTATTTTTTCACGGAGAGAGTGGTAGATACTTGGAATGCCCTCCCGCGGGAGGTGGTGGAGATGAAAACGGTAACGGAATTCAAGCATGCGTGGGATAAACATAAAGGAATCCTGTGCAGAAGGAATGGATCCTCAGAAGTTTAGCCGAGATTGGGAGGCGGGGCTGGTGTTTGGGTGGTGGGGCTAGTTCTGGGCAAGACTTCTACGGTCTGTGTCCTGAAAATGGCAGATACAAATCAAGGTAAGGTATACACAAGAAGTAGCACATATGAGTTTATCTTGTTGGGCAGACTAGATGGACCATGCAGGTCTTTTTCTGCCGTCATCTACTATGTTACTATGTTACTATGTTATTCCCTCTTAATTTTGTCGTATGCCCCCTCATTCCAGAGCTCTCCTTCATTTGAAAAAGGCTCTTTTCCTGTACATAAATGCCCTTGAGATATTTAAATGTCTCTATCATGTCTCCTCTCTCCCTCCTTTCTTCCAGCATATACATGTTGAGGTTCATAAGCCTGTCCCTATAATTTTTGTATTCAAGACCGCTTACTAATTTCGTAGCCACCCTCTGGAGCGACTCCATCCTGTTTATATCTTTCCGTAGGTGCGGTCTCCAGAACTGCACACAGTACTCCAAATGATGCCTCACCAGAGACTTATACAAAGGCATAAGGCTCTGGAGGAGTAGCCTAGTGGTTAGTGCAGTAGACTTTGATCCTTGGGAACTGGGTTTAATTCCCACTGAAGCTCCTTGTGACTGTGAGCAAGTCACTTAACCTTCCATTGCCCCAGGTACAAAATAAGTACCTGTATATATGTAAACTGCTTTGAATGTGGTTGCAAAATACCACGGAAAGGCAGTATATCAAGTCCCATTTCCCTTTTTCCTGCTGGTCATGCCTCTCTTTATGCACCCAAGCATCCTTCTGGCTTTGGACGTCGCTTTAAGTTACTAAAAACAGGGGTTTTGAATCACTATTTTAACTAAAGCAGATTTGTTCATTTATTATCTATCAATAGAGCAAAGCAGTAACTAGGGTTATTTTGGCCTTCTAATGAGAACCTAAGAACTTAACATTCTTTCAGCTTCATTTATCATGTTATGTTGTACCCAATAGAATTTTGCATTTTGGCTGATTGGGTTCACCCAGAGTTTGCTTGCTGAATAATAAACACCCACCATTCAATATTCCAGCAGAACTTTGTCATTTAATTGCCTAATTATAGTTTTACCTGGACAAGATCCAGGTCTTGTGGAAAATATAATTGGTAAAGATGAAGGACCATGATGTTACATAAGCAGTTTGATGTTGACTTTAGCAAGCCCAATTAAAAATTGCTCTTTTTTTAAATCAGATTAAGATATCTATAGCCCAATTAAAAATGTCTATTTATAATCAGATAATGAAGGAAAGACAATGGCTTTTAAGCAAAGTTTTTTTGTGCTCTATGTTTCATTGAACAGATTCAACCAAGTGAATCTGTAACCTACTAGTTTAAGATCTGGCTCCTAACCCATTTTAAAATGTATCCTACTACTACTACTACTACTTAACACTTCTAAAACGCTACTAGGGTTACGCAGCGCTGTACAGTTTAACATAGAAGGCCAGTCCCTGCTCAAGGAGCTTACAATCTAAAGGACAAATGTACAGTCAGTCAAATTGGGGCAGTCTAGATTTCCTGGATAGAGATCCCATGGTTAGGTGCCGAAGGCGACATTGAAGAGGTGGGCTTTGAGCAAGGATTTGAAGATGGGCAGGGAGGGGGCTTGGCGTAAGGGCTCAGGAAGATTATTCCAAGCATAGGGTGAGGCGAGGCAGAAAGGGCGGAGCCTGGAGTTGGCGGTGGTGGAGAAGGGTACTGAGAGGAGGGATATCATTGCAAAGAAAGCTCAGTACATTTACCTAGTCATTTTAGCCACTTAGGGTGGGAGGGGTGGAATTTATCAACATGATCTACCATTAAGATATGTTACTATGTTGTTAACCTCAGTTATTATTAACCAGTGCCTGTTTTCTAGCAAAAAAGGTACCGGTACTCAAATGCCAGACCACCCTTCAGGGGTGGGTTGATCACTGAGGGACTCACCCCTGCAACCAGTCACAGAATCTATGAAAAGGCAGAATTGGTATGTAGAGCCTGAGCTCTTTTACTACAATGTGGGGACCATGACTCAATTTTAGCAGACAATGAAAAAGGTGCCGTACTCAGTACCCCCAAGTACCCCCTCAAAAAAAGCCCTGTTATTAACTAGGGTGCCTCTCTTAGAAGGGGTAACTGTCAGATTTGTATCAGTTTCTGAAAGTGAACTTTCTAAATTGATTAAGGACATGAACTCCTTCTGAAGATATTTTTAACCACATGACTCTTTAGAAGACAGAGGACTTGTTGAAGGGTACTTTAACAACTTTATGGGCACTTACCAAACAGCAGTAAAAAGCAGCCCTTACATGGGTCATTCCTATGCGTTAAGGTAAAACGGCTCATTTTTCCCATTTTCCTTATTAATGACCATGTGATAATTTTGCCATTAGCACATGGCCATTAAAGCAGATTAGCACATGAGCCCTTATTATTAGGCTGTAAGGGCACATGTGTTAAGCCTCCGCTAATCGATTTGTTTGCGGCAATGTAGCTGCACTGATTAGCACAGAACACACCCACTCTGTTCACGCTTTCCAAAAGATACTAGGACTAGGGGGCATGCGATGAAACTACAGTGTAGTAAATTTAAAACAAATCGGAGAAAATGTTTCTTCACCCAAAGCATAATTAAACTCTGGAATTCGTTGCCGGAGAACGTGGTGAAGGCGGTTAGCTTGGCAGAGTTTAAAAAGGGATTAGACAGTTTCCTAAAGGACAAGTCCATAAACCACTACTAAATGGACTTGGGAAAAATCCACATTTCCAGGAATAACATGTATAGAATGTTTGTATGTTTGGGAAGCTCGCCAGGTGCCCTTGGCCTGGATTGGCCGCTGTCGTGGACAGAATGCTGGGCTCGATGGACCCTTGGTCTTTTCCCAGTGTGGCATTACTTATGTACTTTTGTACTCTCTACTCTAGACATGTCCCCTGTGTCAAAAAAATACATTTTATTTTTTAGCATGTGAGTAACACGTGTACATCCCCAAATTATTATGGGACACCTCAGCATGCCCAAGTTATGCCATTTTGTTTTGCTGTGGTAAGCACGCGTTAGTAGTTAATGCAACTTTGTAAAATGGCCCCTTAATGAACAACTCTCTGTATAAAGAGTATTTTTCTTCAAAACGAAAGGAACCTATCTGTCCTTCTGTGAAGAGGAGCTATTCAACTATTAAGGAACTCATCAGTCATAAGTTGATTTTCTATGTTCCATTTCTGGGTAAATTAATTAGAAAACATCTTGTCAGCTGTCTGTTTACTTTGATAAAGTCAGGTGTTTGCTATTGGACAGTCTGGGTTTTGGACACTGGATAAAGTACAGAATCTGCTGTACTATATATGGTGAATGTGCTTATTATGGGCCTTGAAAGAGACAATTATTGTGTTATTATATCCCTGGACCTGTCCACAGCCTTTGGATTTGTTGATCTTAATATCTTCTTGTCATTAATGCATATTCAAATATTAAAACCGTTTAGTAATAGAATCCCTAGATAAGTGATAAATACAATTGGCAGTGGGACAACTGAGAATGATATTTGCAGCAATGGTCAGTTAAAAGATAATAGGTTAGTATTGAATGCCAGAAAAGTTGAGATGATGGTGATTTCTATATCTGGTGTGAATGATTTTGAGTGGTGCTTGGTGGCCAGGAAGTCTAGACTGTATAGCGAGTGGGCAGTTTGGGTGTTGTTGTTGATGCTAACCTGTCTTTTAAACAACAAGTATGTACAGTGATTAAGTGTTCCTTTTTTTAAGTTGCAAATGCTTAGGACTCCTGCTAAGGTGCATTAATGGATTTAGCGAGCACTAAATGCTAAGAAACTCATAGGAATAACACGAGGCCGTATCTATCTGGAGAGGATTTTCAGTTGTTTTTTTTTAGAGTATGGTGTTGAACAGTCTAGACTACTGTAGCACCCTGTATTTGGGGCTTCCTGCCAGACAGATGATACAAAAAGCAGCTGGATTGATATAGGTCTTCATGATCGAGTATCTCCATTGCTACATCAGCTGTATTGGCTCCCTGTGGAGACTAGGATACATATTAAGCTTTTACTCCTACTTCACAATGTTATGGTAGACTTCTACTGGTTATTTAGTGAATGCCCTGTAGATTTATGCATCTGTGCGGCCTTTGAAGTCTGAGGGGACAGCTTTGTTATGTGTCCCATATCTGGCTAAGTTATGCTGTGAAGAAGAGACTAAGAAATGTTCCTTTCTGTGGTGAGACCAGTGATAGGGAACCAGTTGCCACTTTCTTTGTGAATGTCTTCAAAAACGTGGTAAATACATCCTAATAAATAAAATATTCCCTAGGGGTTTTCAACCTTGCATTCATTCACCATCCAGATTTACAGATATTTGCTGTGCTGTTCTCTCTGTACAGAGTATAAACTTCATCACAGCCATATATGGTGCACACAATTTTATTTATTGCACTTGTATCCCACATTTTCCCACCTCTTTGCACGCTCAATGTGGCTTACAATACTTCATGAATGGTGGAATTACATTAGAAGATAGACATTTTGTGTTACATTGGGTAACATGATAATGGCTTACAATATATCAAGAATGGTGGAAAAGCATTAGAAATTAGACTATTAATGTTACAGAAGAATCTTGGGTAACATGGTGATGATAAAACATGATAGTAATATAGCAAGTAGAAGTTGTAGAGCAGTTCTGAGTATATGTGGAGGAATGGTGTGTGTTCACATTTGTTGATCTTTGTGGTATACTTTGTTAAAGAGGTGGGTCTTCAGTAGTTTGCGGAAGTTGGTTAGTTGTGCGGCATTGCGTTCCATAACTTTGTTCTCAAGTAGGTAAAGTTTGACGCATGCATTATTTTGTATTTTAGACCTTTGCAGTTGGGGAAGTGCAGATTAAGGATTGTTCGAGATGATCTTTTAGCGTTCCTGGGTGGTAAGTCTATCAAGTCTGACATGTAGGCTGGTGCGTCTCCGTGAATAATTTTGTGAACTAGAGTGCATATTTTGAATGCGATGCACACTAAGAAAAAAAGGATTAGTTCTACGTACTATACCCACCAGAGCACTAAATCTCTTGTAGCAAGATATATCAAAACACGCATGGAACAAGCATTGGTTGCCAGAGCTGACAGCAGAAGTAAAGAGCATCTGTATTTTGAAAGTGGATATGAAAGAGAAAATACTTCAGAGCAAAAACATACACCTTTGATATCTGGCAATGATACCCAGGACAATGAAGTGGTGGTGGAGGATAGCTTAGAGCAGTGTTTATCATGCTAGTCAGAGTATTTCCTAGCTAATCTGATTTTAGGGTATCTACAGTCAATATGTACGAGATACGTTTGCATAAAATGAACACAGAGTATGCAAATCTATCTCAGGCACTTTTTCCTGGCTATCCTAAAAACAAGATTGGCTGGGGGGGTATTACCCGAGAAACACTGGTGTACAGAAATCAAATCATGAAAACAATGACATAATTCTGGAGGCTGTACCATGTATAGCCAGAGTACCTGATATATGTGCTCATATATGATAAGGGGGGAAAGAAAAGGGAATAGAATTTGATTTACTGCCTTTCTGTGGTTACAATCAAAGTGGCTTATATATAGGGACTTATTTTGTACGTGGGACAATGGTGGGTTAAGTGACTTGCCCAGAGTTACAAGAAGCTGCAGTGGGACTTGAACGCAGTTCCCCTGGTATGCAGGTTACTAGACTGATAATTAGGCTACTCCTCCACTCCAGGGAAGCACACTGACCCTTGATCAACACCAAAATGCTGAGAAAAACCCAACAGCTAACAGAAGTTATGTACTTACACCCTAATTCTATATCAGACTTATTTTCGAAAGAGAAGGGCGCCCATCTTTTGACACAAATCGGGAGATAGACGTCCTTCTCCCAGGGTCGCCCAAATCGGCATAATCAAAAGCCAGTTTTGGGTGTCCTCAACTGCTTTCCGGCGAGGGGACGACCAAAGTTCACGGGAGTGTGCTGAAAGCATAGCGAAGGTGGGACTGGGGCGTGCCTAACACATGGGCATCCTCGACCGATAATGGAAAAAAGAAGGGCATCCCTGAGGAGCACTTCACCAACTTTACTTGGTCCATTTTTTCTTGCGACCAAGTCATGAAAAGGTGTCAGAATTGACCAGATGACCTCCCCTTACTCCCCAAGTGGTCACCAACCCCCTTCCATCCTAAAAAAAACTTTTTTAAATATTTTTTGACAGCCTCTTTGCCAGCCTCAAATGTCATACCCAGCTCCATGACAGCAGTATGCAGGTCCCTGGAGCAGTTTTAGTGGGTGCAGTGCACTTCAGGCAGGCAGACCCAGCCCCTCCCCCCACCTGTTACACTTGTGGTGGTAAATGTGAGCCCTTCAAAACCCACCAGAAACCCAACCCACTGTACCCACATGTAGGTGCCCCCTTCACCCCTTAGGGCTATGGTAGTGTTGTACAGTTGTGGGTAGTAGGTTTGGGGGGGGGGGTCAGTACCCAAGGTAAGGGAGCTATGCACCTGGGAGCAATTTCTGAAGTCCACTGCAGTGCTCCCTAGGGTGCTCGGTTGGTGTCCTGGCATGTCAGGGGGCATAGGAGCCAACTTTTCAAAATGATTGGGGGTGCTGAAATTTTTTTTAACAGGTGATGCATTCCTCCTCCCCCTCCCCCTCATCCTCCTCCCTCTCCCCCTCTCCCCCTCCTTCTCCCCCTCTCCCCTGTCTCCCTCCCTGTCCCCGTCCCCCTCCCCCTCTCCTGTCCCCCCTCCCTCATCCCCCTCCCCCTCCCTCCGAATTCCAGGCTCCCCTCCCTCCCTCCTTTCCTTCGAGTTCCAGGTCCCCCTTCCTCCCCTCTCTCTCTCCTTTCCCTCCCCCTGAGTTGCAGGGCCCCCCTCCCTCCAAGTTGCAGGGCCCCCTCCCTCCTTCCTTCCCAGTTCCATGGTCCTCCCTCCCTCCCTTCCTCCCTCCCTTCAAGTCCCCTCCTTCCAAATTTTAAAAGTCATCTATCTTACCTCGTCGGGGTTAGGGCGGCAGCAGCGGTAAAAAGCATGCAGGTTTGGCTCGGTGCTTAGTTCAGTTTTCCGTTCGCTCTCTCTCAGCTCTGGCCCCGCCCTTGCAGAAACAGGAAATGAGGGCGGGGCCAGAGCTGAGAGAGAGCGAATGGAAAACTGAACTAAGCACCGAGCTGAGCCTGCATGCTTTTTACCGCTGCTGCCGCCCTAACCCCGATGAGGTAACATAGATGACTTTTAAAATTTGGAGGGAGGGGTCCTGGAACTCGAAGGGAGGAGGGAGGAAGGGAATGAACTGCTGGTGGGTGAACAAACTTCCGGTGGGTGAAATATTGGGGGTGCTTGAGCACCCACAGCAGCCACGGAGTCGGCACCTATGTCAGGGGGACCAGTGCACTACAAATGCTGTCTCCTCCCACAACCAAATGGCTTGGATTTCATCATTTCTGAGATGGGCGCCCTCGGTTTCCATTATCCCCGAAAATCAGGGACGACCATCTCTAAGGTTGTCCTAAATTTCACGATTTGGGCGTCCCCGACTGTATTATCGAAACGAAAGATGGACGTCCATCTTGTTTCAATAATACGGGTTTCCCCACCCCTTCACTGGGATGTCCTCAGGAAAACTTGGGCGCCCCTTTCGATTATGGCCCTCTAAATGGCACTCAATTTACGCATGCAATTTAATTGACAAATGAGTCAATTAATGCTGCTTAATCGGGTTCTAATAAACAATTATTGGTGCCAATTGGCATTAATTTAAATGTACGTGTGAATCTTTGGGCACCCGGATCTGCACTTAGATTTTACACACGGATCAGAAAAGGGGCGCATCCGTGGGAGGGGCATGGGGTAGATCATGGGCATTCCTCGATTTGTACACAGTGTTATAGAATAAGAGGATCTGAGCCTAATTTTAGGTGTGAAAATTTACACCAGGTTTCAGTTGATGTAAATCTTCATACCCAAAATTGGTCACAGATCCTGGCACCAAACAATGTTCTATTAATGGCATCCGACTCTGAGCGCCATTTATACAATAACGCTTAGCGTTAATTTTTATCGGCACCCACATTTGGGTGTCATTGATAGAACGCAGTCCATAATGTCCCCTAACTGTGGCTGTTAATGTACATTATATTCAAATTTAGCAAATAATACTGCTAAGGATCAATCTACCAAAGAAGGGCAATTACACATTATTTGGCAGATTGACCCTAGTAGTACTACTGCAATACTAGTCTTTTGTTGAATAGGAAGGAATAAGTGAGACGTTGAAGCTTGTTGGAAACAGAATAGTGATGATAGCTGGTCTTTGCTCCTGAGGAAGCGTTTCATGAAACAGAGCAGCACTGTTGAGCAAACTTGTGAATATCCAGATAAGTGTCCCGACTTTGTTCTACTATGAGTTAACACGATTATATAGTTAACATGAAGATGGTACAATGTTTTGTGAATGAAGTGTAAAGGAGAAAAAAGTTATAGAATTAATGCAATTTTAGTTAAAAGGATAAAGCAACAAAAAGTGTTGAAAATTAAAAAAACAAGGAGTTTTCTTTTTTTTAATGCCTGATGAGGAAACTCGCTCAGTAAAGAGAATGTCGATAAGTCAAAATGAAAACTGAGCATCGGAAGGCTTTTTTCCTCCTGTTAATGAGATAACAGTGGAGTTACTTGGAGGGGCATAATCGAACGGGGCCGGCCATCTTCAAGGCCGGCCCCGTAAAGCGGCGTTCCGACAGTATTATTGAAACAAGATAGCCGGCTATCTTTCGTTTCGATAATACGGTCTGAGCTGGCCAAATCTCAACATTTGGGCCGGCTTTAGAGATGGCCGGCATTGGTTTTCAGCGATAATGGAAACCAATGGCGGCAATCTCAAACCCAGCCAAATTTCAAGGCATTTGGTTGTGGGAGGAGCCAGCATTTGTAGTGCACTGGTCCCCCTCACATGCCAGGACACCAACCGGGCACCCTAGGGGGCACTGCAGTGGACTTCATAAATTGCTCCCAGGAACATTTCTCCCTTACCTTGTGTGCTGAGCCCCCCAAAACCCACTCTTCACAACTGTACACCACTACCATAGACTTAGGGATGAAGGGGGGCACCTACTTGTGGGTACAGTGGGGTTTTTTTTTTGGGGGGGGGGTTGGAGGGCTCCCATTTACCACCACAAGTGTAACAGGTAGGAGGAATGGGCCTCGGTCCACCTGCCTGAAGTGCACTGCACCCACTAAAAACTGCTCCAGGGACCTGCATACTGCTGTCATGGAGATAGGTATGACATTTGAGGCTGGCAAAAAAATGATTTTTTTTTTTTTTTTTGGTGAGAGGGGGTTGGTGACCACTGGGGAAGTAAGGGGAGGTGATCCCCGATTCCCTCCGGTGGTCCTCTGGTCAGTTCGGGCACTTTTTTGAGGCTTGGTCCTAAAAATAAATGGACCAAGTGAAGCCGGCCAAATGCTCGTTAGAGCCGGCCTTCTTTTTTCCATTATCGGCCAAAGCCGGCCATATCTTAACCAAGACCCCGTCCCGCCTTCCATACTCTGCCGACACACCCCCTTAAACTTTGGCCGGCCCTGCAACGGAAAGCAGTTGAAGCCGGCCAAAATCGGCTTTCAATTATACCGATTTGGCCGGGTTTAGGAGATGGCCAGCCATCTCCCGATTTATGTCAGAAGATGGCCGGCCTTCTCGTTCGAAAATAAGCAGGATAGTATCTTGTGTAATTAGAGACAGGATAATATGCAATGAGCTTAGGATGAACCAGGAGAAACTGAGGTTCTATCTTAGATGAAACCTGAAACACCATCTCCTTTGATAGGAGGCTTCTTCAGAACAAAATGGAGGCACACGTTCATGGGAAATACGTATTGTCACTTCCTATGTTACTCTGTTACAAGGCTTTGGCCTAGCACAAAAACATCTCTAGACAAGCAAATACTTTAAGTCTCACTGCATAGGAGATCCTGTATCTTGCTTATTGATTGATTTCTAACTATGTGTACAGATTTATTTTAGTAGCACTCACACACTATACAATATCTCGCTATTTGCTATAAAAATCAATGTATACAGTTTGATTTACAGTAAGATCCTGCAACAAAATGGTCATTCAGACCTGACTCTTCCTGGTCTACTTGGATACTGTCTATGTAATTAGAAAAATATATGGCTCAAGGGTCTTAACATAAGGATTAATTGTATAGTATAAATGAAAGAATGCTGTACAGATTCATTTATCATTTGAACAAATCAGTTCCTCCAAAATCCAAATATAACCTTTATCTATAACACATCTGGGGTTTCTTATAAATCTTTTTGGGAAGAACATGAGTGACTGAGTTTCCTCTCTGGGATTTCCCATCCTTCTGTTTTAAATAAAATTATAGCCAAAGGACACTAACAGCAAACCTCTTGAACAGTCCTTGAATGTGACCTCTGGAGTTTCTCTTTGTCTTCTTCAGGTCAGAAGTAAATCCTGGAAACACCAATGAAGCATAGGAAGATAAATAGTGTGGATATTCATAAAATAAAAACTACACTGTAATTTAAATGAAGCAAATCTATGTTGCTTAGATGTAGAATGCATTTGAAAAAGTTTGAACTTATCAATGTTGGGTCCTGTTTACTAATGTGAGGCAAGTTAGAGGGAAAGGGATCTTTCACTTGCTCACCTTCCAATGTGGTATATATCATTCAGTGTAAAAAATGTAACGAAGGATGCTATATTGGAGAAACAGGCCAGATGCTTAAGACAAGATTCAATTTACATCACATGAACAATACAGCCAGTAGGGCCCCCACCGCGGTGGGACAGCACTTCACAGAACCAGGACACTGTACCAGTGATTTCACAGTAAGAATACTGAAAGGTAACTTTAAAACCATACAAGAATGTAAGACCTTTGAAGTCAGAATGATTGAATATTTTAACACCCAACAGAAAGGACTTAACAAGGATCTGGGGTTCCTAGCGCATTATAAACCATAAAGCTGTATGTCTCTGTTGATCACCCCACCCCTCACCTATCCACACCCATCCTGTTAGAATATCAATGATATGCTTTGATGTCCCCATGCATACCTCCGACCCACCCCCATCCTCCCACCCTGTCAGACTGTCATAGTAATGCTTGAATATTTTCACTTATATACACTGTCAGCTAGCACATTTGCTTATTTCCGATCTGACGAAGAAGGGCAACCTTCGAAAGCTAATCAAGAAATGTATTAAGTTATGTCCAATAAAAAAGGTATCATCTTATTTTATTTTCCATGTTTTATTTTGTTTGATTTCTATTGATAACCTTAAGAGTGGACTAACACGGCTACCACATTCCTCTATTCAACTACATTCAAAGCGGTTTACATATTATATACAGGCACTTATTTGTACCTAGGACAATGGAGGGTTAAGTGACTTACCCAGAGTCACAAGGAGCTACAGTGGGACTGAACCCAGTTCCCCAGGATCAGAGTCTGCACTAACCACTAGGCTACTCCTCACCTGTGCAGTAAGGGAGTCTTTTACAAAGCGGCTCGCTAATTCGTAACTACCAGTATTTCTGGCTGGAGCATGTGCCATTTCCGGCGCTCTGGAAATGTTTTCTGTAGTGCAGCACTAACCCGGTGGTAATTAATGCCTGGTTTGTGTGGGAGCCAGGGGCGTAGCCAGACTTCAGCGGGAGGGGGGTCCAGAGCTCGAGGTGAGGGGGCACATTTTAGCCCTCCCCCCAGTGCCGCCGACCCCCCCCCCCCACCATTTTTGACCCCCCTACCACCACCTTTGACCCCCCCCCTGGTGCCAACCCTCCCCCGCTGCAGCCTTCGGGTACCTTTGCTGGCAGGGGTCCCCAACCCCCGTCAGCCGAAGTCCTCTTCTGCGGCGCGGCCGCGTTGCTGATCTGCAAGAGCAGGCTTCTGTTTCTGTGAGTCTGATGTCCGACACGTGGCCACGCTGAAGAGGACTTTGGCTGGCGGGGGTTGGGGACCCCCGCCAGCAAAGGTACCCGATGGCGGCAGGGGAGGGTTGGTGGCGGGGGGGGGGGGCCAGGGCCAAATTTACGGGGGCCCATGCCCCCGTGGCCCCACGTAGCTATGCCCCTGGTGGGAGCCCTTACTGCCACCTCAGTGGGTGGCAGTAAGTGCTTCCCACCACATGGCCATGCGGAAAGGGTAATCTTACTGTGTGGCCATTTTATTTGGGGGGGGGGGGGCATTTTATACGCTGCGGTAAAAATGGCCCTGGTGCACGGTAAAAAAAAGCTGCCGCAGGGCCCTTTTCCTGCAGCTTAGTAAAAGGACCCCTAAATGCAAGGGGCAAGTTGGCCCTTAGGAGTAGTGCCATGAGAATCCCACTAGGGGTCATCTGTGCCATTTTGAATCTGGAGTAACGCTGGGGCAGAAACAGTGCTCCAAGGGATCAACCTGTCCTCTACATTTACCACACCGGATTTTTACCATGCTGGCTGGATTAGGCATGTGGTAGCCATTAGCATGGGTCTGGAGTAAATGGCTACTGCAAGTAACACCCACTCTAGCCACCTAGAGTGGTTTAGCAAACTTGTCCTTCAATTTACACTACCTCTCTGCAGTTATCAAGAATGATATTTGCAGGTTTACGAAATGGAATTTGTATTTTTAAACTATGGGTGAAACCATCACCCTCCACCACCTTGTTCTTTCTCTGTTCTCTCCCATTTCTCCTCGGCTCCCAACCCAAACACAAATAATTCACACAGAAATGGTGGGGCATTTCTCTTAGGTATAGATGAAATATTTCTTCAATATGGGCTCATGGTTCCCCAGTACATCTGCTCTCCTTTCCTGCAATAGTACTGGGAAAATATCTCCTGGCCACATTAATGTGGATTATAATTTAGCAAGCTTGTCAAGGTTTTAGTTGAGCAGTCCAGGTACACATTAATATATTTATTTACTAGTAAAAATGGCCCGTTTCTGGTGGCGATGAAACGGGCGCTAGCGGGCAGGGGACTCCCTTCCCCTCCCCTTACGTGTCTCCCTGGTGGTCTAGAGGTACCTGTTCAGTGGGGGCAGGAAAGAAAGAGCCCCCTCTTTCCTGCCCGTAGCAGTGGTGGTAGCATCCTTGCTATATCGTGTGGGAGTCCGGCTCTCGGTGTTTCAAAATGGCCGCCGAGAGTTGAAGTCTCACGATGCAGCTTGAACTCTCGGCAGCCATTTTGAAACGCCGAGAGCCGGACTCCCACACGATGTAGCAAGGATGCTACCACCACCGCTACGGGCAGGAAAGAGGGGGCTCTTTCTTTCCTGCCCCCACCGAACAGGTACCTCTAAACCACCAGGGAGACAGGCGTAAGGGAAGGGGAGGGGAGGTGACAGGGGGGGGGGAGGGACGTTGCTGAGGGTGAGTGTGGTACCGTGGGCGGGGCGGGGCGGTAACTTCTAAGGGGTGGGGCTATGTGGGGAAAGGGGCCAGGTTGATGTGGACGTCCTGGGCGGCTGGGATGTTTTGGAAGGGGAGGAGTAGGGAAACACGCTCCGCGTGTTTCCCTACTGCTCCCTGTGCATTTATTAGCGTTGTTTTCATGTTGCGCCCTGGATGTCATCATGTGTGACGCGAGGGCGGGGCATGAAGATGTTGTGTGGCTTCACCACCATGAAACCACGAACCGGTGTGTGAGTGACTTCAGTGACGTCAGTGTCCTCAGAACGTTGAGGCTGCGTTTTATTATAGTAGATTTATTGCACTTGTATCCCACATTTTCCCATTTTCAATATGGCTTACAAAGACCTGTTATGGCATCTCCTTATCCAGGTTAGAGAAAACAATTTGTGTTACAAAGAAGTCGGGAAAAACAAGTGGTTTGGTCAAGCAGTAAAAGATACATTCTGAGTAGAGAAACACAAAAACAATTGTATAATTCCATTTTTTAAGGGAAACTGCATTCTGTGTCTCTTATTTTACAGCCCTATTTGCATTTGAATGTATATAAACTGACATTTGCATAAACATTTAAGTGCCTTTTTACAAAGCCGGGAGATGCACATATCAAACCCAAATGTGTGCAAATGGCAAGGGCCCATGGTCTGGGTGGAACAAGGGCATGGCAAGTTCATAGTTGTCTGTTTCCCATTTCAGAAGGAGACTAAATATGTATGTTCTAAAAGATCGATGTTGGGAGTTACATCTGCTACCAAGCATTTTTTGGATTTGGTAAACAGTTGTTATTGAGCATCAGTCCACTGGAGGGATTACAGAGGTTGCCCCCTTAATCCCAGGGTGGATTTGTTTTCTCCCCCAAATGCTCAACTGGCAGGAGAAACTGGTCCAAATAGCAAATGAAAACGTACCAGGAGCCTTCAAAAAAGGGACATAAAACCTTTAATCATATGCGTTGGTTAACAATCTTTGGGTGGACTTTGGGAAAATCCACTATTTCTGGGATAAGCAGTATAAAATGTTTTGTACATCTTTGGGATCTTGCCGGGTATTTGTGACCTGGATTGGCCAATGTTGGAAACAGGACGCTGGGCTCGAGGGACCTTTGGTCTTTCCCAGTATGGCAATACTTATGTACTTATGTACCCGACATGGTCCGTGTTTTGGCGCACAGCACCTGCGTCAGGGGTCATGAAGAGTAGCAGAAAACATGCGGCAGTATTGTGACACAATACAGTTGTTAGAAGCAATGTGCTGCAACGCCGTGTTGTCCCTTTGCATAAAATCAGGTAGAGAGATACTTTAGTAAAAAGACGCGCTCCTTCAATCACGGAGTCAGTAAAGTAAACAGGAGAAACTGGTCACCATGACAGCATCAGGATAATACTCAGTTCTGTTTCTAAAGTGACAAACATAACCAACTATATTTGGAAAAATGAAATATGAAAGCGCTAAACCCCTAAGAGAAAACCTACACTGGCTCCCACTAAAAGAACGAATTACATTCAAAATGTGCACCCTGGTCCATAAAATCATTCACGGAGAGGCCCCAGCCTATATGTCAGACCTTATAGATTTACCAAACAGGAACACAAAGAAAACAGCACGCACATTCCTGAATCTCCACTATCCCAGTTGCAAAGGAATCAAATATAAATCAACATATGCATCCAGCTTCTCCTACATAAGCACGCAACTATGGAACGCACTACCAAAGGTCATAAAAACACTGCACGACCTAACAAACTTCCGAAAACTACTAGAAACCAACCTATTCAAAAAGGCATACCACAATGATCCATCCTAATTATTAAACAACTAGTAAAAAAGGCCCGTTTCTGACACAAATGAAACGGGCACTAGCAAGGTTTTCCTCGGAGTGTGTATGTTTGGGAGAGTGTATGTGAGAGACAGAGGGAAAGTGTGAGTGTGTGTGTGTGAGAGAGAGAGTGAGTCTGGGTGTGAGTGTGTTTGTGAGAGAGTGTGTGTGTGAGAATGAGAGTGTGTGCAAGTGTGTATGTGAGACACAGTGTGAGAGAGAGTGTGTGTGTGTGTACGAGAGAGAGAGTGTGTGTGAGACACAGATGCTCTGTGAGAGTGAGTGTATGAGACCAAGCGAGTGTGTGAGTGACTGTGTGGCACATAGAGAGTGAATGTGATACAGTGTGAGACAGAGTGTGTGAGAGTGAGAGTCAGAAAGACATTGTATATGAGAGAGAGAGTGTGAGCCCTGCCCTCCCAGTCCATGCCCATCTGTCCCCTGCCCCCTCCATTCATCCTTTTCCAGCAATTCCCCTCTCTCACTAAGCCCTGCCCTCCCAATCCATGCCCATCCATGCTCCTCTGTCACCTGCCCCCTCCATTCATCCCTATCCAGCAATTCCCCTCTCTCTCTGAGCCCTGTCCTGCAATCCATATCCATCCATGCCCATCTGTCCCCTCCATTCATCCCTATCCAGCAATTCCCCTCTCTCCCTGAGCCCTGGCCTCCCAATCCATGCCCATCCATGCTCCTCTGTCCCCTGCCCCCTCCATTCATCCCTTTCCAGCAATTCCCCTCTCTCCCTGAGCCCTGCCCTTCCAATCCATGCCCATCCATGCTCCTCTGTCACCTGCCCCCTCCATTCATCCCTATCCAGCAATTCCCCTCTCTCCCTGAGCCCTGCTCTGCAATCCATATCCATCCATGCCCATCTGTCCCCTCCATTCATCCCTATCCAGCAATTCCCCTCTCTCCCTGAGCCCTGCCCTCCCAATCCATGCCCATCCATGCTCCTCTGTCACCTGCCCCCTCCATTCATCCCTATCCAGCAATTCCCCTCTCTCCCTGAGCCCTGCCCTGCAATCCATATCCATCCATGCCCATCTGTCCCCTCCATTCATCCCTATCCAGCAATTCCCCTCTCTCCCTGAGCCCTGGCCTCCCAATCCATGCCCATCCATGCTCCTCTGTCCCCTGCCCCCTCCATTCATCCCTTTCCAGCAATTCCCCTCTCTCCCTGAGCCCTGCCCTTCCAATCCATGCCCATCCATGCTCCTCTGTCACCTGCCCCCTCCATTCATCCCTATCCAGCAATTCCCCTCTCTCCCTGAGCCCTGCTCTGCAATCCATATCCATCCATGCCCATCTGTCCCCTCCATTCATCCCTATCCAGCAATTCCCCTCTCTCCCTGAGCCCTGCCCTCCCAATCCATGCCCATCCATGCTCCTCTGTCACCTGCCCCCTCCATTCATCCCTATCCAGCAATTCCCCTCTCTCCCTGAGCCCTGCCCTGCAATCCATATCCATCCATGCCCATCTGTCCCCTCCATTCATCCCTATCCAGCAATTCCCCTCTCTCCCTGAGCCCTGCCCTCCCAATCCATGCCCATCCATGCTCCTCTGTCCCCTGCCCCTCCATTCATCCTTTTCCAGCAATTCCCCTCTCTCCCTTCCATGACCCCCCCTTGCATCCATGCTCCTCTCTCTCCCATGTCCCAGCCTGGTCCGCCCTCTTCTCCCCCCCCATTCGCATCCATGCCCCCCCCATTCGCATCCATGCTGTCGTTTCTCCCCTGCCCTCCCGCTTCCATTGTTCAACTGTACTGCCCACCCTCTTCTCTCCCCCCAACATCCCTTTTCTTTTTTTTTCTTTTTAAATTTACCTCCGTGGCGGTTCCGGCAGTGCAGAGTCAGGGAAGGAGGCGGCGCTCCCGATGTCTAGCCTTCCCTTCGCTGTGTTCCGCCTTCTTCTGACGTCATCCTTGACGTCAGAAGAAGGCGGAACACAGCGAAGGGAAGGCTAGAGACGTCGGGAGCGCTGCCTCCTTCCCTGATGCTGTGCTGCCGGAACCGCCACCACGGAGGTAAATCTAATATAATAAAACGCACCGTGCGTGGGTGCGATCTGTTTGTTTGTTTTTTTTCCACCCTCGACGTCATGACGTTTGACGTGAGGGCGGGGCAGAGACGGCTGGGTGGCTTCACACCATGAATCCACGAACCCTTCAGGGAGTGTTTGAGTGACTTCAGAACGTTGTCTTCAGAACGTTCACGGTGCGTTTTATTATATTAGATGATACTTTACCAAAACCAGACAAAATCGAACTCTTTACAATTGACTGATTCATGAACTCTGTTACTAATGAACTTTAACATATTGCCACTTATTCGCCGAAATGAACTTCTATATTCGATTGTCTAACTGACTCTATACATTACTTTATCAGCTATGAACTTTAATGCAATACCACCTTGTATTTCTCATCCCAGAAAAAGGCAATCGCCATTACGGCATAATGTAAGCCACATTGAGCCTGCAAATAGGTGGGAAAATGTGGGATATTAAGTGAATGGGTGGCAGAAAGGACTCAGGCCCAAAATGGACGCTCACCCATTTTTTTGCAGGCCTGCTGAAAAACGGACTTGCACACGTCCAAAACCAGTGGCGTAGCTACAGGTGGGCCTGGGTGGGCCACCCAAAATTGTGGCACTCGATGTGGCTGGTGGGAATCCCCAAATCCCACCAGCTAAAGATTTCCTCCTCAGGCATCCGATGCTCTTCCAAATGGCAGATGGCACCACACACCGGCCCCTCTGCACATGCTCAGTTGTCACCCATGCGGAAGCACTGAGCATGTACGGACTACTGGCAGCAGTGTCAGCTCAATTAAGTGCTGTTTGGAAGGAGGAGGAAATCTTCAGCTAGTGCAGTTTGGGGATCCCCACCAGCTCAGGTATTTAATATTTTGTGTTTGAGGGTAGGGGAAGAGGCAGAATGGGCTCAGGCCCACCAAAAACTGGCTGTCTGGCTATGCCCCTGTCCAAAACACGCGCCTACACTAGTGCAGGCCATTTTTCAGTGCACCTTAGTGAAAGGACGTCTACGTATCAAGCTTCACATTAGCATCTGCTGGCTCCAAGCATGCAGTCTGAGCTGTGAAGACACAGTGGCAAAGACAGTAAGTGAAAGCTTATAACTGAGTTCAAAGGAAAACAATCTAAAGTTTCGTGAATTTGATGTGCTGCCTCAGACAGGCATCATCGGATTCATGGCAATGTATCATCTTAGACTGTCATTCATCTGGATTAAACACAAGCTGTTGCTCTTATTTGGAGGAGCCATTCATCCCAACTTGAGTGCCCAATGGTTAAATTTTAAAAAAAGAGGGAACTACAGAAGTTTTTCTTGCAAGAATCTGAGTAAACAGCTCGTTACAAAGGGATTTGGTGTTTTTCTTTATGGCCCTTATTTTAGAAGTATCCCTATATATAAACCCTGGATTTTAAATATGTAAAGGGAAATGGGACTTGATATACCGCCTTTCTGAGGTTTTTTTTTTTTTTGCAACTGCATTAAAAGCAGTTTACATATATTCAGGTGCTTATTTTGTACCAGGGGCAATGGAGGGTTAAGTGACTTGCCCAGAGTCACAAGGAGCTGCAGTGGGAATTGAACTCAGTTCTCCAGGATCAAAGTCTACTGCACTAACCACTAGGCTACTCCTCCACTAGCAACAGTCTCTGTAGAAGCCTGCCCTTGCAGATCAGCAATGCAGCCGCACAGGCTTCTGTTTCTGTGAGTCTGACGTCCTCAGGAAGTAACTCACAGAAACAGAAGCCTGTGCGGCCGTGTTGCTGATCTACAGGGGCAGGCTTCTACATGGAATGTTCCTAGTGGAATAGCAACATTCCATGTAGAATCTCAAATAGTAGCAACAGAATCTCAATAGTAGCAACATTCCAGAATCTCAAATAGTAGCAACATTCCATGTAGAATCTGAAATAGGGAAAGGGAAATGGGACTTGATATACTGCCTTTCTGAGGTTTTTGCAACCACATTTAAAGCAGTTTACATATATTTAGGTACTTATTTTGTACCAGGGGCAATGGAGGGTTAAGTGACTTGCCCAGAGTCACAAGGAGCTGCAGTGGGAATTGAACTCAGTTCTCCAGGATCAAAGTCTACTGCACTAACCACTAGGCTACTCCTCCACTAGCAACAGTCTCTGTAGAAGCCTGCCCTTGCAGATCAGCAATGCAGCCGCACAGGCTTCTGTTTCTGTGAGTCTGACGTCCTCAGGAAGTAACTCACAGAAACAGAAGCCTGTGCGGCCGTGTTGCTGATCTACAGGGGCAGGCTTCTACATGGAATGTTCCTAGTGGAATAGCAACATTCCATGTAGAATCTCAAATAGTAGCAACAGAATCTCAATAGTAGCAACATTCCAGAATCTCAAATAGTAGCAACATTCCATGTAGAATCTGAAATAGGGAAAGGGAAATGGGACTTGATATACCGCCTTTCTGAGGTTTTTGCAACCACATTTAAAGCAGTTTACATATATTTAGGTACTTATTTTGTACCAGGGGCAATGGAGGGTTAAGTGACTTGCCCAGAGTCACAAGGAGCTGCAGTGGGAATTGAACTCAGTTCTCCAGGATCAAAGTCTACTGCACTAACCACTAGGCTACTCCTCCACTAGCAACAGTCTCTGTAGAAGCCTGCCCTTGCAGATCAGCAATGCAGCCGCACAGGCTTCTGTTTCTGTGAGTCTGACGTCCTCAGGAAGTAACTCACAGAAACAGAAGCCTGTGCGGCCGTGTTGCTGATCTACAGGGGCAGGCTTCTACATGGAATGTTCCTAGTGGAATAGCAACATTCCATGTAGAATCTCAAATAGTAGCAACAGAATCTCAATAGTAGCAACATTCCAGAATCTCAAATAGTAGCAACATTCCATGTAGAATCTGAAATAGGGAAAGGGAAATGGGACTTGATATACTGCCTTTCTGAGGTTTTTGCAACCACATTTAAAGCAGTTTACATATATTTAGGTACTTATTTTGTACCAGGGGCAATAGAGGGTTAAGTGACTTGCCCAGAGTCACAAGGAGCTGCAGTGGGAATTGAACTCAGTTCTCCAGGATCAAAGTCTACTGCACTAACCACTAGGCTACTCCTCCACTAGCAACAGTCTCTGTAGAAGCCTGCCCTTGCAGATCAGCAATGCAGCCGCACAGGCTTCTGTTTCTGTGAGTCTGACGTCCTCAGGAAGTAACTCACAGAAACAGAAGCCTGTGCGGCCGTGTTGCTGATCTACAGGGGCAGGCTTCTACATGGAATGTTCCTAGTGGAATAGCAACATTCCATGTAGAATCTCAAATAGTAGCAACAGAATCTCAATAGTAGCAACATTCCAGAATCTCAAATAGTAGCAACATTCCATGTAGAATCTGAAATAGGGAAAGGGAAATGGGACTTGATATACTGCCTTTCTGAGGTTTTTGCAACCACATTTAAAGCAGTTTACATATATTTAGGTACTTATTTTGTACCAGGGGCAATGGAGGGTTAAGTGACTTGCCCAGAGTCACAAGGAGCTGCAGTGGGAATTGAACTCAGTTCTCCAGGATCAAAGTCTACTGCACTAACCACTAGGCTACTCCTCCACTAGCAACAGTCTCTGTAGAAGCCTGCCCTTGCAGATCAGCAATGCAGCCGCACAGGCTTCTGTTTCTGTGAGTCTGACGTCCTCAGGAAGTAACTCACAGAAACAGAAGCCTGTGCGGCCGTGTTGCTGATCTACAGGGGCAGGCTTCTACATGGAATGTTCCTAGTGGAATAGCAACATTCCATGTAGAATCTCAAATAGTAGCAACAGAATCTCAATAGTAGCAACATTCCAGAATCTCAAATAGTAGCAACATTCCATGTAGAATCTGAAATAGGGAAAGGGAAATGGGACTTGATATACTGCCTTTCTGATGTTTTTGCAACCACATTTAAAGCAGTTTACATATATTTAGGTACTTATTTTGTACCAGGGGCAATAGAGGGTTAAGTGACTTGCTCAGCATCACAAGGAGTTGCAGTGGGAATTGAACTCAGTTCCCCAGGATCAAAGTCCACTGCACTAACCACTAGTCTACTCCTCCACTCGCAAATAGCAATTTTAGGGCCCTGTTTAGTTAGGTACACTAGCGTTTTTAGTGCATGCTAAAAATTAGCACATGCTAACCATATAGATGTCTATAATATTCCTATGGGCATCTATATGGTTAGCGTGTGCTAAAAATGCTAGTGCACCTTTGTAAACAGGGCCCTTAGAAAGCTGCTCTTTACATGTGGTGATCCACACCATACTTATATAGCAAGGGGGGCATAGTTAATAATGGAAAGGGGTTGGCTTGGGTGGGCCAAAACTATTGATGTCTGTTTCCCATTTAACATGTGAATATGAAAAAAAAAATAGATATCAGCATTTACACCTGCCCCAAGACATATATAAGTGCCTGTTGAAGGGGCAAGTTTAAAGTGTGAGACCAGCTCTCATGATTCCCACCCTGCTGATATACAATTTCCTCTTCCTCAAAACCCCCAACCTGAAGCTTTCCACGTTACCCCCCAACACACATCAACACGAGAATCTTTCCCAAGAACTCCCCAGCATGAGTACCCCCACCATGAGAACCTATTCCCCTGGCATCCTATAGTCCAACTGGCCATCCAGCATTAAGACCCTCCTGATGATACCCCATCTCCAACCCCATTCTCTCTCCAGGTTTTACCAAGGTCTCCGGTAGTCTAACGGGAACAGAAGCGAACTCCTGGTCATGCTGATTCCAGGCTGTATTCTCAAAGTACTACCACTAGGTGCCAGGCTGTGTATATACATAAAATGACATGGGGGTTGAGTAGGTGTATCGAGGAGAGGGAAATCAGATGGCAAACTTCAGGTCAGAAAGATCAAGTAGGAAAAAATTCAATGCCAAGTGGGGGGTCAAAGAGTGAGGGGGATGAATGCATCCGGAGCAGCTCAAAGTTGCTCCTATGTACAAATGTGGAATAAAAGGATGTTTTTTTCTCCTTAGAAATAGTTTTTTTAAATAACTTTTTTGAAAGAGCATGGAGCAAGGAGGTTTGATAAACAGGAGATGGCATAATCCTATTTTGCCCATTATATTGGATAAAGCCAGTAGGCGGAGCTTGTTGCCCTATTCATTTAATTGTTTTGGTTGTACCAAGATGGTGGCAGCTGAATTAAGGAGAATTAAAATGTCCCTGGGCGAAGTGGATGGACATCGGCTTTAGCCTTGTGACATCATGCCATCTCCTGCATCAAAACTCATTGACATGGAGAGCCATGGATGTACAGTTCTGCATGTCCTTTCACATATTTTACAAGAGGTTCTATGTTTGGCAGAATCTTTGTAAAACACTACCAGAATTTTCCATGTCTGAACTGGATGACTCAATTTCCCTCTACAAGGCCTATCTAAAATTGGCTTTCATGTTAACTCAGGTGCAAAAACTTCATTCTTTTGTTGAATCTGATGCTGCTTTAAATTTTATCATTAATAATATCCTTTATTTGCTGTTGATAGAAATCGTTCTTACCTTATGCTTATACAATCCATATTGTCTTGTGTTTGGGAAACGTATAAACATTTTAAATCAATTTTGTTCTGTGATATTACTTTGCAGACATGGACTTGTATATGAATCTGGAAAAAGATAGAAGGGCTTGTTTCTCTAGAAGGTGAAAAAAAAAATGGGTCCGTTAGTTGAAGATCTCCCAGCATTTACTGGTCCTATATCCAGAACCAAGAGCACAAAGAGGGTGGAAGAAGAATGTTCCAGGAGAATCAAATGAACGTGAAGTCCAAGCAACGTTTCTCCTGTCAAAGTTTGTTTTTGACATACTTTGGATTCTATCACTATCAGTTTGACGTCTGCTAGTTTTGACATATTTGGTGGTACATGGATTTTGTTTTTACTCGTTATTAGTTTTCATAGATAGATATCACTGGCACATATCATTCTAATTGGTAGAATATATTCTGTTTTTGTATAGTTAGTGTATAACATATTTTCACTTTGGAATCATCACTATTTAGTCCACTTTTCATTCATTTTTCACATAAACACAAATCGGGCAGGTGGCACTTCAGCAGTCTCCTTTCAGTCCAGATCATACACAGTATATATTCACACTTGACCAGTTATCCGACAAAGAGTGGAATTTATTGTGGCCGCAGCATTCTACAATTTATATCTATGAATTATTCACAATAGAAACAATTTCCAATCATGTATACATTTTACAGTAATAAACAATCAAATATATGACTCAATTTCTATCTAGATCATTTGAGGCAAGTGGTCTAGCCTTTTTGAGTCACACAGTTATCTCTCTTTCTGCCATAATCACGCTGTAGCTTTTTGGTCTACCTGGGGCATATACCGCCAACATGCCCAGGCACTAACATTACAGCTTTGCTCAAGGGATTGCCGTAAAAGCATCTTCCCTCTCATACCCGTTGACTCTCTTTCTTGAAGCCTTCAGCCTCCCCATTCCGTCCAAGACTGAGGTAGGCTCCGCTGATTATCTGCTAATCTGGCACTGGCCCCCCTCCGTACAACAGGGGGACTGCCCTTGATCTTAGACATCATCCATGCCACTGCTAGCATGGGACAACAACCACATGTCCTTTGATCTTGCTTTGGTCTGAAACATAGCGCTGTGTACTCTTTTAGGCTAGGACCCACCTCCTGCGGAATGCTGCGACAAGTCCCTATCTCCTTTATATGGGGCAGGTGGGGTGGGAGAGCTGTGGGAGCAGCAGGCTAAAATGGTGAATGCACCTTGCAGGCACTGCCCTTGTTGCTCGCAGAGGTCACCTCTTTCCCCACCTCCCAGACTTCCTGTCTTGTTACCTGCCTCCCTATAGGTCCTCTATTCTTTAGTGCCTCCCCCTTACTTATTATCCCTTTCCAAACTTGCCTATGCTTGCTGCTCTTCAATACTTCCCATCACCCTCCCCCCTCCCTCCTATTCCTGCTGTGCTGGGCCACCGCCCGTTTGTGTTTCTGACCGCCTAATGCTGGGTCACTGTCCTTAACACTGGCACATATAATTATAATTGGTATATCTTCATTTTGCAGTCATCACTTGTCACATTTTTGCCTCTTCTTCATGTCACATATTCACCTTGGTATTTTTTCTATTTTGTTCATATTGAGCATCATCACTTTCATATTTTTCTGGCTATACTGTGGTATTTTCAGAACACATTACATCTCATCTTAGTTCTTTATATCACATCTGCTTTCCTTTTTGTTTTTATTTTTCATTTGTCATATTTTTAATCTTGATATTATATTCTGTTTATTATCTATAGACCACTGAAGAAGATTTTATGCCGAAACACGGCCCTGTAGGGTCAGGTTTGTTTGCACCTCTGGTGGGTCAAGATTTTGTACTGTTGGTGAATTGTTGGAGAATAAAGAATTTTTAGAACCTTGGTCTTCATTTTATTTGATTCTCCTGGGACATTCTTCCACCACCCTCTTTGTGCTCTCGGATTTTTTGTAGAAGGTATTTTTTTTCTTTTTTTGCCCTTTCTTTTGATTCCTATATCCAGAACCCCCTATTCAGGCTTTGGGGACTTAGGTAGGAGAGAGTTCCAGTTGTCTGAAAGTGTAGGGTCCTGTATCTTTCAACGGGCTGCCCCTGCTAGGTGGAGAGAACACCAACTACATACATTTTCTAAATTATTTTGCACCCACCTTCAGCCTTTGACTAACACCACAGACTTCCTGAAGTTCCCCATTCTAGCACTGCAATACAATGGGGTTTGATCAAAAGCAACTCTGGCCTTTGAAATGAGCACAGTGTCATTATGTACTTCCTACCAGGTGTTGATATTGTTGCTATCAAAGGAGATACATCTCTTAGTGGTACAACAAAAAGGCAGTGAGTCATTAGTGAGGAAAGCTCATTCTTCAGAATGGCCACATCCTCCACAATCTTCTTATTCTTTTAAATGAAACGTTCTGCACAAGTATTCAATGGGTCTTCCTCCGGGACTTCAGGAAAAGATTTAGGCACATTGGCATGTGTTCTGGCCCTGTTTAAAGGATATTTCAAAATAGCTAAAGAAAATATCTTCGTAGGTTGTTCTTGATGCTTCTTCTGCCATGAAGATTTTGGCATTGTTGACCTCTACCTTTTCCGGCTCCTTCTCCACTTCTTTTTCCTACTCATTATGCCTTACAATTGCTCTTTTCTGTAAATTGGACCACATCTTCTACCACAAACTCTTCCTTCATAGTATTTGGCTGGTGTGTTCAAGACATGGAAGTCCTTGGTTCCTCTTGAAACGATATAAATTATTATCATAGCTGACATGAAATAAATATTACATAAATATAAGGTTCTGAGCATCATGTTTCGAAAGCCTTGAGGAGTAAAGCTCAGTCCTAGCAAAGCCATGGGGATACTATATTGGTGAAGAAACTAACACTTCTGTTACTATACTTCACAACAAACACGTAAAACCTTTCTTCCCGAGGGAAATATTCCGTAACCTAATACGATCAATGGTACTAAGCCATGCAGACTATTGCAACGGAATCTATGCGGGATGTAAAGAACAACTCACAAAGAAACTCCAGACCGCTCAAAACAGAGCAGCCAGGCTGATATTTGGTAAAACACGATTCAAAAGTGCCAAACCCCTCCGAGAAAAACTGCATTGGCTCCCAATCAAAGAACGTATTACCTTCAAAATCTGCACCCTGGTCCACAAAATTATCTACGGCAAAGTTCCAGGCTACATGACAGACCTCATAGATCTACCAACCAGAAACACAACCAGATCATCACGAACATCCCTAAACCTCCACTACCCAAACTGCAAAGGACTCAAATACAAAGTAACCTATGCATCCAGCTTCTCCTATATAAGCACACAACTATGGAACTCACTGCCAAAAGCTGTGAAAACCACCTACGACCATCTAAACTTCAGGAAATCACTAAACACCAACCTGTTCAAAAAGACATACCCTACCGACCCAACATAAATGCCTACACTCTGCAACACAGCAAAACCAAAGCTCGTAATGGACACTATATAACCTCTTCTCTCTTCAGTCCCCATTGTGCCTGAACCATAATCAACCACAACATAACCATGTATTTGTGTCTCTACTGGACTTGGCGAACGCCTTTACGGTACTATGTAAGCCTCATTGAGCCTGTAAATAGGTGGGAAAATGTGGGATACAAATGTAACAAATAAAAAATACTGTTGCAGAATAAAAGCCATGTGATAGTGGTAGAAATGGGGAAAATTCACACAACTCAGACATTTAGACCTATGCAGTATATACGCAAGGCAATGTGATGCTGTTTTCCATGCCATAGAAATGTATATAAAGTCTGGTCTAGAGTTTTATTATTATTATTAGTTACATTTGTACCCCACATTTTCCCACCTTTTTGCAGGCTCAATGTGGCTTACATAGAACCATTCCGGTCTGAACAAATACGTGGTATGAATGAATACAAAGTGATATTGTGGTAGAATGAGGTACATGTACAGTAGGGAAAAAAACAGGTAATAGCCAATGTATATAGAACTTTGGGAGCGATATCTCTGAATAACGCTAAGGCAGTCTATAAAAGTTTTTAGTGCCACTGAGAATTCAAGAACAGGACTAGGATAGGGCCAGGTGGACCTGGGTGGGCCGGAGCCCACCCACTTAGGGCTCAGGTCCACCCAACAGTATCACACATTTAGCAGTAGCTGGTGGGGATCCCAAGCTCCACCAGATGAAGACTTCCCACTGATGGTAACGAAAATGCTGCTCTCCACGATACCGACAACTGCTTATGCTCAGTTTTCAGCGCATGCCTGCTGCAGACTGCCAAGGTGAAAAGAAGCGTTTTCCCCATCAGCTGAGACATTTTTTTTGGCGGGAGGGGGGAGAACACTTGGTGCCCACCCACTTCTTGCCTAGGCCCACCCAAAATCTGTTTTCTGGCTACACCCCTGGATACGGCATATCCAGATAGCAGCTGTCACTATCAAATAAGTGCTTGTTTTGGCATGCTGATGAACCAAATGTTGGAAAGGTTATAAAATGAATTTGTTAAATGTCACGCTTCTTGCCTGTCATGAACAGTGAGCCCTTGGACCACTACCGATAGCCGGCAGTGGCAGGAGAACCCCCCAAACAGGCAGCAAGGCACGGACCGAACTGGAACAGCTGGACAGGAGTAACAGCAGAGGCAACCAAGCAGGAACAGGCAGAGCAGGGACCCCAGTCTTCACCTGCACTTAGCCACTTTTCCCCAGGAGTTGAGCCCCTGGTGCAGGCGGCCGGCAGGGCTTACCAGGACAGGGCAGGGGCTGGACTGGAACAGAAGCACCGGCAGAGAGCAGGAGGAAAGTCCACGAATCAAACAAGGTCTTGGGCAGGCAGCAGCAGAAGAATAAGCCAGTAAACAGACAAGGTCTAGCTGACACGAAAAGTAGCAAAGTAGCACTGCAACAAAACTCTCATAGTCTAAGACGACACTGAGGACCTCTGTTGCAAGGCAGACTAGCAAGCTTCCAGGTGGCTAATAAAGGCAAACAACAAGGGAGTTTACCAGGTAAGGATGCTGCTTGGTTCCAAAAATCCCAAGCCAGTCTGGAAGGCTGGAAAATCCGGACCGGACCGGCATGACTTCTGGAACATGGGAAACGGCAAGTAGTTAGTCCACAGCAGCCACCAGGTCTCGCCAGCAGGGGCCGAGATGAATGAGAGCCTGAAACATGGGCAAAATCGTAACAGTTAAACTCTAAAGCGATGGGAAACTTTTTGCTAATTAGTTGACAACTGAAATACATTTTACAGGCAACTTGCACTCAACTCACCTGTTGGTACATGTCCTCATGATAGCCATATAGCAAGCATTTTAGAACGAACATCAGTTGTTTACCATGTGTAAAAAAATATGACTGAAAGCTTCATTAACTTCTATAAACTCTTCAGTAATTATAAGTGTTAAAATGTTAGCAACTGTCAATCAAGTTCAATTAGAAAGTTTTTCCAGAACAGATTGCAATTCATGGAAGAAAAAAAAATGTTCTTGATAGAACACTGTATTTGCCAGTATTCAAACCACAGTGCAACTGAAGAAAATGTTTATAATTCAAGGGCAAATTTATAAAACATTTCCCACATGTAAAATATGTTCTACACATTGAAAATAGGTCTTACGAAACTATGCACTCAAGTACACATCAAACATATAAATGGCGAGTGACCGTACTCACTCGCAAATGCGCAGTAGTGACTTCCCTCTCTGTCCCGCCCCCACGTCAATGCGTGATGATGGGGGCGGAACAGAGAGGGAAACTGCACGAAGCCGCCGACGTCGCTACCGCTCCCCCCCCCCGAGGTCACCACCACCGCCGCCCCCTCCACCCGGCCCGAGCACTCTCTTCGTTATTGAACTTAATTTGGCGAAACGCAGGCAGCACGCAGATCAGCTGAGCTCCCGTCTCCCTTTCTTCCCAGCCTGTGTCCTGCCCTCGCCGACGTTACGTCACATGAGGACGGGACACAGGCAGAGAAGGAAGGCCGACGGGAGCTCAGCTGATTTGCGTGCTGCCTGCGTTTCACCGATGTAAGTTCAATACCGAAGAGAGGGCCCGGGCCAGGTGCAGGGGTGGTGGCAGCAACTCCGGGGGACTGGTAGCGGCGTCCTCGGGGGGGATGGGCAGCGGCGAGGGGAGGGGGCCTTGCCAAAACCCCATACTAGCCCGTTTTAACGGGCTCAATGGCTAGTACAATTATATTTGCCTACATGATTGATTTAAACGCAAGCATCTTACAAAGACGTCGAGGCCATTTTCTTCCTGTATGAGAGAATTTTGTGCTTAATTGCGCTGTGAGTTTTTGTCGATTTTTAAGAATTCACTGTGAACCTTAATCGACCACAACATCACCACGTATTTGTTTCTCTACCGGACTTGGTGAACGCCCCCTCTCACTGGAACTGTCTCCCTAAGATCATAAGATTAGAAGAGTCCTATGTTGGGTTTCGTAAACTTCTGAAAACATATCTGTTTCAGAATACGTTTGAAAATAATCTGAGTTAAAAGTGGGAAAATATGCAGAATGAGTATATAGCAACATAATAAGTTTGTTTATGTAGTCTGTTATGAATGGTTGTCCTTGCTCAATGATGTTATTATTTCTAGAAGGTTCTTTTAGTTTTGCTGTGCTTTTCTATTAAATTGATGGATTTCTTATATTTACTTTATTTTTGTTACATTTGTACCCCGCGCTTTCCCACTCATGACAGGCTCAATGCGGCAGGCAATGGAGGGTTAAGTGACTTGCCCAGAGTCACAAGGAGCTGCCTGTGCCAGGAATTGAACTCAGTTCCTCAGTTCACCAGGACCAAAGTCCACCACCCTAACCACTAGGCAACTCCTCCACTGTTGTTACTATTTGAGATTCTACATGGAATGTTGCTATTCCACTAGCAACATTCCATGTAGAAGTCAGCCCTTGCGGATCACCAATGTAATGTGGCCGCGCAGGCTTCTGCTTCTGTGAGTCTGACGTCCTGCACGTACGTGCAGGACGTCAGACTCACAGAAACAGAAGCCTGTGCAGCCTTCTACATGGAATGTTGCTAGTGGAATAGCAACATTCCATGTAGAATCTCCAATAGTAGCAACATTCCATGTAGAATCTCCAGTAGTAGCAACATTCCATGGAATCTCCAACAGTATCTATTTTATTTTTGTTACATTTGTACCCTGCGCTTTCCCACTCATGGCAGGCTCAATGCGGCTTACATGGGGCAATGGAGGGTTAAGTGACTTGCCCAGAGTCACAAGGAGCTGCCTGTGCCTGAAGTGGGAATTGAACTCAGTTCCTCAGGACCAAAGTCCACCACCCTAACCAATAGGCCACTCCTCCACATATGTTTTTTAATATGAACTTTTATATTATGATGTAAACCGTTCTGTTTTGTGAATGCAATTTGAAACAGTCTAGTAAATAAATAAACGATAAACGATAAACAATACTATGTAAGCTACATTGAGCCTGCAAATAGGTGGGAAAATGTGGGATACAAATGTAACAAATAAATAACTAAATAATGGAGATTGGTATTGAGAATTGGTTTGTTTAAAAGGGCAATTTTTCGTGAATGTTGTTTATTTTCAGTGAACCTCTTCCCTGACGAAGAATTCGAAACCTGGCCACGTCGGCAGAGGTTCTCTCCTCATTGAAAGTTGCTGCAAGTTAAGTTACATGAAATTGATGCTATATTTTATCACTACACTGCAGAATTTTGCAAAAAATGATTTAAATACTGTTTATGTGAAATTGGAGCTTAAAAGGAAAAAAAGAAAAAAATTGTGGATCGATGAGGATTTGCACTTCACTGCTTTATGAAAGCTTTTCAACCGTGTTTGTTACACGACATTCTGATGATCCCCCCCCCCCCCCAAAAAAAACGAATTAAAAAAAATAACAAACAAATATGTCTAGTATTAATTGACAATTACACACACTAATGAAAATATGTAGTACCTTGGACTGTGCATATATTATGTAAATTTGTGTGTATTTATTAGCGTATCTTCATAGGCATTCCTGGGGTTATAAATTGGGAAGAACAGGGTCTGAATCTTGATGTTCAGGCATAGTTTTAAAAATATATACGTGTATAACTAAGGTCTCCTCTTACAAAGCCACACTAGCGATTACAGCACGGCAAATGCAACAAAGCCCATAGAAATTGAATTGGCTTTGTTGATTTTGCCGCACCAGAATCGCTAGCGCAACTTTGTAAAAGGAACCCTAAGTCCTTTTACTAAGCTACATTAAGCGCCAATGCTGCGTATTTAGCAAAAAATAGACTAAATGCAGGACATGCTAAAATGTTCCATGTTAGTTTTGGCATCGCTCATACTAAGGGGCCGCTTTACTAAGCCATGTAAGTGTCTGCATCAGTGGCGTAGTTATGTGGGGCCACGGGGGCCTGAGCCCCCGTAGATTTGGCCCTGGACCCCCTGCCAACGACCCTCTCGACCCCCCCCCCCCGCTGCCAACCCTCCCCCACCGCCATCACCTACCTCTGCTGGGGGGGACCCCAATCCCCGCCAGCCAAGCTCCTCTTCCTCTCGTGCAAGGCTTTGTTCTGTTTCTGACGTCCTGCACGTTGTAGGCGGTGGCGGGGGAGGGTTGGCGGCGGGAGGGGGGATCGAGAGGGTCGTCAGCAGGGAGGGGGGGTCAAAGGTGGTGGTGGTGGTGGTGGTGGTGGCGGGGGGGTTGGCACCGGGGGGGGGGGCTAAAATGCGCCCCCTCACCTCGGGCTCTGGATCCCCCTCCCGCCGAAGTCTGGCTACGCCCCTGGTCTACATGTGCCCAACATGCACCAAAATGGAGATACCACCCGGCTACCGTGTGGCTCTTGTGGTAATATCATTTTTGCGTCCGATACGTGCATCTGAAAAATAATTTTTATTTTCTGACATGACTATTGGGCGTGCACCAAGTGGCATTTTTGACGCACGTAGGTCATTCCCGCCCCATTACCGCTTGAGTCTTTACCGCTAGCTCAATGACTGGCGGTAAGGACTCAGACCCAAAATGGACACGCGGCAGTTTTTTATTTTGCCGCTCGTCCATTTTCGGCAAACATTTTAAAAAGGCCTTTTTTTAAGGTGCGCAAAAAAATGATTCTGCGCGCGCCCAAAACACGTGTCCACACCACCGCAGGCCATTTTTCAGCAAGCTTTTATAAAAGGGGGCCCTAAGCGTTCAGGGCCTCTTTTACAAAGCCGTGCTGCCGATTCTTAGTGCAGAAAATGAGAGGAAGCCCATTCAATTCCTATGGGCTTCCTCTCATTTGCTGAGCGGGAATCGCTAGCGCGGCTTTGTAAAAGAAGCTCTCAGTAATTCTTGTTTGTATTTTTTTTCTTTAGGACGTTCTAGCTTTAGAAGAGTTAAGCAAACTAGGGCACTGTACTCAGTGGGAGCACACGGTGGGAAATGGTCTTCTACCTAAAAACGTAAGAGGAGAAAGAAGGGAAAATCTGCACCAAGGGACGAAGATGCTGGCTCAGGCTGCTCTATCCTGTTTTATAAGAATTTTTGACCAACTGACCCTGACGCAGCCTAATGAAACACTGGCCATGATCGGGCATGGTCTGTTTTTTGGTTCAGCTGGGAGAAAGAGACTATGCAGCTAAGTATTTAAAGCTGAAAGTTTTGCTAAACTTTGCTAAATTTGTGATTTGATTCAATTTATTAATTCATTTGGGAGTTGTTGTTTTTTTTTTTTGCCAGTGATGATGAAGTCCTTCCCTTCCAGCCGATAGCTGGGAGCTTCTTGAGGCTTTTTCCTCCCTGTATATCATTGTCATTGCTTATCTATTATTATACGTGGAAGGCAGTGGTGTGCTTGAGCAGGCTCTCACAGGCTTGCAAGAGCCGGTTGTTAAGTTTTTAAGAATTTTGGGAGCCGGTTGTTAAAGTAGGGCCCTCCATGGCTACTTTAACAACTGGCTCCCAAAATGTGGGCTTGAGACCCCTGCTGAATTCTCTTTTACTTTGCTGGTGGGGGTGCTGAGCCCTGCCAGCCAAGTAAATAGACTGCTGCTGCTCCCCGCTCCTTGTTTCCAGCTCTGAGCAGCAGGCTGGGACTTCTCCAGCATGTGTGAGAAGTTTCAGCATGCTGCTCAGAGCAAAATGTTGGGAGTGGTGGCAGTCCATTTATTGGCTGCCAGCAAAGGTATGCCTAGCGAGCCCGCACGAAGGGAGGGAGGAGAGAGAGGCAAGTGTTGCTCCCCCCCCCCCCCCCAGCCACCCCTAGCCTTTCCAACTTCAGAGCTGGCTACGTCCAGAGAAAGAGCCTGTTGTTAAAAATTTACCAGCACACCCCTGGTGGAAGGACATAATCGAAAGGGACATCCTCGTTTCGGTTTGGACGTCCTCGCAAAATGTCCCCATCCAAGGGCGGGGAAACCCGTATTTTCAAAACAAGATGGATGTTCATCTTTTGTTTCGATAATATGGCCAGGGACGCCCAAATCCTGAAATGTGGTCGACCTTAGAGATGGTTGTCCCTAGACTTGGTCGTTTCTGACTTTTTGGCGATAATGGAAGCCAGGGGCGTCCATCTCAGAAACGACCAAATGCAAGCCATTTGGTTGTGGGAGGAGCCAGCATTTGTAGTGCACTGGTCCCCCTGACATGCCAGGACACCAACCGGGCACCCTAGGGGGCACTGCAGTGGACTTCAGAAATTGCTCCCAGGCCCATAGCTCCCTTACCTTGTGTGCTGAGCCCCCCAAACCCCACTACCCCCAACTGTACACCATTACCATAGCCCTTATGGGTGAAGGGGGGCACCTAGATGTGGGTACAGTAGGTTTCTGGTGGGTTTTGGAGGGTTCACTGTTTCCTCCACAAACATAACAGGTGTGTGTGTGGGGGGGGGGGGGGGGGGGCTGGGTCTGCCTGCCTGATGTGCACAGCACCCACTAAAACTGCTCCAGGGACTTGCATACTGCTGTGATGGAGCTGAGTATGACATCTGAAGCTGGCATAGAGGCTGGAAATCAATATTTTGAAATATATTTTTTGAAGGTGGGAGGGGGTTAGTGACCACTGGGGGAGTAAGGGGAGGTTATTCTTGATTCTCTCCGGTGGTCATCTGGTCATTTCAGGCACTTTTTGTGCCTTGGTTGTAAGAAAAACACAACCAGGTAAAGTTGTCCAAGTGTTCGTCAGGGATGGCCTTGTTTCTTTTGATTATGAGTTGAGGACGTCCAAGTGTTAGGCACGCCCAAGTCCCGCCTTCACTACACCTCCGATACACCCCCAGGAACTTTGGCTGTCCCTGCAACGGAAAGCAGTCGGGGACGTCCAAAATCGGCTTTCGATTATACCGATTTGGACGTCCCTGGGAGAAGGACGTCCATCTTCCAATTTATGTTGAAAGATGGGTGCCCTTCTTTTCGAAAATGAGCCCAAAAGGATCTTTATTTGTTTTTTTTGTTGTTGTTGTTGTCGTGTACTAATGTTGCCATTAGTGCAAGACCATTAATAAATTATTATCGGGTCCTTTTACTAAGATGCGCTGAAAAATGGCCTGCAGTAGTGTAGGCGCAGGTTTTTTTGCGCCCGCATAATCATTTTTCAGCGCACCTGCAAAAAAGGCCTTTTTTAAATTTTTGCCAAAAATGGACGTGTGGCAAAATGAAAATTGCCGCGCATCCATTTTGGGTCTGAGACCTTATCACCAGCCATTGACCTAGCGGTAAAGTCTCACGCGGTAACCAGGCAATAATGACCTACGCATACCAAATACCACTTGGCGCGCGTCTGACACACGCGTCAGAAAATAAACATTATTTTTCATCTGCGCATATCAGACGCACAGCAAAAATGAAATCACCACAAGAGCCATGCGGTAGCCGTGCGGTAACTCCATTTTTGCGCGCTTTGGGTGCACGTAGATACTCACGTGATTTAGTAAAGGGCCCCTGTGTGAGCAGTTACCGCCACCTGTGCCTACACTACTGCAGGCCCTAACCACTACACCTCTACTCAGGAAATCTAGACTGCCCCAACTTGACATTTTGTCCTTTAGATTGTAAGCTCCTTTGAGCAGGGACCGTCCTTCTTTGTCAATTTGTACAGCGCTGCGTAACCCTAGTAGTGCTCTAGAAATGTTAAGTAGTAGTAGTAGTAGTAGTATTTTGTAGGTGGTAAAGACTCACGCAGTAATCCTACACTAATCAATTTTAACACGGTAATGTAGCTACACTGATCAGCATAGTAACACCCCCCCCCCCCCCAACACACTGCCTTCAAACAAAAAGGAGAACATTTTTTTATAATATGGATTAGCACATGCTAATTCACACTTAAGGCAGGATGCCTGAGCGTATCCCGCAGTATTCCTTTTAAAGCTGTAGTAGGTACACTTAAGCGCATAATACAACTTTGTGAAAGGTCCCCTTATTTTGTAGCTCTTGCAGCTTTTATTATAATTACAAGAAATATTGAAAGACTTTAAAATATGTTAATTTGTTCAAGACTTATGGAAATGCTCCTTGATTTTCTTTATAGAACAGATTTTTTTTTCTGCATCTCTGTTAACCTACCCCCAAGTTCTGTAAACAAAACAAAAACAAATCTGTATTTATCTTGAACACATTTGTCTAATATTAATAATATTTTTTTTTTCAACACAGAGCATACTTTATGCTTAGCTCCCAATCTGACATCAACTGCTCTGCTAGAAAACCCAAAGCTTTCCAATATATTGTGTTCTCTGAAAACAAGCCGAGTGGTAGGAATTTCATTCAGATAGCGTGGGGTACTTTGAGGCAACTGGCACCATTTTAACTTTGGTGCTGATATGGCAGGAAGGATTGGGCATTAATCCTGCCACATACACCTGAGGCTGGTGTTGGGCAAGGGAGGGGTCAAAAGAAAGCACAATCTTTTCTTGCAATTCTTTTTTTTTTCTTTGTTTATTAAATTTTACAGTTTTACAAGCATTAAACTTGAAATAGAGAAAGATGATTATAAGTCAAAAGGAAAACAGGAAAATAAGATACTACTAAAAATTTTAACATATTGATCTATTTGCTCATCTTTAGTCCACAAATTAGGAGGCAATACTCAATTTACAAGGAACCTTATGTCATAGGTTAAATGTAACATTTAAGCTATGCAACAAAAAAAGTGTATTTTCTTGCAATTCTAGTGTTGTCAGTGTTAGTTTATGTATTTATTTAGAGGCCCTTTTACTAAGGCTTGCCAAAAAAATTCCTGCGCTGGTGTGGATGTGTGTTTTGGATGCACGCAGGTCTATTTTTTCAGCTCACTTTGAAAAAAAAGCCTTTTTTTTCTGGCCGGAAATGGACGCGTGGCAAAATAAAAATCAGCGCTTGTCCATTTTCAGCCTGAGACCTTACTTCCACGCATTGACTTGGCGGTAAGGTCTCACATGCTAACTGAACAGCCAGTTACTACCAGGTAAGCACCACATGGTAGGGAATAGAACATATTTTCTACCATGTATTTTGGATGCACGCCAAGAATGGAATTACCGCCCAGAGCATGTGGTAGGTGGGTGGTAGTTTCAATTTTATGTGTGTTGGATATGCGTAGAGACCTACACGCCTTAGTTAAAGGGTCCTTTAATGACCCTTTTTCTCAAGCGTGTTAAGCCCTTGATGCACAGTTAGAGCATGCAAACAGGCTACAGCAGAAACACTTTAAAGCATTTTGTGGTATTTTGCTCAGTTTGGAACACTAATCTGGATGTTACTGATTTTTTAAAAATATATTTTGGGAGGGGGCATGTCATGGTTGAGGGTGGACATGGAGGTGTTAACCAGTTAGCACGTTATAGTTAACTAGTAAAAAAGGCCCATTTCTGACACAAATGAAATGGGCGCTAGTAAGGTTTTCCTCGGAGTGTGTATGTTTGAGAGAGTGTGTGTGAGAGTGACTGTGTGAGAGAGAGAGTGAATGTGCGAGTGTGTGTGTGTGACAGAGAGAGAGTGAGACTGGGTACTAGTGTGTCTGTGTGACAGAGAGAGAGAGAGAGTGTGTGTGTGAGCATGAGAGTGTGTGCCATGGCCCCCCCCTCCCTCCCAGTTCCAGGGTCCGCCTCCCTCCCGCTCAGGGCCGTACCAAGGGTCTGTGGCGCCCCCCTGCAGAAGATCAGTTGGCGCCCCCAGCGCCCCCCGCAGACAAACAGTTGGCGCACGCGCGCTCCCTCCTCCCCGTGAAAATGATCGCTGCCCTCCCATCCACGCTCCTCTCTCCCCTGCCCTCCCACTCCCATGTCCCAACTGCCCGCCCTCGTCTCCCCTCCCCCCCAAGATCATTTCCTTGACGTCAGAAGAAGGCGGAACACTGAGCGAAGGGAAGACTAGTAGAGACGTCGGGAGCGCCGCCTTCTTCACTGCACCTTCGCTGCCGGATGGAGGTAAATTTAAAAGGAATCTTGTTGGGGGGGAGAAGAGGGCGGGCAGTTGGGACATGGGAGCAAGAGGGCGAGGTAAGCATGGTGCGGCGGGGTGCCCCCCAGAGGACGGCGCCCTCCTGCCGTGCTTACCTCGCTTACCGTGTTGGCACGGCCCTGCTCCCGCCCTCCAAGTTCCAGGGTCGTCCCCCTCCCTCCCTCCGAGTTCCAGGGTTGTTGTTCCCCTCCATCCTGAGTTCCAGGGTCGTCCCCTCCCTGCCTCCCTCCAAGTTTCAGGGTCCCCTCCCTCCCCTGCAATATGCTGTCTCCCCTGCATTCATCCATATGCAGGCAACGTCCTCTGTGCCCTGCCCCCTCCATTCATCCACCTCCCTCCAAGTTCCAGGCCCCCCTCTCTCCCTCCCATTTCCAGGTCCCCCCTCCCTCTGTCCTTCAGTCCCTCCCTCCCAGTTCCAGGGACCCATGAAACTGGGAGAGAGGGGGACGGAGAACGTTGGAGGAGTGACGTCAGCAGGTGGTTACAATCCCAGTGACACACATTGGAATGTTGGAGGAGCAAATTATTATATTAGATATGCATTAACTGGATAACACAGAGTTAACACAGGAGCACCAACAGCTTCCTAAAGAAGGGGCAGTAAATGCTCCCATGTTAACTGGCAGGTACCACGTGCTAATGACAATATTGATGCACAACCTGCAATAAAATATATTTTCAAAATCTACCAATAGTGCTCCATTAAATCTGGGCTTAGCGCACAGTAAAATTCCACATTACCCAAGGCCAGCTCAAGGGACCATGGCACCACTTTAGGTTTGGCACTGACCCATTGGCGTGCCCACCACCCCCCCTCAGGCCATCCTCCCACCTCAGCCTACCTTTAAAGGCAATTCCTCCCCCACCCCAAATACTGACAGTGTTCCACCTAACGCTACACATATCAGCCCCTGCATCTTCCTTTTCCAACACCCCTGTGGAAACAAGAAGTTATGCCAAAGGAGAGGCAGGAAACGGCAGGGCAGAAGAAGGTGCCAGGGCTGATGCGGGTAATGTTAGGTGAAACGCTGCCTGTGTTTGGGAAAAAAATTGCTTTTAAAGGTAGATCGCTCTTCTTTTTTCCCTGCACATGCAGTACCACCAGGTAAGCTTTGGGTCAGCTTAACCCAGGGGCGTAGCTACGTGGGGCCACGGGGACCTGCCCCCCCCAGATTTGGCCTGGCCCCTGCCGAACCTTTTGACCCCCCTTCCCTCCGTTGCTAACCCTCTCCCGCCGCCGCCGCCGCCATCGGGTACATGTGCTGGTGGGGGTCCCAAACTCCCTCCAGCCGAAGTCCTCTTCAGCCGGTCTCCGGGCCGGCGCGTTGCTGCAGCTGATGTGGAAGCCTAGGATTCTGTTTCTGTGTGAGTCGTCCTGACGTCCTGCACGTTGACGACTCACACAGAAGAAACAGAATCCTAGGCTTCCACATCAGCTGCAGCAACGCGCCAGCCCAGAGACCGGCTGAGGAGGACTTTGGCTGGCGGGGGTGGGGGACCCCCGCCAGCACAGGTACCCAACAGCAGCGGCAGTGGGGGACACGGTGGAGGGTTGGCGGTGGTGGAAAGGGGGGATCAAAAGGGGAGAAACGCTGGGGGGGGGGGGGGTCAGCACTTTAGAAAAGCAGAACACTGTACCAGTGATTTCATGGTAAGGATCCTGAAAGGGAACTTTAAAACAATACAGGAACGTAAGACCTTTGAAGTCAAAATGATTAAATATTTTGACACCCATCAGACAGGACTTAACAAGATCTGGGATTTCTAGCCCATTACAAAGCATACAATTGTATTGCTTTGTAAATTGTATTGCTCTCCTGTCTCCCTGACTCACACCTATCCACCCCCTTCCTGTTAGACTGTCACTGAAATGCTTTGATGTTTCACTCATATATACTGTCATCTACCAACATTTGCTTATTTCCGATCTGATGAAGAAGGGAACCTTCGAAAGCTAATCAAGAAATGTATTATGTCCAATAAAAAAGGTATCATCTTATTTTCTTTTCCATGTTTTATTTTGTTTTATTTCTATTGATTACGTTTAAAAGTGGACTAACATGGCTACCACACCTCTCTACTCATAAAAATATGGTACTAATCTTGAAACATAGAGTGATGACACATTTGGCAGCCCAGCAGCTGATTAATTAACCAAATCTGGAAATGTTAGCTGTGAAGAGTTTAGTCATTTGCATCCATACCAGTCTCTTTTACACAGGGCTTTTTTTTTGAGGGGGTGTTTTGGGGTACTAAGTACCGGCACCTGTCGCATTATCTGCTAAAATTGACCCATGGTCCCCAAGTTTTAATGGAAGAGCTCAGGCTCTACACACCAATTCTGCCTTGTCACAGATTCTGTGTCTAGTTGCAGGGGGCCTGGCTATTGTGGGGTGGGTCTCTCAGTGATCACCCCACCCATGAAGGGTGGCCTGGCATTTGAGTACCGGCACCTTTTTCACTAGAAAAAAAAAACACACTGCTTTTACATTCCTTAAAGGCTCCCATCAGGATGTGTGTTTGGCCTGAGCAATAACTCGACAACATGGCGTTCTGCTTAGTATAAATGGTGTAGAAGCTTAGCATTTCAAAAGCTTGTATTTGTCATCATTTCTCAAGGTATATTGAATACTATGATTTAATTTTCAAGACGTTCTAAAATAACCGGAAAATGCAATTGCCCCATTTATCTCCTTCCATTGGTTAGCATGGCTCATGCCACATTTCTTTGTGCTTGGAGAAAAAGCAGACCAATGTAAACCGTAATGCAGCTGCTAATAAGCTGACACTATCTGCCATCCTATTTAAAATTCAGCCTTGCTCTCGTTTTGCATTTGTGGGGTTGTAATTTATAATTGCAAAAGGCATTTTCTTCTTTCCCCCCCACCCCCCCAACCATATCTCTGCATTTCAGAAGAATCATTTGTGTTTCAATGCTCCAATGGCTGCTTCATTTTAATAGTTCCTGGGGTATTTTTATTTCTCAGATGACAGACACTCTAATGTTTGTTAAAAGCCTTAGAATGGAAGTGTAAGATTAAAATGTGAGTCCATGTACGTTTTCCCAAGAAAGAAATTGTGTTTCCCCACCTCACACAGTCACTCACTTAGGATGGATTTAATTTTCAGTAAATGCGAGAGATCGACAACAGAGAATAGGGTCCATTTCTGTACGTATCATAACCCAGATCCATTAAGCTTCTTTTTGTTATTAATTTCAAGCCATCTGACCTGGATGTGGACCATCTGCTAATGAAGTAGATGCAATAAGGGAATCCTAACGTTGTTTGTCATGTAACAGTAGCAATATATGCTTATCTGATAATTAAAAGGAATGGAACAAGGCTGATATTACCCCAGATCATCTGAAATTGAAAGCCACATAATTATTATCCTTTGAATTTGGAAAACATGGACATACACTTTTGCACAGATTTTCAGTGCGATAAAAAAGTATTTGCAGAATATAAAAGGAATGTGGTAAACTTCATAGTACATTCCATAGCTGTGTGCATGGCAAGAATTGAGGGGAAGGGAGGAGGGAAGAACTGCCAAGGGACAATATTAAGCTAATGTTACAGCCCTCCATTGGCTGCCTATAGAATGCAGAACAAGGTTTACGATACATGCGGTCTTTTTACTAAGCAGCGGTAAGCACTAACGCATGTTTACCGTGAGGAAATGTACTACCGCGGGGCGTGCTCAGACGTACCACAGTAGTGTTAGCATCTGTGCACGCTTCTCAGGAACCAACCAATTAATGCATGGTTAGCATATGAGCCCTTTTTGCCTACTAAATAGGTATCAGTAAGGGCTCATGCGCTAATGGCCATGTGCTAATTGGGAAAATAGCACATGGCCATTATTTGAGGAAATGAAAACTCATCCGTTTTACATCTGGGCTAAAGATGATCTCAGCATGAGGGGAAATCCACACACTAGTCATAGCATAGACCTCCCTTTTGCACAGTTTAGTAAAAGAATCCCTGTGTTTGATAGTTAAAACATTGCATGAGTCCAGATTCTCTTGGGAAGTGGAACTTGGGCAGAGTGTCATATTCAGTTCTGGTCACCTTGTTGGGTAGACTGGACGGACCTTGCTTTCCTAATTCCTATTACAATTTCTTCATCTGTCTGTTCATTCTGTCCTGGCGGATGATAGTACAACTCTACAAGAATACTCCTTGCCTTCACACATGAAATTTCTATCCATAAGGATTCAACGCTGCTATCTGTATCATGTGGAATGTTTATCATGTTTGACTCAATTCCCTCTTTAACATGTGGAGGGGCATTTTCGAAAGGGACATCCAAGTTGCGATTTGGTCGTCCTTGCAAAATGGCAAAATCCAGGGGCGGGAAAACCCGTATTTTCGAAATAAGATGGACATCCATCTTTTGTTTTGAAAATACCGTCAGGGACGTCCAAATCCTTAAATTTGGACGTCCATAGATTTGGTTGTTCCTAGAGATGGAAGTTTTTGACTTTCAGCGATTTTCGAAACCAAAGACATCCATGTCAAAAACGGCCAAATGCAAGCCATTTGGTCATGGGAGGAGCCAGCATTTCTAGTGCACTGGTCCCCCTGACATGCCAGGACACTAATGGGGCACCCTAGAGGGCACTGCAGTGGACTTCATAAATTGTTCCCAGGTACATAGCTCCCTTACCTTGTATGCTGAGCCCCCCAACCCCCCCCAAACCCAGTACACATACCTGTACACCACTACCATAGCCCTTGTGGGTAAAGGGGGGCACCTAGATGTGGGTACAGTGGGTTTGTGATGGGTTTTGGAGGGCTCGCTGTTTCCTCCACAAACATAACAGGTAGGGGGGGTGGGCCTGGGTCCACCTATCTGAAGTGCACTGCAGTACCCACTAAAACTGCTCCAGGTACCTACATTCACTGTCACGGACCTGATTATGATATCTGAGGCTGGCACGACATATTTTGAAATATGTTATTTGAGGGTGGGAGGGGTTAGTAACCACTGGGGGAGTAATGGGAGGTCATCCTCGATTCTCTCCGGTGGTCATCTGGTCATGTCAGGCACCTTTTTGTGCCTTAGTCGTAAGAAAAACAGGTCCGGGTGAAAATGTTCAAATGTTCATCAGGGTCGTCCTGGTTTTTTTCGATTATGGGTCAAGGACGTCCAAGTGTTAGGCACACCCAAGTCCCACCTCCGACATGCCCCCTTGAACTTTCGCCATCCTTGCGATGGAGTGCAGTTGGAGACGTCCAAAATCGGGTTTCGATTATACCGATTTGGACATCCCTGGGAGAAGGACGTCCATCTTCCGATTTATGTCGAAAGATGGATGTCCTTCTCTTTCGAAAATGAGCCTCATAGTCAACCCCCCTCCAATTTGATTGCCTCTATCATTGCAATATAATTTTTACCCTGTTAGGACAGTGTCCCATTGATTGTCCTCCTTCAACCATGCTTCTGAGATGCCTATGATATCTACCTCAGCACGTAGTGCTATATACTCTAACTCTCCCATTTATTGTTTAGGTTTCTAGCATTTCTATACTTCAAATTGTGCTTTTTCCTTGGATCTACAAGCTGCTTAAGAGTTGATGAGAACCTGCTCTTTCATTAAACACACCTGACTTTCTTTCATCATTGTTGAACCCTCTCTATTGGGGTTCTCTAAATGTCCTGTTTCAATAGTATCCTTCAATTATACTCCATACTGAAACATGTACTCCAGGGCAATTGTTGCCCCCCCCCCCCTCCACACACACATTTTGGTTTAAATAGGCTGTGATATGTGCTCCCATATTAATGTTTTGCAGTTACCAACCACCACGGATATTAGCTCATGACCTGAAAATAATAACTTAAAAACCAAAATGTTGTTTTTTAAGAACACCCTAGAAATGGGCATAATACACCTTAATTTCCTGTGTTAGGATACATTAAGCCTAATTCATAGCATATCATGCATAAAATGGGACCTGAGCTAAAATAATAACATGTTCCAATGTCTGCCCATGCTGATAACTATGCTTTCTAAATACCCATTTTTCAGAGGTAAGTTATTGTAAGCATTTCCCTAGCAAAGAAATAAACACTAAGTTTGACGTGGTTCACTTGTTTGAAAATCTTATGATGATCTTAGGTTAAAATGGTTGGAACTATTTCCTTTAAAATGTACAGTTCATGGCAGAATCCAGTGGATTTGTCAAGCAGACGTACCCAAATTTCTTTCAGCAATGGTGACTTTTACAACCAGAGCTGACTCAAGGGACTGTGGTATCAGCCAAATTTTCATTGGCACCCCCCCCCCACCTCCACCTGCAATCTGGTCTCTCTACCTGCACTATCCCCCTCCCCCCACCTATGATCTAGTATCTCCCCCTCTCTCTCAAGTGCCCTCATCCTTGCTCAGGGTGTTGGTGATAAAGGGAACCAAAATCCCAGCCCGGCTGGGGCCCTTTTACTAAAACGTTGATGGCGCTCTTTGTTAGCGTGTGAGCTTCCCATGCACTATGGCCACTTTTAGCATGGCTGTAAAATGGCCACAATTTCATTTGTGCCATTAATAGCCATGCACCGATTTCCAAATTAGTGCATGGCCATTACTGCGTGAGATCTTACTGCCACCTATTTTGTAGGCGCAATGGGCAATTTGCCTGTGCTACCCGATTAGCATGGGGCATGTCTACTCTCCATCTCCAAACATGCCCTCTCGCTAAAAAAATATTTGATATTTTTTAGCATGGGATTCGTGCATAGTGATCCAAGTACTGTCTACCGTGGGATGCCTGAGCGCATCCAACGGTAGCATCTTTTCAGCGTGCAGCAAACATGCGTTCGTACTTAGCACTGCTTATTAAAATGGCCTATAAGGGTTTGAAAGTAGACTGAACTGTGTGATTTTGTTGCCTTGTATCATCGCTGTCCCTAGGCAAGTGCCTCACCTGGTTTATAGGTTGAGCCGGTCCTGTTTACACCAGTCTGCGGTTAATTGCAGTAAGTGTTCTGCCCCCATGTTCATGGAGACAGGGTATAATGTGACATATATTTAATATGAGTATTATTTGCATTGTTATGTAATAGATAGCACTTTAAAGTGTATTAGGACTACTTTTTCTATAGCTTGCAGTACTGGGTGGAAGTCGTGGAGAAAAGGACTGTGCCGGAATTTAAGAAAGCATGGGAGTGGAGGAGTGGCCTAATGGTTAGAGTGGTGGACTCTGGTCCTGGGGAACTGAGGAACTGAGTTTGATTCCCACTTCAGGCACAGGCAGCTCCCTATGACTCTGGGCAAGTCACTTAACCCTCCATTGCCCCACGTAAGCCGCATTGAGCCTGCCATGAGTGGGAAAGTACGGGGTACAAATGTAACAAAAAAAAAAAAAGACACATGGCATCCCTTAGAAAAAGGAGGGGGCTAGTGGTTATTGAGGAAGGGCAGACTGGATGGGCCATTTGGCCCTTATCTGACGTCATGATTCTATGTTTCTACCCTGTGATTGACTCCTTGTGAACTTTCCCTATTGGCTGTTAGCTCTGAGCTAAAGCCAGCCCTCCCTCTTTGCCCCTGTGGGCTGTCTGAGAGATCCCAGTCTTCCTAGCATGCCTTTGTGATCAGCAGCTGTTCTAGGGGCCAATTCCTCCATAATCTACTGTAATTCCATCAAGAATTTTCACCATCATCCCAAGTCATTTCCTCAAGTCATTCCCCATTTATTTTCTCTGATTGAGTGTTCCAGCTTTTCCTCTCAGCTGGACTAAGGTTCTGGCCATCTCCTTACCTCTGAGGTGGCTAGATACAGACTCTATGGGCAGAAGGCCATAATTCTTTTACAAGCAACATAATTGTAAATTGGATTTTCTTTGTTTATTCTGAGAACTACAATAGAGAAGATTTGCTTACAAATTGAGGGGCCCTTTAACTAAGCCAAGCAAGCGTCTATGTGCGCCCAACGTGCACCAAAATGGAGTTACCGATCGACTACCGCGTGGTTCTTGCGGTAATATCATTTTATCATGCGTCCGATTCGCGCGTCTGAAAAATATATATTTTTTATTTCCGGCCGCGCATAATGGACGCACGCCAAGTGGCATTTGACGCGGGTAGGTCATTACCGCCCGGATTCTTTACCGCTAGGTCAATGACTGGCGGTGAGGTCTCAGACCCAAAATGGACACATGATGGCAACGTTGATTTTGCTGCAAATCCATTTTTCGGCAACAACAAAAAAAACCCAAAACCCGCACCTACACTAGCGTAAGCCCATTTTTCAGCGCACCTTTGTAAAAGGACCCCTGAGAGTCTACTGGTGAAGCTTTTGCTTGGGGATGTCTTATGCTGGCTGTTTAAGCTATACAATACTTTGTCTAGAACAGTACAGCAAGTTACAGCATGTAAAGGAAATTGCACCGCTTTAGTCTGAGAATAAGAATGTATAGATTTTCCCATGCTTTTAGTAGGCCCTAATAAAGTAAGCTATCTGTTTCAAGCAAGTCCTAAAAAACAGCGTACATAGTAGAAGAAAGATGATATACATACTCAAACAACATTCAAACTGAATATAAAACTTATGATTTATATAAGTTTTTATAATTTTTTTAAAAAAAATAAATCAAATGTTTTTTGCAAAGCAAGCTGCTGTTCCAAACAAAAGGATACAATCTAATATATTTGACAGAAAAGAATCCATTACATCAGCCCATTGTATAATATATGCAGTATAATCTTCTTAAAATGAGTTTTCAGTTCCAGGAACAGAAGGGCTTAAAGATGTGCAGCATGGTTTTTTTTTTGTTTGTTTTTATTTATGTATTATTATTTTTGGCATCTCATTATACTTCCCATATCATCATTTTCTCAGTACAGCTGTATATTGTTTGTGAGATAATGGAAGAAAAAGAGAATATGCTGTAAACTCAAACATACTACATAAAAGATCAGAGTATAAAAAGGAGGGGTTTTTTTTGGTCCAAGTTTAAAAGGAAGTAAGGTACAAAGAAATAATTTATCTTTCCTCACCAATCTATTACATTTCTTTGAAGGGGTGAACATACATGTAGATAAGGTTGAGCCAGTCGATATTGTGTATCTGGATTTTCAAAAGGCATTTGACAAAATACCTCATGAAAGACTCCAGAGTATATTGAGAGTCATGGGATAGGAGGTAGTGTCCTATTGTGGATTAAAAACTGGTTAAAAGATAGAAAACAGAGGGTAGGGCTTAATGGTCAGTATTCTCAATGGAGAAGGGTAGATAGTGGGGTTCTCCAGGGGTCTGTGCTGGGACTGCTGCTTTTTAACATATTTATAAATGATCTAGAGATGGGAGTAACTAGTGAGGTAATTAAATTTGCTGATGACATAAAGTTACTCAAAGTTGTTAAATCGCGAGAGGATTGTGAAAAATTACAAGAGGACCTTATGAGACTGGGCATCTAAATGGCAGAGGATTTTTAATGTGAGCAAGTGCAAAGTGATGCATGTGGGAAAGAGGAACCCAAATTATAGTTACATAATGCAAGGTTCTATAATAGGAGTTATCGACCAGGAAACGGATCTAGGCATCATGGTTGATGATATCTTGAAACCCTCTGCTCAGTGTACGGCAGTGGCTAAGAAAGCGAACAGAATGTTAGGTATTATTAGGAAAGGAATGGAAAACAAAAATTAGGACGTTATAATACTTTTGTATCACTCCATGGTGCGACCGCACCTTGAATGTTGTGTGCAATTATGGTTACTGCATCTCAACAAAGATATAGTGGAATTAAAAAAGGTACAGAGAAGGGCAACAAAAATGATAAAGGGGATGGGATCTTCAGCTTGCAGAAGAGACGGCTGAAGAGAGATATGATAGAGGTCTATAAAATAATGAGTGGAGTGGAAAGGGTAGACGTGAATCTCTCGTTTACTCTTTCCAAAAATACTAGGACTAGGGGGCATGCAATGAAGCTACAAAGTAGTAAATTTAAAACAAATTAGAGAAAATATTTCTTCACTCAACATGTAATTAAACTCTGGAATTTGTTGCCATAGAATGTAGTAAAAGCGGTTGGCTTAGCGGGGTTTAAAAAAGGTTTGGTTAGCTTCCTAAAATAAAAGTCCATAAACTATTATTAAGATGGACTTGGGGAAAACCCACTACTTTTCTAGGATAAGCAGCATAAAATATATTGTACTGTTTTAGGATCTTGCCAGGTACTTGTGACCTGGATTGACCACTGTTGGAAAGAGGATTCTGGGCTTGATGGAACTTTGGTCTGTCCCAGTATGGCGACACATGTACTTTTGAAGGGGAGAGAAAAAGAAGGCACACATTGTAAAGAAGGGGAAGACAAAGAGGGCACACACTGGAAGAGAGTGGGGAGAAAAAGAAGCCACACGCTGGATGAAGTGGGAGAGAGAATGAGCAAATGCTGGGGAGGAAGATAGAGTTAGTGAGAGACTGGAAAATAAGAGGAAGTGAAATAGGAGAGCCAGAGTAAGGGAAAGAAATAATAAGCTGTAAGTAGACAGCCAAAAAAAAAAAGGAAATAGAAGACTAAACTAAGAAAGAATTAAATATGGACAAAGGCAGAAAAATAAATTGAAGAAAGCTGAAAGGAAAAGGAGAAGACAGGAGTGAAAAATGAGAAATGGACAGGAAATCCTGGCAAGAGAATTAAGAAGACAACGAGGAAAGCAAAAGAAACAAGAGACTGGGACCAACACAATTAGAAATGGTCAGACAACAAAGGTAGAAAAAAAAGAATTTTATTTTTAGTTTAGAATAAATTTCATTTCATTTATTACCATTTATATATTGCCCTTATCCAGAGTGGTGTAGAAATAAAACATAAATAATAATAATAATAATAATACAAAACAAACCTCAAGTACAATAAAAACAGACTCATCACTGTACTGTGTTGATCATCTGCTGAAGTTAATTTTTAGCTTGCAGCAACAAATGCTGTTTCAACAGTCTTTTGAATAATCCTGAAATCTTCTGGGTCCTAAGGGCTCCAGGGAGTTTGTTCTACTCTATTGGACCTGCCACAGAAAAGATTCACCTCCTAGTGTCCTCTTAACAAAACAGCTGGAAATCAGGGATCTCCAACAACAGGTATTGTCTTAACGAAGTACCCGTTTCGGACAGTACAAATGAAGACGGACTGATAAATAGCAAAAAGAATCATCCATGGTAACGCCCCAGCCTACATGTCAGACCTAATAGAACTACCACCCAGGAACGCAAAACCATCTTCTCGCACATTCCTTAATCTTCATCCTCCCAAGTGTAAAGGTCTGAAGTACAAACTAATGCACGCATCTACCTTTTCCTATACGAGCACGCAGCTCTGGAACGCGTTGCCACGTAACCTGAAAACGGTCTATGAACTGACCAATTTCCGTAAACTACTGAAAAACTATCTCTTCGACAAGATATATCACAAAGATCAACATGTGTAACTGTACAATCTTTAAAACTTCCAGAATTGTCTTATAATGTCTTTTGCTTTAACACTGTATTGTATTCACCACCATGTAACATATAACCCTCTGTAAAACCAAATGTATATTCTCTTCTATTTCCAGTACCCATGAAGAATTGGAAGCCACATTGAGCCTGCAAAGAGGTGGGATAATGTGGGATACAAATGCAATTAATAATAATAAATAATAATGCTGCACACAGCGATGAACCATAAAGTAGTTTGGTAGCTGTGTTAATAAAACATTAATAAACTAGTAAAAAAGGCCCGTTTCTTAACGCAATGAAACGGGAGCTACCAATGTAATACTACAGAGTTCCTGCCATTAATGTTTCCACGGTTGTATTCTGAATATAATTGTTGTTTACATGTGTAAGATTTCTTTATATACAATATTTTTTGTGTAAACTGGGTTACAATGTGGTAAAAGTTTTCCTTGTTCAGGCCCTTCAATCAGTTTAACAATCACATCAGAAGAGCTCCTTACTCCTGAGAATGTAACGTACAGTTGCCCATGTGAGAGACTGAGAGTGACAGTGTGTTTTACAGACAGTGTAAGAGAGAGATACACAGAGTGACTGTGTGTGTGTGTGAGTGACAAAGTGATTAAATGTTTGTCTTCCCTTCCGTTCTGTGCACTCACCTCCACTGATGTTCGTACCTCCCTGTATATGATTGTTTGTTAGAGATTCAATCCACTCCACTTCACTCCTCCAAGTTCCGTTCTGTCTGATTGGTTCTTCGTTGACAGTGAGAGCCAATGAAACGCTGAACTACAGACTTACGAACCCTACACTGCCACAGTGCCACGGAGTCAGCTTCAGAATGTTGGAGGTGCTTTTTATTATATAGGATATAGAAAATGTGAATAAGGTGATATCTTTATTTGACTAATTTTAATACATTTTCGACTAATGTTTGGAGACCAAACCCTCCTTTCTCATGTCAGAATAGAATATCATAACAGCAGTATACATAACAGCAGCCTGGTCCCACCCTGGTTAAGGTGGAGCCCATAATTCGGGAACCTCCTTCCCCAGAATGTTGCCCAGTTCCTTTCAAATCTGAACCCTTCCTTCCTGCAACATCACCTCATCCATACATTGAGACTTCAGAGTTCTGCCTGTCTCTTGGGCCCTGCGCGTGGAACGGGTAGCACTTCAGAAAATGCTACCTGGTTGCTAGCAACCTCAGGATTTCTGTTATAGGGCTGCTGAACTTCACCGTTCACAAGGTCAATGGGAAAATCCTGGACGGGTGAGCTAGGACTGACAGAGAGCCAAGTATTAAAATACCTGCGTATAGACTACTCACTGCTAATACTTTTCTATTTAATATGCTGCATAATACTATCAGTAGCATGACACAACCACACCAAGACTTTAATGGACTCACCCCTATCTCCCTCTTCACACTTAATGTTTCCCAATGCATTTACCGAATGTGAACCATGCCCCATCACAATCACAACTTGTACTTGAGCACACTATGTATTTGTTCAGACCGGAACCGGCGACCGCCGCTATGGCACTATCCACCTTATAATTGAAAAGGAAAAACGCCTAGATTTCGACCCAAATCGGGAGATAGACGTTTATCTCACAAAAACGAATAAATCGGTATAATGGAAAGCCGATTTTGGACGTTTTCAACTGCACTCCATCGCAGAAGCGTACAAAGTTGATGGGGGCGTGCCGGAGGCGTGGTGAAGGTGGAACTGGGGCGTGGTTATCGGCCGAGGAGAGATGGGCGCCTTTCGCCGATAATGAAAAAAAAGTAGGCGTTTGTAGCTAGAATTTAGGGCACTTTTCCTGGACCCTGTTTTTTCACGAATAAGGCCCCAAAAAGTGCCCTAAATGACCAGATTACCCACAGAGGGAATCGGGGATGACCTCCCCTGACTCCCCCAGTGGTCACTAACCCCCTCCCACCACAAAACATGATGTTTCACAACTTTTTATTTTCACCCTCAAATGTCATACCCACCTCCCTGGCAGCAGTATGCAGGTCCCTGGAGCAGTTGTTAGGGGGTGCAGTGGACTTCAGGCAGGTGGACCCAAGCCCATCCCCCCCTACCTGTTACAATTGTGCTGCTTAATGCTTAGTCGTCCAACCCTCCCAAACCCACTGTACCCACATGTAGGTGCCCCCCTTCACCCTAAGGGCTATAGTAATGGTGTAGACTTGTGGGCGGTGGGTTTTGAGGGGGATTTGGGGGGCTCAACACCTAAGGGAAGGGTGCTATGCACCTGGGAGCTCTTTTACCTTTTTTTTTGTTTTTGTAAAAGTGCCCCCTAGGGTGCCCGGTTGGTGTCCTGGCATGTGAGGGGGACCAGTGCACTACGAATCCTGGCCCCTCCCACGAACAAATGCCTTGGATTTATTCGTTTTTCAGCTGGGCGCTTTCATTTTCCATTATCACTGAAAAACAAAAACGCCCAGCTCACAAATTGGCGAATAAAACGTGGACGTCTATTTTTTTTCGAAAATACGGTTCGGTCCGCCCCTTCACGGACCCGTTCTCGGAGATAAACGCCCATGGAGATAGACGTTTTCGTTCGATTATGCCCCTCTATGTAAGCCACATTGATCCTGCAAATAGGTGTGAAAACGTGGGATACAAATGCAATAAATAAATAAATAAATAAATAAAATACTGGTATAGGCAGCTGGTAGACAGTGAAGGGGTCTTTCCCTACTGTGTTCAAAAGTGCCCCTACTTTTTTTTTTTTTGAAGTGGTGCTTGTATAGAGGGAGCAGTGTTGTTTTTAAGCTGTGCTATTTTTTGCTGAGTAAAATTTACAGTAGCTATAAACATAGTTAAACTACAGGTGAACAAGGAGGGAAAGCATGCAGAGCATGGCTCGTGGAATTCTTTCCAGCCTCCTTGTGAGTGTTTGCATATGTGTGTGTGTGTGTGTGTTATCTGTAAGAAGTGCTCACAATGTAATGTAAATTTGTGCCCATGTCATCTTCAGTCCTTAGACGGAACATTACTCCAACTTCTTCTTCTCTCCACCTTCCCCGTTCCTCACAATGAGTTTGGTACCTTACCTCGCTCCTCCAGGGCGGCAATACTCCAACTGGCACAGCACCAAAAGCACTGAGGCTTGCATGTGGGGAGCCTTCAGCATGAAAGAGAAAATTTGGAGGGGGAGGGAACAGGCAAGCCTTAAGCATGCACAGATGCTCAAGACCCCACAACCAGTGGTGTTCCTTGGTCGGCTGCCAACCAGGACGGATCGCCACTGTGTACCCTCCCCTCAGGATGCAGCATGACCCCCCCCCCCCCAAGGTACAGCATGACACCCCGCTGGGTGCAGCATCCCCCCAGCATATCACCTCCAAGCCCCCCCCCCCCCAGGGGGCATTCTTCCTACCTGCTGGGGTTGATTCAGATACTACAGATTGTATTCTCTTGTTACTATGTAAGCCGCATTGAGCCTGCGATGAGCGGGAAAGTGCGGGATACAAATGTAATAAATAAATAACAGCAGAGGGAGCAGGGAACCAGTGGAGCTAACAGCTGCTCCCTTCACCCCTCCTGCAGCGGACCACCCCCACTGCCCCGCCCTCAGTATGCCACTGCCCACAACTGTTGGCCTCTATGCTTTTGGTGCTGCACCAGTTGGAGTATTGCCACCCTGGGGAAGGGAGGTAAGGCACTAAACATGTTGTGGGGGGTGGGGAGGTTGAAAGAAGTGCTGAGACTATGGGGGAGGGGAAGAAAGACATGCTGGGCACAATGGTTGGGGGTTCAAAGGTAGGGAAGGAAGCAGGGTGCCATGGGGTGATAGGTAAGGGGAGATTCTGGAGCTGGGGGGGGGGTAGAGCTTGTTCCCCCAAAACAAAAAGGTGTTCCACAGCCCCTGTTCTGAGCTTCTAGTAAAATCAGTAAATCTAGTCGTAACTCCATTTTCTTGATTTTCTTTACATCTACATAGGTAATTTATATTACGGCCTTTATCTTTTTCAGAGTAGCAAATATCATGTTCTCAACTTTGGCAGTATCTTTTTGAAACTCTTTTCTCATTTGTTACAATGAAGACGGATTATTTTGTATTTTGTTGAAAGTTAAAAACTTCCTTGTTTGGTAAATTGTAACTTTTAGGTATATTTTGTTTTCAGGTTTTATGTTGATGAAATGTAAATGCGTATTACTCTGTAAACCACATTGGACCCTTATTGTAGGGATATAGTGTTCAACACTATTGTTAACCCCTAGCAATATTCTTCCAGCACTACGGGTTATGGGTAAAGCTGCCAAATACGGATGCATGTTACTTATTTGACACTTTGACCACTAGTGGTAGTTATGTAAGGCTATTGCTGGGGTCCACCAGTGCCAATCTGTGAGAGGAGCAACTGAGAACCTTTTCTGTGGCCTCCCATAGACACCAAGGAGAGGGCCAGTAGATCCAAGGGGTCATCCTGGGCATGGATGATATGTTTGGGAGGCTTTTCTGATGGGGGGGGGGGTGTTGGTGATTTGTTTCAGCAGTAGGAGGTCATTGCTGAGGGAGGGGATCTGTATAGCACTTACTGTACCCCCCTGCTCCTTTAAGATGGCCTCTGGGAATATTGAGCTGCATGTAAGTGGTCTGAAATGAGATTAAAGAGGGGCAGACTCAGGAAAGATGTCAGGAAGTATTTTTTCACGGAGAGGGTGGTGGATGCTTGGAATGCCCTCCCGCGGGAGGTGGTGGAGATGAAAACGGTAACGGAGTTCAAACATGCGTGAGATATGCATAAAGGAATCCTGTGCAGAAGGAATGGATCCTCAGAACCTTAGCTAAAATTGGGTGGCGGAGCAGGTGGGGGGAAGAGGGGTTGGTGGTTGGGAGGTGTGGATAGTGGAGGGCAGACTTATACGGTCTGTGCCAGAGCCGGTGATGGGAGACGGGACTGGTGGTTGGGAGGCGGGGAATCCTGCTGGGCAGACTTATACGGTCTGTGCCCTGAAAAAGACAGGTACAAATCAAGGTAAGGTATACACATAGTAGATGACGGCAGAAAAAGACCTGCACGGTCCATCTAGTCTGCCCACGATAAACTCATGTGTATACCTTACCTTGATTTGTACCTGTCTTTTTCAGGGCACAGACCATATAAGTCTGTGCAGCAGTATTTCCCGCCTCCCAACCACCAGTCCCGCCTCCCATCACCGGCTCCGGCACAGACCCCGTATAAGTCTGCCCTCCCCCATCCTAGCCTCTCAACCACCAACCCCTCTTCCCCCCGCCACCCAATTTCAGCTAAGCTTCTGTGGATCCATTCCTTCTGCACAGGATTCCTTTATGCCTGTCCCACGCATGCTTGAATTCCGTTACCGTTTTCATCTCCACCACCTCCCGCGGGAGGGCATTCCAAGCGTTCACCATATGAGTTTATCTTGGGCAGACTGGATGGACCATGTAGGTCTTTTTCTGCCGTCATCTACTATGTTACTATCCTGCTTATAATCGAATGAGAAAAACGCCCAAGTTCCGACCTAAATCGGGAGATGGACGTTTATCTCACAAAAACGAATAAAGCGGTATAATCGAAAGCCGATTTTTGGACGTTTTCAACTGCAATCCGTCGCGGATGCGGACAAAGTTGATGGGGGCGTGTCAGAGGTGTGGCGAAGGCGGAACTGGGGCGTGGTTATCTGCCGAACAGAGATGGGCGCATTTCACCGATAATGGGAAAAAAGTATGCGTTTTTAGCTAGAATTTAGGACACTTTTCCTGGACCCTGTTTTTTCACGAATAAGGCCCCAAAAAGTGCCCTAAATGACCAGATGACCACTGGAGGGAATCGGGGATGACCTCCCCTGACTCCCCCAGTGGTCACTAACCCCCTCCCACCACAAAAAATGAAGTTTCTCAACTTTTTATTTTCACCCTCAAATGTCATACCCAGCTCCCTGACAGCAGTATGCAGGTCCCTGGAGCAGTTGTTAGGGGGTGCAGTGGACTTCAGACAGGTGGACCCAGGCCCATCCCCCCTACCTGTTACAATTGTGCTGCTTAATGCTTATTAGTCGTCCAACTCCCCAAACCCACTGTACCCACATGTAGGTGCCCCCCTTCACCCCTTAGGGCTATAGTAATGGTGTAGACTTGTGGGCAGTGGGTTTTGAGGGGGATTTGGGGGGCTCAACACACAAGGGAAGGGTGCTATGCACCAGGGAGCTCTTTTACCTTTTTGTTTGGTTTTGTAAAAGTGCCCCCTAGGGTGCCCGGTTGGTGTCCTGGCATGTGAGGGGGACCAGTGCACTACGAATCCTGGCCCCTCCCACGAACAAATGCCTTGGATTTATTCGTTTTTGAGCTGGGCGCTTTCATTTTCCATTATCGCTGAAAAACAAAAACGCCCAGCTCACACATTGTTGAATAAAACATGGGCGTCTATTTTTTCCCAAAATACGGTTCGGTCCGCCCCTTCACGGACCCGTTCTTGGAGATAACGCCCATGGAGATAGGCGTTTTCGTTCAATTATGCCCCTCCACGTTACTATGTAAGTGGTCTGGTAATTTGTGGGGGAAATATAACACCAGCACAATGCTGGCATTATTTTAATAACCAACTAGTAAAAAAGGCCCGTTTCTGTAGGCAAGGAAACAGGCCTTAGGTAGGCAAATTCCCCCCCCTCCGCGCTACGGCCCCCTCGAACCCCCCCTTCCGCGAACCTGTCGATCCCCCCGTGCCGGCGAAAACCACCCCCCCCCGCCGCCGCCACCGTTGTGCTACCTGTGCTTACAGCCGAAGTGTTGTTCTGCCCTTCGCGTTGTTTCCTCAATCATCTCTGGAAGTTCCTCTGCGTGCGTCTGGCGTCTGACGTCAGACGCACGCAGATAAACTTTCAGTGAAGATGATTGAGTAACCTACGCGAATAGCAGAACAACACTTGAGCTGTCAGCACAGGTAGTGCATAACAGCGGCGGGGGGGGGGGCATTTTTCGGTGGTCCGGGGGAGGAATCGACAGGTTCACGGAAAGGGGAGGTTCAAGGGGGCCATAGCGCGCGGGGGGGGGGGGGGGTGACAGAGGATTCCGAGGCAGTAGGAGGAGTAGGGAAACACGCTGCGCATGTTTCCCTACTCCTTCCCTTGCCTTGGAATCATCTGTCTTGACGTCAGTGACGTCCGTGCGTGTCTGCCTCGCAGACCACCTCCAGCCAGGGAGCCACAGTCCCAAGCACAGAACGTTGGAGGTGAGAATTATTATATAGGATAATGCAGCTTGTAGATTTCAATGCAAGTCATGTTATTTGATTTGCATAATGATGATACCTTTTCATGCATTTGCATGCTTTGCCTCTCCTTTTTTGATGCCCTAAGGTATCCAGTTAGTTATCAGATATCAGATTTGTTCCTGCTCAAGCCATGCTAAGCCCCCAGTGCAATCTAGATAGCACTATCATCTGCATTGTTCCAGAATGACAATTCTTATGTTTATAAATAAATTCATTCATTCATTTTGGATCTGTATTATGCAATACTCTTCATAGTCACTTAAATGCCTACTGAAATTATAGGCAATCATTTAAAAAAAATGTTAAAATAGATAAGCTTGCAGTAGAGTTTTTATTATTATTTGGGTTGTTGCCATAAATTATTCCTGTTAAATGAACATTGCGTAGGAAATGTCAGTGCTGATAAATCACAAGAGAAATGTTTTGCACTGTCTTGTAAGCGAGATAACTTTGGTAATATTCTCTAGAGCCCGCAGAGTTAGACTCAGGAAGATGATATAGATGTACCCGATGATCAAAAATGTCACTGAATATGACTGCTTAAGGCAGGAAAGGGATGATTTGGGCTGAGCCTATGACCTTTCCCCATTCCAAATGAATGCCTTCCTCATGAACCATCCTCAGACCCTTACCGCTAACTAAACAGGAAGTACAATCAGGCTACCGCAGCAGCTCAACAGTACTTCCCACCCCCAGCACACTGTCATATCCGGCGCTACAAAAATATATTTATTTTTGTACCATCGGGGTGTACCGCCAGGTTAGCGTGGGAGCCCCTTACCTCCACCTCTTGCGCGCATGCTCAGTTTCACTAAAACGAGCGCGCCGAACCATGAGGGGAAGAGAGAGCAGGGCAGGCAATGCGATGGCAGCACTGGAGACCAATGCTGGATGAAAGCTTCAGTTGACGGAGGGTTGGGGACCCCCACCAGCCAACCCAGGGGCCTAGAGCAAATTTTTTTGTGGGGGGCAGGTCCCCATGGCCCCCAGTAGCTATGCCACTGCATATTATTTGGATAAACTAGAGCTGTGGTCATCAAAGGATCCCCCTAGGACTGAGTCATCAGCTACCAGGACCAGTGGTCCCTTTAATTTTAGCCTGCCACCATGCATAAAGAGCTGTTTTCTTTTGTATTTATTTATTTATAAAAGCGTAATGTACCACAAAATAATGGCTTCTGTGTGGTCTACAACAAAAGAAAAGCTGCTTAGTGAAGAAGGTGGGAAATAGAGACAAAGTAAAGAGGACATACACAGTTGGGGTATGCAGTCATGAACAGGTGAATTTTTAGAGCTGCCCTTAAATGTCACATAGAAGATTCTGAGCGTAAGTGGGTAGGGAGTGAATTCCAGAGCCGTGGACCGGCGTAGCTAATGGCAGTGGAGCGAGAAATGTCAAGGCACAGCCAAGAACACACATAAATCTATGCATTTTCTTCACGGTTTACTACATTGGCCTCAGGGGTTATCCTAATCACTACCAGTGGCGTAGGCACAGGTGGGCCTGGGCCCACCCACTTAGGGTTCAGGCCCACCCAACAGTAGCACACATTTAGTGGTAGCTGGTGGAGATCCCAAGCTCTATCAGCTGAAGACTTCCCCCTGATGGTAAGCCAAGATGGAAAGAAGTGTTTTCTCGCCAGCTGAGATATTTTTTTGGTGCTGGGGGGCGGAGAACACTTGTTGCCCACCCACTTCTTGCCTAGGCCCACCCAAAATCTGTTGTCTGGCTACGCCCTATATGGAAGCAAAGGCTTCCTGGACAATCTTAGAGGCCCTTTTACTAAGCTGTGGCAAAACCTGGGTTTAGTGCTCATGAAAGACTTTCCTACACACTAAACCACGATTTATACAGCAGTATATTAAGGATTGTTTTTTTTTTCTTTTGTTGCAGGTCTTATGCAAATTTTTCCATTAGCATGTGGTAATTGCAAAAACATAATGTGGACACGCTAAGAGGGGGTCCTTTATTAAGCTGCGATAATGTTTTTAGCTCACGGTACAAATCAGCTGGCAGTAAACGCCGAGATGCCCATGGGCGTCTCTGCGTTTGCCGCCAACTGATTTCTACCGCGAGCTAAAAATGCTACTGCGGCTTAGTAAATGACCCCCTTATCACTTTCTATTTAGGAAGCAGAAAGTGCTCCTGCCTGAAGTCCGCATTATGCAATTAGGGGTCCTTTTACCAAATGGTGGGAAAAGGACCCCTGTGGCGGTGTTACGCTGAGGCCCCCTTTTACCGCAGTGGGTAAAAGGAGGTTTTTTTAAAAAAAAGAAATGGCTGTGCGGTAAGTTAAGCATTTGCCACGAAGCCATTTCCTGGGTGGGGGGTCCTTACTTCCTCTTATTTGGGAGGTGGTAAGGGCCCCATGCTAACCCAGCAGTAACCAAGCAGCACATGGTAGGCCCCCAGTGCTAAAAAATTTAAAATATTTTCTGAGCACCGGAAATGGTGAGCAGCACACACTGGAACTACTGCCGGGCTCCTCCGGTAGCCCGGCAGGAGGGCTGATTTGCCATATGCCATTGCTGCGGTAGCCCTACCACGGCTTTGCAAAATGGCCCCTTAGCATGTACTATGAACACGCTATCTGAATAAATTAACTTGCACGACAAGGTTTTTCGTCTGCAATAAGAGTGTGTTAGCGTCAAACACGGTTTTGTGAAACAGCTCCTCAGTTCTACATTGGAACACAATGCCCAGGGTAGATTCTCAAGAACTAATCAGAAGCCACGATGATCTTTATCTGCTGCCAGTTCAGTAAAAAATCATTCTAACAATCTTGAACCGTTTTCACTATTGCTGTGAAGCAGGGGCGTAGCTACGGGTGGGCCTGGCTGGGCCCAGGCCCACCCAATTTCAGCCCAGGCCCGCCCAGCGCCAGCCCCAGCACCCATTGCCGGCCACTGCTGCTTTTCCTGTTGAGCAGCAGGGTCGGCGCTACAAAAAGAAGAAGCGCTAACGGCGCTAAGGACGAAAAATGTTTAAAAAAAAAAAAGTGCGGCACCGGCAGGCACTGTCTAGGCAGCCTTGAGGCATTGGCTGCTGGCTCGCAGGCTCCTCCCGTCTCCTATGTCACTGCAGTGGCCGGCAATGGGAGCTGGGGCTGGCTGGCGCTGGCATGCAGGGCGGGCCTCGTCGAAGAAAAGAGGGAAAACATAGAAGAATGGGGAGAAAAGAGGGAAAACAGATGGAAGGATGGGGAGAAAAAGAGGGAAAACAGATGGAAGGATGGCAGAGAATGAGGGAAAACATGGAAGGATGGCAGAGAAAGAGGGAAAACAGATGGAAGGATGGGGAGAGAAAGAGGGAAAACGGATGGATGGGGAGAGAGACTCTGGATGGAAGGATGGGGAGAGAAAGGGGAGAGACTGGAAGGATGCAGAGAGAAAGGGGAGAGACTGGAAGGATGTGGAGAGAGAAGGGACACTGAACAGAAAAGGGTAGAGTGATACAGAGACACTGGTTAGAAAGAGGGAGAGAGAGACATTTTTAATTTAGGATAAAGTAATATGGTACCTGTGTTAATGAAGTTTCAGAGACCAATACTTCCTTCCTTAGGTCAGGCGAGGATACCGTAACAGCATTATACTGACCTGAGGCAGGAGGTTTTGGCCTCTGAAAGCTCACTGAAAAGGGTGTTAGGCTATTAAATAAATTTTCTGAAATCTGATGCACTGAAAAGCAGCACTTTACCCTGTGTGACAAATGCATCTGATTAGCGTGACTAAATTTTGCTGGGGGAGGGGGGTAGAGAGAAAATTTTGTGCCCACCCACTTTGGGTTCAGGCCCATCCAAAATTGGCAGTCTGGCTACGCCACTGCTGTGAAGCTTAATCAGTAAACTGAGCTGACTGAAGTCAGATAAACCCTACAGATTTAATTATTTCTAAGTATATATGTTTTATTTGCTAGAGGACTATAGTACATGATAAAAGCATAGGCAAAGCACCATTTTAAAATCTCATCCAAAAGACTTGAAGCTGGTGTGGTCTGCACCAATCAGAATCCCAAAATCCATGTTCCCGTACCATCCAATCTTCCTTTTCCCCTCCATCCCTCCCCTACTTAACCCTAACCTTGCCCTTGCTCTTGTGCCTTAGTTTATGGCTTAGCCAAGTTAATGCTCCTTTGCCTAAACAGCAAAGAAGCCACTATATTTAAGCACTTAAATCTTGAATAACGTGAAAGATTAGCTCCCTTAGATTTTTGCCTTGCATGTGTACAAAATATGATGCATTCTGGACAAAAAAAAAAGATTTTGTAGTTTTTTGGGACTGGGACTTGATATACTGCCTTTCTGTGGTTTTTGCAACTACATTTATATAGTATATGCAGGTACTTTTTGTATCTGGGGCAATGGAGGGTTAAGTGACTTGTCCAGAGTCACAAGGAGCTGCAGTGGGAATTAAACCCAGTTTCCCCGGATTAAAGCCCACTGCACTAACCACTAGGCTACTCTTCCGCTCCATAACCAACCCCTAGTGAATAGACAAAAGGTGACATGTATGCTTTAATCTGAACATCTCTGTTACATCTCCAAGTGAGTCACTTCAACATAGAGACTGTAGAATAATGGATTAAATATCTAGTTCTTTACATAATGAGTATGTTCTACGTGTGCGATTGTGTTCAGAGATAATCGATTTCCTATCCGCCATTAGATTTTATGTTATTTTTGCTGTTCTTCTTTAAATAGTTTCCTATACAACAGCAAAAAATAGAAATGAAGAAAGAGGGGAAACAAAAAAGAAATTGCACTTTTGAGTCTTGACAGTTGAATTGTAGCAAAAACTGTGGTAATGATGACCTGTCTGTGGCGGCTTTACTGGATTTCACTGTAATTGAATGTTCTTGTGACCTTCTTCGGCTTATTACACCAAATAATAAAAAAAAACCCTTTCAACTCTCAGAGTGAACTGAAAATTATAACAGTTAAACTAAAAGTATGGCCCCTCTTACATTTAATGACACTAGTAATTGAGGTCATATCCATTTCTTACCGATAGAAAATGTTCTTGAAAACAGGGATATCACAATAAAAACAAATAAAAAAAAGAGAAAAAAGAAAACATTTTTCTTTTAAAATTGTAAAGAATTAGATTAGGTACATTCAGTATTCAGTGCTTGTGTTTCTTTCTCTCCTAGTACGGCGTTCTGTTCTAATGGTTGGAATGGGAAAGAGAGAAACAAATATATGTTTGAAAGTAAAGAAAGAGACCCATGATAACTTTTGCTGCTTGCTACCCAACAGTCAATAAATATGTCTAATAAGGGCAATTCTATAACAGTGTGTATATATGTGTATATCTAGAAAAATAAGGAGATCTCACAGGAGAAAGCATCAAAATGTCTGACTTTCGAAACACACACTGAAACAGTCAGAACTGCTTACAGAGGAAAGGCCTCGAGAAGCCCCCAGCATTCACTAAAGCTTCAGGAGCTGGGCTTCTTCATCATCGGCCATAAAACCTCTGTGGATGTATTTGTTTTGAATTTCTGTTTTTCATTTTTCACTGAGTCGCTTAGTGGATTTAAATCCACACCCGATAGTACTTAGCTTTTTCAGGTGGTCTAGCGTGCGGGTCCTTCTTATACTCTGACCACGACCAACGATGGCCGCCGTTTCGAAGACCTGTCTCAGGGTTCCGTGGTCCATGTATAATCTCCGCACTGCATAATCATTCAAAGGATGGTATAGTTTGGTATATATGTGTGTATTCAGAGGATGCCTAGTACTACTACTACTTACCATTTCTATAGCGCTACTAGACGTATGCAGCGCTGTACACTTGAACATGAAAAGACAGTCCCTGCTCGAAAGAGCTTACAATCTAATTAGGACAGACAAACAGGACAAATAAGAGATAAGGGAACATTAAAGTGAGGATGAGAAAATAAGGGTTCTGAACAAGTGAATAAGGGTTAGGAGTTAAAAGCAGCATCAAAAAGGTGGGCTTTTAGCGTAGATTTGAAGACGGCCAGAGATGGAGCTTGACGTACCGGCTCAGGGAGTCTATTCCAGGCATATGGTGCAGCAAGATAAAAGGAACAGAGTCTGGAGTTAACGGTGGAGGAGAAGGGTGCAGATAAGAGAGATTTACCCAGTGAACGGAGTTCCCGGGGAGGAATGTAGGGAGAGATGAGAGTGGAGAGGTACTGAGGATCTGCAGAATGAATGCACTTATAAGTGAATAAGAGAAGTTTGAACTGTATGTGGAAATGGATAGGGATCCAGTGAAGTGACTTGAGGAGAGGGCTAATATGAGCATAGTGACACTGGCGGAATATTAGTCGTGCAGCAGAATTTTGAACAGATTGACGAGGAGAGAGATGGATAAGTTGGAGACCTGTGAGAAGCAAGTTGCAATAGTCTAAGCGAGAGGTGATAAGAGTGTGGGTGAGGGTTCTGGTAGTGTGCTCATGCCTCATGAGCGCATGTTCTAGAAAGCAAATGAGGGGGTCTTTTACTAACCTGTGGTAAAAGGGGGTGAGCGCTAGCATCAGCGTGTGTTTTTGACAGTCGCTGAGGCCTTCTTCACCATAACGAGTAAAAAGCTGTCTTTTTTCACAAAAAGAAATGACCATATGGTAAGTGAACCACTTGCCATGTGGCCATTTTGTGGAGGAACACTTACCACTACCCATTGAGCAGAAACATAGCCAGGTTGTGACACCAGAGGGAGCGGAGAGTGGACTACATAGGTGCACATGCTTACTGTGTAGGCATAATGAAGCACCTGAAAAATAGGGGCTGGCACCCATGGAAGTCTGTTTGGGGGATCGGGTGTTCCCCTGGTGCCCCACCTACCTATGCCTCTGCCATTGAGATGGTGGTAAGGGCTGCTGCAGTAACCTGGCAGAAACCAGGCCGCATATGGCGCTCTACGATTACTGCTGGGTAAGCACTGGCGCTACAAAAATAGAAAATATTTTTGTGGCACAGGAAATGGCACGCGCTGGGGGTGGTATATACTGCTGGGCTCCTGCGGTAGTTCCGGATTGGAGAGCGGCAAGCCTGTTGCCATGCGTCAACCCTTTAGCAAAAGGACCTCTATGTGTTTATTTTACTGTATAGAATAAGAATATTAGCTTAACAGGGCACGTGCATGGTGTCCGTAAAAAAGAAAAAACGGTACCCCTTAGATTGTTTCAAAATACTTTGCAATTGTTTAAATGTTTAGAGGTGAAAAAGAACTATTTTATAAGCCACCCTGCCGCCCCGCCCCCAAGGTCACCACTCCCTCCTCCCACCACCACGAGGTCGCCGCCACCGCCGCTCCCCTCCTCCGTCCGCCACTGGGCTGGGCCCCCTGCATTGAAATCGCAGTCTCACCTCCATGAAAGCAGCGCTGCAGGCAGCAGAACGCCTCCCTTCGGCCCTCCTCCCCTCCTTGTGTCCCGCCCTCGCAGAAGTTACGTCAGATGAGGGTGGGACACAGGGAGGGAAGGAGGGCCGAAGGGAGGCGTTCTGCTGCCCGCAGCGCTGCTTTCACGGACGTGAGACTGCGATTTCAATGCAGAGGGCAGACGGTTGACGAAAGAGGGCGGGTGGGACTGTGGTGCCGGGCCCCCCTTGGAGGCCCAGGCCCGAGGAATTTTGTCCCCCCTGCCCCCCCCCCTCCTCAGCGGCTATGGCTAGGAATGCCTCCATTACGCATATGACCCTTCCATTTCTGTGCCCCCTATTTTTACTCATGTGTAAAATTTATGCGCAGATCCCATTATTAAATTTGCTCATGTAAATTGCAATTAAATCTAATTAGTGCCAATAATTGCTTGTTAAAAAGCCAATTATTGGTGCTAATTAACTCGTTAGTCAATGAAATTGCACGGGCGAATTGGACCTGTGCCCAAATTTGCACGCACAATTTTTGGTGACTTTAATAGAATCGGAGATTAGTATAACCTTTGAAAATACATTAGTATAATGTTTTATTTTGTTACTTAATTCATAATTTGTGTTCAAAATGTCCTCCTTCATCCTTAACACGTTCACGAACTCTTCAACACCACTGATCTGTTGGCTAAATGTATTCTGGGGGTTTCATTAATTAAAAGGAAATGGAATGGGACTTTGATATACCACCTTCCGGTGGTTCTTCCAACTACATTCAAAGTTGTAGCTGGGGCAATGGGGGGTTAAGTGATTTACCCAGATTCACAAGGAGCTACAGTGGGAATCCAACCCCGTTCCCCAGGATTAATGTCCGCTGCACTAACCACTAGGCTACTCTTCCACTCAACTGTTTTATGAACTTGATGTGCTGGAGCTCTATCCTGTTGAAAAATAAAGTACTCAGCAATGTCTCGAATTTCAGGCAGAAGTTTCTGCTACAGTAGGATGTGTTGTGGTTATTTGGGAAAATGTTGAGAGTCCCTCTTTTTCTGGACACTGTGGATATGTGCATGCTTTAGGTGCAAGCACATATATATATATATTTTTTTATTATTATTATTACATTTGTACCCTGTGCTTTCTCACTCATGGCAGGCTCAATGCGGCTTACATGGGGCAATGGAGGGTTACGTGACTTGCCCAGAGTCACAAGGAGCTGCCTGTGCCTGAAGTGGGAATCAAACTCAGTTCCTCAGGACCAAAGTCCACCACCCTAACCACTAGGCCACTCCTCCACTGTTGCTACTATTTGAGATTCTACATGGAATGTTGCTATTCCACTAGCAACATTCCATGTAGAAGTCGGCCCTTGCAGATCACCAATGTGGCCACGCAGGCTTCTGCTTCTGTGAGTCTGATGTCCTGCACGTATGTGCAGGACTTCAGACTCACAGAAACAGAAGCCTGCGCAGCCTTCTACATGGAATGTTGCTAGTGGAATAGCAACATTCCATGTAGAATCTCCAATAGTATCTATTTTATTTTGTTACATTTGTACCCCGCGCTTTCCCACTCATGGCAGGCTCAATGCGGCGGGCAATGGAGGGTTAAGTGACTTGCCCAGAGTCACAAGGAGCTGCCTGTGCCTGAAGTGGGAATCAAACTCAGTTCCTCAATTCCCCAGGACCAAAGTCCACCACCCTAACCACTAGGCCACTCCTCCTCCACATATGATTCTTAGAGCTGATGTACTTGCTTGTGCCTTTTCTATAAATTAAAATGTTCCACCCATTCTCCACTCATGTGCACGTCTACCTGTCAGATACGTACTTCGCTTGATTTTTGACATGTATGTGTTTATATGTACATGTATGCCGGTTTTCTAAACATTTCTGCATGCAATCGGTGCATAACTGTTAGTACTTACTTTACAGAATTATCCCTAATGGGTGTAAAACCTGTTATACATTTGGAAAAGGCAGTGGAGTACCTAGCTTGCTTGCCACATGGGGCAGGTTGCCGCTGCACCACCCTGAAGCGCGTCAGCCCTCTGAGGTGCGTCATACACCCCCACCAACCCACCCCTGAGGCATGTCACACCCACACACTCCAAGGTGCATCCCCCCAAGCAGGGGCGTATCTGCGTGGGGCCACAGGGGCCTGGGCCCCCGCAGATTTCACCCTGGCCCCCCTCCCGCCGCCAACCCTCCCCCACTAATGTTGTTTACCTTTGCTGGCGGGGGACCCCCACCCCCGCCAGCCGTCGAGGTCTTCAAAGTTCTTGTTCGTCGTCCTCCATGGCCATGCTGTACCCTGTTGATTCGGAGTCTGTCTGATGTCGCACCACGTTGTACACGCGTACAACGTGGTGCGACGTCAGACAGACTCCGAATCAGCAGCGTACAGCATGGCCACGGAGGAGGACGATGAACAAGAACTTTGAAGACCTCGGCGGCTGGCGGGGGTTGGGGTCCCCCGCCAGCTGAAGAATTATTTTTAAAAGCAGGCGGAAGCGGACCTCGGCTGGTGGGGGTTGGGGTCCCCGCCAGCAAAGGTAAACAGCATCAGCGGGGTAGGGTTGGTGGCGGGAGAGGAGGTGGAGAGAGTCGTTGGTGGCAGGGGGGCTCTGGCAATGGCGGAGGGAGTCGTTGGTGGCAGGGGGGGCTCTGGCAATGGCGGGGGGGGGGGGGGCGGTGGTGCGGGGGGGGGGGGCTAAATGTGCCCCCTCCCTCTGGCCCTGGCCCCCCTACTGCCAGAGTCCAGATACGCCCCTGCCCCCAAGCACATCACCCCTACCACCTTCCTCCTAGCAAAAAAACACAAGCATGTCTGGCATCATTTTGAGAGAAATGGCCATAGATCCGTGGGGGGGAGGGGCAGCCTAGTGGTCAGTGCAGTGAACTTTAAACAATGGCACTCAGGTACAATTCCCACATAACACCTTTAATTTGTATTATGAGCCCTACAGGAACAGAATAAATCCTACTCACTACTACTACTTATCATTTCTATAGCACTACTAGAGGTACGCAGCGCTGTACACTTGAACATGAAGAGACAGTCCCTGCTCGAAAGAGCTTACAATCTAATTAGGACAGACAAACAGGACAAACAAGAGATAAGGGAATATTAAGGTGAGGATGATAAAGTAAGGGTTCTGAGCAAGTGAATAAGGGTTAGGAGTTAAAAGCAGCATCAAAAAGGTGGACTTTTAGCTAGCTTTGAAGACGGCCAGAGATGGAGCTTGACTTACCGGCTCAGGAAGTCTATTCCAGGCATATGGTGCAGCAAGATAAAAGGAACGGAGTCTGGCATTAGCGGTGGAGGAGAAGGGTGCAGATAAGAGAGATTTACCGAGTGAACGGAGTTCCCGGGAAGGAAAATAGGGAGAGATGAGAGTGGAGAGGTACTGAGGAGCTGCAGAGTGAATGCACTTATAGGTCAATAAGAGGAGTTTGAACTGTATGCAGAAACAGATAGGAAGCCAGTGAAGTGACTTGAGGAGAGGGCTAATATGAGCATAACGACAATGGTGGAATATTAGTCGTGCAGCAGAATTTGAACAGATTAAAGAGGAGAGAGATGGCTAAGTGGGCGACCTGTGAGAAGCAAGTTGCAATAGTCTAAGCGAGAGGTGAAAAGAGTGTGGATGAGGGTTCTGGTAGTGTGCTCAGAAAGGAAAGGGCGAATTTTGCTGATATTATAGAGAAAGAAACGACAGGTTTTAGCAGTCTGTTGAATATGTGCAGAGAAGGAGAGGGAGGAGTCGAAGATGACCCCAAGGTTATGAGCTGATGAGACAGGAAGGATGAGAGTGTTATCCACAGAAATAGAGAATTGGGGAGGAGGAAAGGTTGGTTTAGGGGGAAAGATACTCGAGCTAATATTCAAAGTGATGTACTTAAATCACTTCCCGTTGCCTAAGGGGAGCGCCCAACCAGAAAGTGGGCAGGTCAGGGGTAGTACTGGGGAGGATCTTGGGGTTATGCAGTTGCCAGCACTGAATAAAACCCTCCAGATCCCCTTCCCAGCTTAATCCCCACTCCCTCCTACCCCCACCATGATTTCCTATGTTCCTTCCCTCCCCCATATGAATCCCCCCCATCCTTGCCCCCTCAGCCACCTCCCAATGTCTACAAAGTCCCCCTTTGGTCATTCCTAAGTACATAAGTATTGCCATATTGGGACAAATCAAAGGTCCATCATGCCCAGCATCCTGTTTCTAACAGTAGCCAATCTAGGTCACAAGCACCTGGCAAGATCCCAAATCACTACAATACATTTTTGTGCTGCTTATCCTAGATATAAGCAGTGGATTTTCCCCAAGTCATTTTAATGAAATTGAGTAGATATAGCACCATTCACGGAAGAGAGTGTGTATAAACAACTTGAAAAGCTAAAGGTGGACAAAGCCGTGGGGACCGGACGGGATCCACCCCAGGATATTAAAGGAGCTCAGAGAGGTTCTGGCGGGTCCTCTTAAAGATATGTTTAATAATTCCTTGGAAACGGGAGAGGTTCTGTGGGATTGGAGAATGGCGGATGTGGTCCCTCTTCACAAAAGTGGTGATAGGGAAGAAGCTGGAAACTACAGGCCGGTAAGCCTCACTTCGATTATTGGAAAAGTAATGGAAGCGATGCTGAAGGAAAGGATAGTGAATTCCTGGAAGCCAATAAGTTGCAAGATCCGAGTCAACATGGTTTTACCAAAGGTAAATCGTGCAAACGAATCTCATGAATTCTTTGACTGGGTGACTGGAGAATTAAATCAGGGATGTGCTATAGACGTATCTACCTAGATTTCAGCAAAGTTTTAGACACAGTTCCCCACAGGAGGCTCTTGAACAAACTGGAAGGGCTGAAGAAAGGACCCAAAGTGTGTGAACTGGATTAGGAACTGTTGATGGACAGACGCCAGAGGGTGGTGGTAAATGGAATTCGCTCGGAGGAGGGAAAGGTGAGTAGTGGAGTGCCTCAGGGATCGGTGCTGGGACCGATTTCTGTCAATATATTTGTGAGTGACATTGCTGAAGGGTTAGAAGGTAAAGTTTGCCTTTTTGCGGATGATACTAAGATCTGTAAACAGAGTGGACACCGGGAGGGAGTGGAAAGCATGAAAAAGGATATGAGGAAGCTAGAAGAATGGTCTAAGGTTTGGCCAATTAAAATTCAATGCGAAGAAATGCAAGTGATGCACTAGGGAGTAGAAATCCACGGGAGACGTATGTGTTAGGCGGTGAGAGTCTGATAGGTTACCGACGGGGAGAGGGATCTTGGGGTGATTTTATCTGAGGATCTGAAGGTGATGAAACAGTGTGACAAGGTGGTGGCCGTAAGTAGAAGGTGCTAGGCTGTATAGAGAGGGGAGTGACCAAGCAGAAGAAAGAGATTTTAATGCCCCTGTATAAGTGGTTGGTGAGGACCCACCTGGAGTATTGTGTTCAGTTCTGGAGGCCGTATCTTGCTAAGGATGTAAAAAGAATTGAAGCGGTGCAAAGATAAGCTACAAGAATGGTATGGGATTTGCATTACAAGACGTATGAGGAGAGACTTGCTGAACTGAACATGTATATCCTGGAGGAAAGGAGGAACAGGGGTGATATGATACAGACTTTCAAATATTTGAAAGGTATTAATCCGCAAACGAACCTTTTCCGGAGATGGGAAGGCGGTAGAACTATAGGGCATGATATGAGATTGAAGGGGGGCAGACTTAAGAAAAATGTCAGGAAGTATTTTTTCACGGAGAGAGTGGTGGATGCTTGGAATGCTCTCCCACGGGAGGTGGTGGAGAGGAAAACGGTAACGGAATTCAAACATGCATGGGATATTCATAAAGGAATCCTGTTCCGAGGGAATGGATCCTCAGAAGCTTAGCTGAGATTGGGTGGCAGAGCCGGTGGTGGGAGGCGGGGCTGGTGGTTGGGAGGCAGGGATAGTTCTGGGCAGACTTACAGTGGGGGAAATAAGTATTTGATCCCTTGCTGATTTTGTAAGTTTGCCCACTGACAAAGACATGAGCAGCCCATAATTGAAGGGTAGGTTATTGGTAACAGTGAGAGATAGCACATCACAAATTAAATCCGGAAAATCACATTGTGGAAAGTATATGAATTTATTTGCATTCTGCAGAGGGAAATAAGTATTTAATCCCTCTGGCAAACAAGACCTAATACTTGGTGGCAAAACCCTTGTTGGCAAGCACAGCGGTCAGACGTCTTCTGTAGTTGATGATGCGGTTTGCACACATGTCAGGAGGAATTTTGGTCCACTCCTCTTTGCAGATCATCTCTAAATCATTAAGAGTTCTGGGCTGTCGCTTGGCAACTCGCAGCTTCAGCTCCCTCCATAAGTTTTCAATGGGATTAAGGTCTGGTGACTGGCTAGGCCACTCCATGACCCTAATGTGCTTCTTCCTGAGCCACTCCTTTGTTGCCTTGGCTGTATGTTTTGGGTCATTGTCGTGCTGGAAGACCCAGCCACGACCCATTTTTAAGGCCCTGGCGGAGGGAAGGAGGTTGTCACTCAGAATTGTACGGTACATGGCCCCATCCATTCTCCCATTGATGCGGTGAAGTAGTCCCTGTGCCCTTAGCAGAGAAACACCCCCAAACATAACATTTCCACCTCCATGCTTGACAGTGGGGACGGTGTTCTTTGGGTCATAGGCAGCATTTCTCTTCCTCCAAACACGGCGAGTTGAGTTCATGCCAAAGAGCTCAATTTTTGTCTCATCTGACCCACAGCACCCTTCTCCCAATCACTCTCGGCATCATCCAGGTGTTCACTGGCAAACTTCAGACGGGCCGTCACATGTGCCTTCCGGAGCAGGGGGACCTTGCGGGCACTGCAGGATTGCAATCCGTTATGTCGTAATGTGTTACCAATGGTTTTCGTGGTGACAGTGGTCCCAGCTGCCTTGAGATCATTGACAAGTTCCCCCCTTGTAGTTGTAGGCTGATTTCTAACCTTCCTCATGATCAAGGATACCCCACGAGGTGAGATTTTGCGTGGAGCCCCAGATCTTTGTCGATTGACAGTCATTTTGTACTCTTCCTTTTCTTACTATGGCACCAACAGTTGTCTCCTTCTCGCCCAGCGTCTTACTGATGGTTTTGTAGCCCATTCCAGCCTTGTGCAGGTGTATGATCTTGTCCCCTGACATCCTTAGACAGCTCCTTGCTCTTGGCCATTTTGTAGAGGTTAGAGTCTGACTGATTCACTGAGTCTGTGGACAGGTGTCTTTCATACCAGGTGACCATTGCCGACAGCTGTCTGTCAAGCAGGTAACGAGTTGATTTGGAGCATCTACCTGGTCTGTAGGGGCCAGATCTCTTACTGGTTGGTGGGGGATCAAATACTTATTTCCCTCTGCCGAATGCAAATAAAGTCATATACTTTCCACAATGTGATTTTTCCGGATTTAATTGTGATGTGCTATCTCTCACTGTTACCAATAACCTACCCTCAATTATGGGCTGCTCATGTCTTTGTCAGTGGGCAAACCTTACAAATCAGCAAGGGATCAAATACTTATTCCCCACTGTATATGGTCTGTGCCCTGAAAATGACAGATACAAATCAAGGTAAGGTATACACAAAAGTAGCACATATGAGCTTATCTTGTTGGGCAGACTGGATGGACCATGCAGGTCTTTTTTCTGTCGCCATCTACTATGTTACCACTTACTATGTAATAAGGCTTATGGACTTTTTCTTTTAGGAAGCTATCCAAATCTTTTTTAAACCCCGCTAAGCTAACTGCTTTTACTACATTGTGTGGCAACAAATTCCAGAGTTTAATTACACGTTGAATGAAGAAATATTTTCTCTGATTCATTTTAAGTTTACTACTTTGAATCTTCATTGTGGCCTCTAGTCCTAGTATTTTTGCAAAAAGTAAACAAGTGATTCACGTCTACCTGCTCCATTCCACTCATTATTTTATAGACCTCTATCATATCTCCTCTCAGCCATTTCTTCTCCAATCTGAAGAGCCCTAGCTGCTTTTAGCCTTTCCAACGGGAATCTTTGGGGGCAAGAGTGCAGTCCCTGCCCCCTCGCTGTTGCCTTTCAAAAGGATCCTAGACATCTATAAGTTATACATGAAGGTGTTCATTTTACAGGCAATTAGGGGGTCTTTTACTAAAGCTTAGCTCAAATTATCTGAAGCAGGGCCCATTTTCCAAAGTGAAACGCCCAACTTTTGAATGACAAAAAAACAGTGATATGAAAGTCTATCTGGCATTACTGCACATTAACTGATTAGCACAGGTTTATGGCATGAGTCCTTACTGGTAATAAAATAGGTGAGGATAGGGACTCATGCGTTAATGACCATGTGCGTGGCTATTAATATGTAAAATAGAAAAATTGGCCATTTTAATCCAGCAATAAAAATAACCTTAGCACACAGGAATGACCCGTGTAAAGACGTACAAAGGCCACTTTTTACCACAGTTTGGTAAAAGAGCCCCAAAATTTGTACTTAAAAGCAATGAAGGGTAAAGTGACTTGCCAAAGGTCACATGGAGCAATGATGGATTTGAACCCTGCTTCTCTTGTTCTTACTTTATTTAGATTTTACTCACACCTTTTTCAGTAGTAGTTCAAGGTGAGTTACATTCAGGTACAGTGGATATTTCTCTGTCCCAGGAGGGCTAACAATCTAAGTTTGTACCTGAGGCAATGGAGGGTTAATTGACTTGCCCAAGATCACAAGGAGCAGCAGTGGGATTTGAAGCGACCACCTCTGGGTTATAAGACTGGTGCTCTAACCACTAGGCCACTCCTCTACTAGCAACATTCCATGTAGAATCTCAAATAGTAGCAACAGAATCTCCACTAGTAGCAACATTCCAGAATCTCAAATAGTAGGAACATTCTATGTTCCACTGCACTAACCACTAGGCTACTCCTCCACTAGCAACATAGAAGCCTTCCGTTGCAGATCTGCAACGCAGCCGCGCAGGCTTCTGTTTCTGTGAGTCTGATGTCCTGCACGTACGTGCAGGACATCAGACTCACAGAAACAGAAGCCTGCGTGGCCGCGTTGCTAATCTGCAACTGCAGACTTCTACATGGAATGTTGCTAGTGGAATAGCAACATTCCATGTAGAATCTCAAATAGTAGCAACAGAATCTAAAACTATTCTTTAGATTATGCTCACACCTTTTTCAGTAGTAGCTCAAGGTGAGTTACATTCAGGTACTCTGGATATTCCTCTGTCCCAGGAGGGCTCACAATTTAAGCTTGTACCTGAGGCAATGGAGGGTTAAGTGATTTGCCCAAGATCACAAGGAGAAGTAGTGGGATTTGAAGTGGCCACCTCTGGATTACAAGACCGGTGCTCTAACAACTAGGCCATTCCTCCATGCTACTGTTGGTCTGCTATTCTAACTAGGGTTACCACATGTCTTCTTTTTGGACATCTTCAGATATGTCCTCCAGGATATATATTTTTTTTTTTAGGGAAATATCCTCTTTTTCTTTCATGTGCCTATGGCCAACACACCTACCCACATCAAACATATAAACGGCGAGTGACCGACTCACTCGCAAATGCGCAGTAGAGACTTCCCTCTCTGTCCCGCCCCGCGTCAATACGTGATGACGAGGGCGGGACAGAGAGGGAAATTGCGCCACCGAGGTTGATACCGCTCCCCCCCGCCCGAGGTCGCCGCTACCGTTACCCCTCCCCCCCCCCGGCCCGGGCCCTCTCTCCGCTACTAACTTACACATCCATTCGCCGGAACGCAGCAAGCACATCAGCTGAGCTGCCGTCGGCTTTCCTTCCCTGCCTGTGTCCCGCCCTCGCTGACGTTACGTCACAGGAGGGCGGGACACAGGCCAGAGAAGGAAGGGCCGACGACAGCAGCTCAGCTGATGTGCTTGCTGCATTCGGCGAATGGATGTGTAAGTTTAGTAGCGGAGAGAGGGCCTCAGGGCAGGGTGGATGGGATGGTGGCGACTCCGGGGGGGGGGGGGGGGGAAGGTGGACGGTGGCGAACTCGCGGGGAGGGGGAAGGAAACCCAATACCAGCCCTGTTTTTACGGCGCTCACGGCTAGTACTGAGAAAAACTATCTCTACCTTATTATTCAGTCTGACACATGGGGTGGTGCTAAAGAGAGAGAAAAGCATTGCTGATCTCCTCTCTGTTCCCATGCTGGTTGAATCTGTCAAAGGAATTTTGTTCCTGCAGCACAACTTTAAGCATATATCACACATACAAACACTTTCACAGGCATTTCAGAAGCCAGCCAAAGCTGTTGAGGCTTATGTGCCCTTCTGCTAAGTATGTTTGGTCTCAGACTCAGTCGAACTCAAATCTGGAAGGTTTGAATGTAGATTGTCTATTGCCGTAGTGTAAGCAAGTCATTTGCTTGATGTGTGCTCATTGACTACAATTAAAGGTAGCAACCATTTTTATTTTTTTCTGGCTTCAATTTTTTTTTTAAATCTCCATAAATAAGGCAACCCTGGTTCTTACCGTTAAACTTCTCCAAAGCTGCAGAGTCAGTAACCTAAGTTCATTGGACCAGCAATAGATGGCGAAGCAACTTACGCCGTACTCTCTTTAGAAGCGCCTTAACTATTCTCATATTTTGGCAGAAATTAATTCTACTCAGAAAAGCTAATGCCCGAGCAGGTACTTTGCATTTGACATAAAGACGAGCAGAAGCTGCTGTTAAAGGGAGATAAGTTCCTTGTTTGTGCCCTTGCTAACTAAACAGATTTTTGTGTGTGTTTATAATAGGTACTAAAAGTGATGCAGGCACAAAGCCCAAACAAGGGGAATGAGTGCTTAAATCACTGCAGTAAGGTCTGGGGAAGCGGTGCCAATAAACTGCGTTTGTGAAGTCTCTAGTTTGAGATTGTTTTGTGCTTAGTTCTGCATATCTTTCAAGCTCTTTCATTGTTCAGTAAGAAGAGCAGTGTGGGGGTGAGGGGGGGGGGGGTGAAGAGGAAAGTAGGAGGGGGTTTCTGTACTGTTGATTTTATTTTCCTTGGCATTTAGCTGAGATGGAAAAATTAGAATTTGATTCCGTTGGTACTTTTTTCTTTCATCTTAAACGGACATGAACAAAATCATTATTGACTTATTTGGATCTATGTACTTCTTGCACTGCTTTGGGCTTCTTTTTTTTTTGTAAATTTGTCAGAGTCATATATTACAAAATGGGTGGTAAATAATTAAAAATCCAATCAAGGATGCTAACTCTTATGCAGGAGTCAGCGCACGTTAAAGTAATTTTATAACAAAGCACCTGATTTATCAGGGCACCTTGGGGAAAAGGACCCTGTGCTAGAGGCAGGGTCTGTTTTCCCATGCACCAGGGCCATTTATTCTGCAGCCGGTAAAAGCCAAAATAAATGGCCACAGGGTGAGATAATTCTTATCGAGTGGCCATGCGGCAGGGATCCCTGACCGCCACCCATTGAGGTGGCAATAAAGGCTCCCGTGCTAACCTGGTGGTAACCGGGCAATTCACACTGGAGAAAGTTCTTTCCTCAGCGTGTGGTTAGACTCTGGAACTCATTGCTGGAGAAGGTAGTGACGGCAGCTGGCCTTGCTGAGCTTAAAGGGGGTCTGGACAGATTCCTGAAGGAAAAGTCCATTGATCGTTATTAAATTCTGGGTTTTTGCCAGGTTCTTGGGATCTGCTTTGCTCTCTCCGGAGGGGGAAGGGCAAATTCAGCGAGGGAACTTGCTAACGCTGTTGGAGGGCTCAGGAACGACCGTGGTGGAAGAAGGTGCCGTGAGTACCCTGAGCAAGATTGTTAACGCCCCCCCCCCCCTTTGGCTTTAGAAGCGGGTATAATTCAAAAACCTTCCGTGGTGACATTGGAAGCATTCTGGGACTTAAATGCCACTTTGCATGCCTCTTTACAACAACAAATTTTGAAAAACTCGTCAGATATAAAGATTTTATCAAGCGTAACCCTCCAGCAGGCTCAAACAATCACTAATAATGTTTCTCAAGTGGAGAAAATTGGAGAAAAAGTACAATCCTTGGAGGTCTTTAGTCATTCTATGATTAAAGACAGGAGTTATATGGCATGGCGTTTGGATTTAATACTTAGAGAATAAATACTTAAAGAATAAATCAAGAAGACTGAATTTAAGATTTACTAACTTTCCTAGATCTCCTCTGATCTCCTCCATTGATATGGTAAAAAGATACTTGACTGAGATATTGGGTATGTCTAGTGAATCATTACCCCCTATTGTGCGGGCTCAATACTTGCCAAAGAAAAACCGTTTGGAGAATTCTTCTCCTCAACACAATGGAGGGGATGGTATGAACTTGACATCATTTCTAGAATCCTCGTTGGAGGTAGTAACTCAAAGATCAACATTACTGGTTGTTTTTGCACTAGAAATGGACCGGGACACAGTTTTGAGACTCTCATTTAGGCATTTACAAACAACTTTTTTTTGGATCAAAAGTAAGAATATACCCAGACCTGGCAAAAGAAACTCAGAAAAGGCGAGGTGCTTTTTTGGCGCAACGCCAGAGAACTCTCACCATAGGAGCTGACTATATTCTAAAATTTCTGTATATGTAGAATTGTGTATCAAACAAAAATGTTTCAGTTTTTTGATCCTAAACAGTTGATAGATTTTTTGGTTTCTAAAGAGGATGTTAATGTGACAATTGAAGTACCAGACGACACTGCTAGATAGGCTAAGAGGCGAGACACTTTTTGATAGCAGTATCAATAGTGCGTTATTTAATTACTTGTAAAAATTTCATTTTTACTTTCTTTTTCCTAATCTTGGATCACTTTACCTTAAATGTTTATTGGTCGATAGACTGAAGAAATGATTTGATTATATAATGATATTGGAGTGTTATTACAACACGGGCATTCGGCATTCACTCAGTCACCCCCTTCTATCCAAACACCACACCAGAAGCCAATTTCTTTAACAAATGTGGATTTATTTAGGCCGCAGCCAGGTCCGCAAAAATGTATTTATTGTAAACCTTCACATAAACAATCATTGGTAAACATCATTGATAAACATCTCCCTCCGAGTACACAGCCCTTCTTGCTTATATTACTACAGGCTGTGCCGTCCAAGCACCCTGTTCCTCCTCAGTGCTGTCTGCTATAGCACGCTGTCCAATCAAATGCATCCCGTACAAGGATGCATTTACCACTTTAACCAGGCTGTGCCGTCCAAGCACCCTGTTCCTCCTCAGTGCTGTCTGCTATAGCACGCTGTCCAATCAAATGCATCCCGTACAAGGATGCATTTACCACTTTAACCAAAGCTATTGGCCCCCTGGCCGTCCAAGCCAGGAGACTAGCCGTGTCCATCTTGTTCTGTAATCCTGCCCGCATGCAGGCATAACATTTTGCTCAGTATTGTAACTTGCAACAGGTCATTAACATATACATAGTAACTCAGTTTGCCATATTATCCGCTGAGGTGCTGTGTACTCGTCGCTAATGTTACCTAAGTTCCATAGCTTATGCCTTGCTGCGACAACGACCCTTTCCCTGTACCTCATGGGCGGGAGGGCGGGTCAACACTGCTCCCTCTGCTTGCTGCAATCCAAATGGCGCTGTGTTTCCCTTCACAGCCCTTCTTCACCCCTCCTCCCTACCCGCCCCTTTTCCCATCACCCTTCAATCTCTTAATCTCCCTATCCACTCCCACTCCTCCCTCCCTCTCCTCCCCACCCCAGATTCTTCCTGAGCCTTCAGCCCGGTTGTAATCGGCTCCCCTTTAAGGGTGAGCCTTTCCATTTTCTTGTATTTCTGATACTCTTGTTGAGTCTGTTATATTAAAACTGATAAATAAATAAAATAAATAAAAAAAGAAGGAGTACATCCTCTTTGCATATAGTGTTTCCTCAACCAGTTGTGTAGCCATGGGTGTGCCCAAAATTCTTGCACACTTGTTATTAGCTGATGGGAATCCCCAAGCCCCACCCTCTGCAGGGTTCCTCGGGCAGCAAGAACACCTCCCTTTCCTACTTGCTCCAGCAAGAAATGCAGCAAACAGGAAATAAATACTAGCAAGACTCTTACGCACAGCATGATGCAGGACTCTAGTGGCTTCCTGAACCAGGTGAGGGGGGTGATAGCAACCCTCCTGAATCCCAGTCCCCAGCCCTCTAGGTCTGGCCTTAAGGGGATAAAAGAAACAAAAATGCCTAATGAGTAATGGGGCTTACACATTGATAGCAGGTTCCCATGTTCTATCTTCTGGTCCATTCTCATTCCAGGCCAGGAGATAGTGTAGTCTCCCCCTGATTCTCTTTATTATTAACTTTGATAAATCTGTCATCATGCCTTGCAACCCACACTCGCAATTGATTACAAGCTTCCGTTTATTTCATAGCCTAGAGTGGGCTACTCACTTTAGATATTTAGGTATATAAATCTCAAATCATGGTCTGTCTATACGCACTTAAATATTTACCATTATTGCATTCTTGGCAAGCGAAAGATCTTGCAACCCAGAATCCAGAATATTTTCCTCTTGGTTGAGAAGAATCAGTATCTTTAAAATTGTAGTTTTTCCCCGGGTTCTCTTTTTATTTATAAATTACCAATTTTTATTACAAGGACTTAAAAAAAAAATAAAACTAAGATCATACATAGTCCAATTTATTTGGTATTGCAGAAGACCATTCGTCAAATCTGACCTACTTTTTTAACCTAAACAATTAGGTGGTCTAGGCCTACCAAATTTAGGGGCCCTTTTACTAAGCTGTGTAGGAGCCTACGTGCACCCAACATGCACCAATTTGGAGTTACCACCTGGCTACCATGTGGCCCGGGCGGTAATTTTATCTTCGACACGTGTCCGCTACGCGCGTCCAAAAAATAATTTTTATTTTCTAACGCACGTCAGATACGTGAGTCAATCGGCATTCTACTTGCGTAGCTCATTACCACCCAGTTAACACATGAGGCCTTACTGCTAAGTCAATTGGTGGAAGTAAGGTCTCAGACCCACAATGGACGCGTGCCAATTTTTATTTTGCCGCACGTCCATTTTTGGTAAAAATTTTAAAAAGGCCTTTTTTAAAGGCACGCTGAAAAATGGATCTGTGCCTACACTACCGCAGGCCATTTTTCAGTGCACCTTAGTAAAAGGACCCCTTACAATGGCACTACTGGTCCACTTGTCTAAAAGCACTTCATTGTTGGATCAATCCCTTTACCCAGTTTTACTGGGTGAGGAGTCTTTGACTCATCCTTACACTCTTCTAACCTATGTATTCTCTAAAAAAAACACACTGTTTACTAAGCTGTGCCGACACAGCCCCATCAAAGTGAATGGGCTGTTCTAGCATTAGTGCATGGCAGCCGCTAGCGTGGCTTAGTAATCAGGGGGATTGGTCTTTTGAGCTTTGTAATCATCCCTTCTTGCATTTGGTTCTTCTCAGTTGGAGGGAAATCTGCCTTCTAAAATCTAAATCTCCCCATTTTACTACAATCACACCTCTGCTAGCTAATTCTCACATAAGAACATTGGGTCTACCTTTAAATTTAGCCAATTTCCCCTTGGCCAATTTATTTTCCATATTATTTGACTCATTTCAGCTTAAATATTAACTCCACATATATACATTCAATAATATCAACTGTAACATTTGTTGTATTTATTTGAACTTTAACTCAATGCATTCATGCACACCCGATAACGTCCCTCCTAAGATTTTTCCATAAACAAATTCCCCCAAACCAACTGCAATAATGCCCAACGCTGTATGTTCACCTGAAAATGAACTTGTAATCTCAACGCAACAGCGTATTCAACTTATGCTGCCAAATCATTTGTCCAAGCAGCAATAATAAATCATGTGAATTCGATGGATGACAATCTTGTACTCTGAATGCACTGCCACATCCACGTTATTCTATATTCTTTCACAGCAGCTGAGACAAAATCCATCAAAGGCACATCTCTTAGTCAGACTCCATCTGGATGCTTTTCACACGTTCCAACAACAACTCAACAACTCTCTTTGGTCTCAACACAGGCCCTGTTTCTTTTAACTTCTTCAGGAGACCTTATATAAACAGCATACAAAATTACACACAATCCCATACATTACACCACATTAAATTTAAGTCAATTTAAACAAGATACCTTAAGCAGCCTCATTAGAGCGTCAGGTACACCCTGGCTTCCTCCAGCTTCCGGCGTGATAACATCATCGTGCTAAATCAGATGACCCTACGTCAGACTTTACTCCCTTTTATAAGGACATATTAACAGGGGCCAATCTATCTCTTTATTAAGTCCGTAGGGTTCCACAGTCTTCCAATTAAATATTAATCGCGGCTAATTGTGAATTAACTGTCGTTCAATGCAACCCTTACCTCTCTGTATGCTAACAAGTACTACAAATTGTAAATCATCTACCGAGTGTTGATGTTGCAACCAATGGCTAACTAAAGGAGTATCAATTTTACATAATCTAATGTTACTTATATGCTGTGCTATACGTATTTTAATCTTACGTGTGGCCAATTTATTGATACATGGTCACTTATAGACCATTTCTGGCATTTTTCATAAATTTAAGTAAAATTCCCAATATTTCTAAATATGACAATAACTCTATCACTGTTCCTACAGAACAAATAACCTGTTCACTACTATTGTATGAAGAAATTATATTCAAACATCTCTCCCTTAAAAATTTCATGTCATGCCTTTTTAGATGTATCTTTCTGACTCTCATACAACATCACTTTTGCTATATAGACCTCAAAGAAGAGATTATAGGGGAAAAAAATCAGTTGACACTTCCTGGACTTTGGTATGGTCTTACTGTTTTCGTTTGTCGATCTCGTTAGCCTTAGTCAATACACAACTGAAAACTGTATATTCTGCTTACCTTAAACTGTAATGAATTGATCAATGGCAGGTGCAATCTTCTACTTTGAACTGGAGAGGCTGTAATATTTTAGGAGATATGCACATATGTGGTGGCAATGTTCATATATTCAATCTTTTTGAAAAAATGGTTACTACATATATCACAAATTTAGTTCAGAAAGAAATCCCATTGGATCTAGCTTTTATTCTGTTAGGAGTATCAAAAAGTATTACAACTGCAAAAGAGTATTACAATATATCATAAATCTAAAACTATATCACTCTTCTATTCACTATGTAGTGGGACTAGAAACTTCGACCTTTAGTGAGTTTTGTATAAATGTAAAATAGCCTCAGCGGTCCAGGGAACCTCACCGTTTTCCATTTTTTGGTCACAGAATCTTTTTCTCCCAGGAAGAATGTAATGTTAGGGAGTTTTTTGATTTCTGTGAGTTTTTTCGGAAGGCGGTAGGAGCCTATGATGTTGGCCATTTCAGTGGAGTCCTAGTGCGAGGTTCCCTGGACTGCTGAGGCTATTTTACATTTATACAAAACTCACTAAAGGTCAAAGTTTCTAGTCCCACTACATAGTGAATAGAAGAGTGATATAGTTTTAGATTTATGATATTCTGTTAGGAGTGCCACCAACATATTTTCTTTATTTTGAGCATTTAGGATCTGATTAGACAATTATTTCTTATTGCCAAAGTTTGCATTGCACAAAAATGAAAGGATTCTATACTCTCTTCTAAACATTTTTGGCTCAATAAAGTTTGGGGCCCTTTTACTAAGCTGTGTAAGTGTCTACGCACGCCCAACATGTGCCAAAATGGAGTTACCGCCCAGCTACCAAGTAGCTCTTGCGGTAATTTCATTTTTGGTGTGCGTCCGATATGAGCGCCTGAAAAATAATTTTTATTTTTGGACACGCGTATTGGGCGCGTTCCAAGTGCAATTTGATGCACGTTGGTCATTACTGCCCAGTTACCGTGTGAGACTTTACCACTAGGTCAATGGCTGACAGTAAAGTCTCAGACCCAAAATGGACATGCAGCAATTTTCATTTTGCCGCACGTCCATTTTCGGCAAAAATTTAAACAGGGCATTTTTACAGGTGCGCTGAAAAATGATTCAGCGTGTGCCCAAAACACACGTTTACACTACTGCAGGCCATTTTTCAGCGTGCCTTTGTAAAAGGTCCCCTTTGTCAAGTAGCTGACATGAAAATAATTGGTTTGGCTTCAGAAATATCAACCATGGAAATACACTCAGTTTTGGTCACCTCTCTTTCATTCTCCTTCATTCATCTCAGACAGATATATTGTTTAGATGTTTTAGACCTTTTTAGATTGTATTGAATATGTGTGCCCCTTAACTATATCTTAAGTACTTATAGTACTTACTGTTGTTTAGATTTAGTGGATTGAGTGTTCAATTCTGGTCACTGCATCTCAAGAAAGATATAGTGGAATTAGAAAAGGTGCAAAGAAGGGCAACAAAAATGATAGAGGATGGGACGACTTCCCCATGAGGAAAGGCTAAAGTGGCTAGGGTTCTTCAGCTTGGAGAAAAGACAGCTGAGGGGAAATATGATAGAGGTCTATAAAATAATGAGTGGAGTAGAACAGGTAGACATGAAGCGTTTGTTTACTCTTTCCAAAAATACTAGGACTAGGGGACTTACAATGAAGCTACAAAGTAGTAAATTTAAAATGAATCAGAGAGAAGTTTTCTTCACTCAACATGTAATTAAACTGTGGAATTCGTTGCCAGAGAATATGGTAAAGGTGGTTGGCTTAGCGGGGTTTAAAAAAGGTTTGGACGGCTTCCTAAAAGAAAAGTTCATAGACCATTATTAAAATGGACTTGGGGAAAATCCACTGCCTGTCGGGGTTTTAAGAGCGCACCAATCTGCCTAAGATAAGTGCAGTGTGCATTTTTTTGATAAGTATATATATATAAAAAAAGCAGTGCAAGTCTTTTTTTGTTATTATAATTGGGATGGTGGAGGTTGAGTCAATGATTATGACATGAACATATGTAATGTATTCATCTATTGAGTGAAAGCAATATTACTGAGCACTATATATGAGACTCCCCTTCACTTTAGTCTAAAACCATTTAAGACTACCATATTTGCATTCAAACACTCTGTGAATTTTTTTGTTATTTCATCATTTGGGACAGAGTGACGGTCTATAATTAGTTAACAGTTATTTCTAGGATCAACAGCATAAAATGTATTGTACTGTTTTGGGATCTTGCCAGGTATTTGTGACCTGGATTGGCTACTGTTGGAAACAGGATGCTGGGCTCGATGGACCTTCAGTCTTTCCCAGTATGGCAACACTTATGTACTTATGTAATTCTCCTATTTGTATTTTCTTGCTTATATGAAGAACTATTCTGGCTGTTTAATTAAACGTGTCACTATGGCCTCGCTTGCTGTATGCATTTCTGTCACTACTCTGAAAGAGAAGGAACTGCATGTTCTTCAAAATTGTTTTTCTTGGAGTATTCAACACTCAAGTACTTGATATACTGTTGGAAGACTCCTGAAGAAGGCGCTACCTCGCCAAAACACGGCTGTGTTGAGTTGACCTGTTATAATAAACACTATACCTTTTTCAAATATATGTCTCCCTTATTGATAGGCTCTCTTCCCCCACTCTTCTCTTTTTTCTTCCTGTTTTATTTCTTTGTCTCTGCTTAGCTATTTTCTCTCCATATTTGTTGGTTCCTTCAACAATGGCTACCTTCTAGTTGGATATAGCAACCTAGTTGTATTATTCAAGTGTGCCTTTCCAATGCTGTTTTACCTCCCTGTTTACTAAGCTGCGCTAATGCCAACACTGCCCATTCACTTTGAATGGGCTGTGTCGGCATTGCCGTACGGCTTA